>NC_136059.1:27279474-27784474 GCF_964261635.1 Lissotriton helveticus | reverse complement strand
GATATTAGAAATAACAATGGTTTTTAATTTTTTTTAATAATTAATACTTAAATAAAAGTTATTGTAATGTATAATGGCAATAGCTTAAACTTTTGTAAATAACATGTGTGAAGATTATGTTCAGTGTATTTTATTGTGACGAAAATCCAAGAACATATGTCAAATATTAACATCTTTTTGTTACATTTGTAATAAAGCTTGAAACATTGAGATAACATATTTGAACCAGTTGTTGTTGAATGGTTGCACAGAGTGATGCTGTGGTGGTGCTGAGTGATGCTGTATGCTATGCTATGTTTTGTTTTGCTATCCTATGTTTTGTTTTGTTATGCTATGCTATGCTGTTTTGGTATGCTATGCTATGTTTTGTTATGCTATGATATGCTATGTTTTGCTATACTATGCTATGTTATGCTATGCTATGCCATGCTTTGTTATGCTATGCTATGCTTTGTTTTGCTATGCTATGTTTTGTTATGCTATGCTATGTTTTGCTGTGTTTGGTATGCTATGCTGTGTTTTGCTATGCTATTATATGTTTTGTTATGTTTTGTTAAGCCATGCTATGTTTTGTTATGTTTTGTTAAGCCATGCTATGTTTTGTTGTGTTTTGTTATGCTATGCTTTGTTATGCTATGCTTTGTTTTGGTATGCTATGTTTTGTTATGCTATGCATTGTTATGCTATGTTTTGTTATGCTATGTTTTGTTATGCTATGCTAAGCTTTGTTTTGTTATGCTATGCTATGTTGTGTTTTGTTATGCTATGCTATGCTTTGTTGTGTTATGCTATGCTATGCTATGTTTTGTTATGTATGCTATGGTTTGTTGTGTTTTGCTATGTTTTGTTTTGCTATGTTTTGTTATGCTATGCTTTGTTATGCTATGCATTGTTATGCTATGCTTTGTTATGCTATGCTTTGTTATGCTATGCTTTGTTTTGTTTTGCAATGCTATGCTTTGTTATACTATTCTATGTTTTGTTTTGCTATGCTTTGTTTTGTTATGCTATGTTTTGTTATGCTATGGTATGTTTTGTTGTGTTTTGTTATGCTATGCTTTATTATGCTATGCTATGTTTTCCTATTCTATGCTTTGTTTTGTTATGCTATGCTATGTTTTGTTATGCTATGCTGGTGAGGGTGAGTGAGGGTGGGTGGGTGAGGGTGGGCGAGTGAGTGAGTGAGGGTGAGTGAGTGAGGGTGAGTGAGTGAGGGTGGGTGGGTGAGGGTGGGTGGGTGAGTGAGGGTGAGTGTGTTAGAGCGAGGGTGAGGGTGAGAGGGTGAGAGGGTTGTGAGGTTGTGTATCCTATGCTTTTTTTGTTATGCCATGCTATGTTTTGTTATGCTATGCTGATGAGGGTGTATGAGGGTGAGTGAGTGAGGGTGAGTGAGGGTGAGTGAGGGTGTGTGAGGGGGTGAGAGGGTTGGGAGGGTGAGGGGGTGTGAGGGTGAGGGTGTGAGGGTGAGTGAGGGTGTGTGAGGGTGTGTGCGGGTGAGGGGGTGTGGGGGTGAGGGTGAGTGAGGGTGTGTGAGGGTGTGTGCAGGTGAGGGGGTGTGAGGGTGAGGGGGTGAGGGTAAGGGTGTGTGAGGGTGTGAGAGGGGGTGTGAGGGTGTGAGAATGAGTGAGGGTGCGTGAGGGTGTGAGTGAGGGTGTGAGGATGTGAGGGTGTGTGATGGTGAGGAGGTGTGAGGGTGAGTGAGGGGGGTGAGGGTGTGTTAGGGTGGGTGGGGGTGTGTGAGGGTGTGAGGATGTGTGAGGGTGAGTGAGGGTGAGTGAGAGTGAGTGAGGGTGGGTGAGGGTGAGTGAGGGTGAGTGAGGGTGTGTGAGGGTGAGGGTGTGTGAGGTGTGAAGGTGAGTGAGGGTGTGAGGGTGAGTGAGGGTGTGTGAGGGTGAGTGAGGGTGTGTGAGGGTGAAAGGGTGTGTGAGGTGAGAGGGTGTGTGAGGGGGTGTGATGGTGAGTGAGGGGGTGTGAGGGGGTGTGATGGTGAGTGAGGGTGTGAGGGGTGAGGGTTGTGAGGGTGGTGCGGGTGTGAGGGTGTGTGAGGATGAGGGGTTGAGGGTATGAGGGTGTGAGGGTGAGGGGGTGTGAAGGTGGGTGAGGGGCTGTGAATGTGAGTGAGGGTGTGAGGGTGGGTAAGGGTGAGGGTGTGAGTGAGGGTGTGAGGATGTGTGATGGTGAGGGTGGGTGAGGGTGAGTGAGGGTGAGGGTGAGTGAGGGTGAGGGTGGGTGAGGGTGTGTGAGGGTGTAAGAGGGTGAGAGGGTGTGAGGATGTGTGAGGGTGAGTGAGGGTGGGTGAGGGGGTGAGTGAGGGTGGGTGAAGGTGTGTGGGGGTGAGGGTGAGTGAGGGTGTGAGGGTGTGTGAGGGGTGAAGGTGAGTGAGGGTGTGAGGGTGAGTGAGGGGGTGAGAGGGTTTGAGGGTGTGTGAGGGTGAGGAGGTGTGAGGGTACCAAGTAAATAGTGGAAGGGCAGACATCGTAAGAGAGAGAAACACAAATGTTAAGATAACAGTGCTCGAAGGGGTTGTGAGAAGGTGCATGCTGAAGTCAGACAATGAATCCTATACATGGAACCCATTTCTAGAAACCACAGATGCGGCCTTTGCTGTGTTAGAGGGGGCACGGGTTTAAGACTGACGTCCTTGTGAAGACTTAACCCAACATGAAACAAGGATGGGGTAAAACAGGTCTATCTATGGTCGTCTTTCTAGACAGGCAAAAATACTTGGCGTGAAGCTGCTGCATGTCCAAAGCCACAGCACATTTCCGTCTCAAAATAAACAAAGATCGCGCAATGCTACATATAAACTGGTGGGTTGTGGCGCTCAGCAGCAGCAGACAGTTGCCCGCTGATAATAGCCCTCGCACAGGTTTCCTTTCAAATTATGCAGTAGAAAAAACACTGCAATTAATATAGTTTACATTTTTAGCTTATATGCCCTTCGTTCTGCTAATTAAAAAATAAATACAGTGTAAAGGTGCTGCCTCATAAAAGCACCGGCCTTTTATTTCTTGCAAGTTATGTACTAGGACAGCGGCTGTAGCCGAGTGTTTGTAGGTACACATACATAGAATTGGTATTGTGGCTCCACTAAAGGCGATGTTTTTGGATCATGTGCATTTTTTACTAAGTACTGCTATTCCCTTAAAGTAAGAAGCACACAAAACCTTTTTATTTAAGAAACAAAACAACAAATGTAGAGTTACATGCATGTTTGTTGTAAAATACATATACAATGTAAAGCTGCTGTCTATTTACAACACCAGCACTTCTTTTCTTAAAAGGAAAGCTGAAGCTACGTGTTTGCAACTAAACTCAAATTGTTTGGGGAAAAAACGCAGACTGAAAGTCTACTGGAGTGTGACTTTATGTGTAAATCCCTACACTTGAGAAAGGAAACCAGGCAGGCTAATTAAGGGTGAAGTAGCTGAGTGAGAAAGATTGTAATCTTTCGTCTGCAGCATCTGTGGCATGCAAATGAAGGACAGCAGGACGCTGAGGTTGTTAAAGTAACAAAAGGCACCACTAAAGTCTGCAATGCAATAGGTCTTGCATTTACGCCTTTGAGCTATTGGCATTTTAAATGACAATGCCTTTTATTCATGTTTTGATTTTAAAAACATAAATAAAAGGCGTTGTCATTTAACAATGCCAATAGCTCAAAGTGCAACACCGTGAAAAGTGGCACGTGTAATTTAAAAGACTGGCCATTCAATTAAGAAATCTAAAAACGTAGATGGGAGTAAATTAATAAGGACAGAAAATAGTAAATCCAACAAATAAAGCGATTGGCGCTATTGCAGGGCAAGGAGTTTAATATCCGACAGCATAATGCCCGATCTGATGTAAGTTCACTGTTAAAGCACGAGGGCGCACAATCTAAGGGAAAAAGAGGAAAGGAAGCATCACTCTTCCATCCCGATATTCAGCAAGGTATGGTATATACATTACAAAAGTGAAACAGTAACTCAACGCTCCTCTGCGGTCCCGTTATATTCAGGCTGGCAGCCCCGTGCATGAATCTAAAATGTTATCATTGAAACAAAAGGGCGCATTACCTATTTTTCATCAGAAACATGATGGCACTATTGAAAAGTTTAAACAAATGCACAGCCTAACGTGCGCTATAGATGGGCTTACCGCGAGGAAGGTGCTGCCAGTCACTGAATAAATCGTAGGAACAGAAGCCGGTCCCGAAACTCTGCTTATGAGCGCGTGCGTGTGACACGCGAATGCTTGCAGCCGTTAAGTGCTGGCGAGGAACCGCGTCACGGCGGGCCGATTCTCATGGACCGGGACAATAGACTAAGTTAAATGATCTGGGAACCACTCAAGTTTCAAAGTTCAAAGATGCACCTAGAGGCACTGTGTGTAGAGTAAGACAATTGTCGGTGTATGTAAAGTCGGGTGAAGAGTCCCAACTGAGTTGAATTCACCATACCATTTAAAATAATATACAGTATGTGACAATTCTATTACGGGGGAAATGGAATGTATAGTTTAATGGGTCTCACTCCTATGAACTCCGTAAGCGTCCAAAAAATAAAGCAGTCAGGAACGAGCATCAGTGAGCTCAAAAAGGAAACGCTCGTAACTGGACTAATTACCATAGGGAGTACAGAGTCATAATAACAATTCAACTAAACCATGACTGCAGGCACCGCACATTAGCATTGAAAAAGTTTATATCGTATTATGTGATTACCGAATCCAACTATGCATTCGTGACATATAAAGTACATAGTCATAATAAACGGCGCCACAGACTGGAATAGAACAAGTTTACATCATATCATATGTGGCTAACGGTTGGCTCAGGTACAGTGTATCTCTGAATTTGGTAATCATTTAAACGTTCAGTGCGGGTGTAAAGGGCTCCAACTTTCATCTGAGCGCTAGTGCGGCAATCGGCTGTGCTTGTGTACATACTCGGTCGCTACAACCTAACTCCTTTTCATCGAAATCATTTGCAATTCTGCCACACACATCAATAGAGCTCAGGTGCAGTATTTCAAGAGCTGCCAGTTTATCATCTCGGAGGCTAATATGTATAAAATATCTCGAGATTTGACGATGGCCCTCGAACGGGCGCAGCTCGGGGAAAGCCCAGTGAGTGTCTGCATAATATCTATAATGCGGTGAGAAGCAGGCATTCCGTTTTTCCAGGGCCGTTTCTGTCTAGCCCTTACTTTGTTTGTAATTCACACAGATTAGCGTCGGGGATTTCATGTTCAAATTGATGAAAATGCAGGGCACAAGTCCTAAACAAGGCAGCGCTGGAAGGAAGGAGAAATGCGAGTCACGGGCGGAGGCCGGCCGTGAAAACAATGCAGGCTCCTGAAACTGGAGCGGCAAACTGAAAGCACGGCCGGCCGGCCGTGAAAGCCTTTGATGCCGCAGGGGGTGGAGGGGCACCAAGCTGGGCAACAGATGGCTGGCGATTTGATGCTGTGCACGTGGATTTTAGGTCTATGCGCTTGCGCATTGACCTAAAAGCGCACGGGCACAGCACCAAATCGCCAGTTAGTTAAAGTCTGTTTAAAGCCCTATAGTCTCGCTTCTCCCAATGCGCATGCGCATTGATAGGTCACAAGACCTAAAAACCCAGTTAAGATGGCCTAAGGAGGTGCTGTCTTTCCCAGAAATCATTAACCTCCTCACCGAATTTGACAAACCAGCACTAGCTTCCAACAATACAACAAATACCAACGATTCAGATTACGATATAGGCCCTAGTTCACACCTTATAGCAGAAGAAGACACAACAGTAGACCTCAGCAAATCCATCGAGTTTGTAGCCACCTCAGCCAAGAATGACATTGGTACAGCAAAATTTGAAAATCTTCCCGATGTGTACGAGGTCAGCAAAGATGTAGAAACCAAGAAAAGTGGTTAGAAAAAAAATTCACTTATTGGAAGTACGCAAACGAAAAATATAAAGGTGACTTGTGTGGAGACATATTGGGAACTTTTAAAGAACTGAGAAAACATGTCTCCAACAAGCACAAAGGTTTCTATCTCAAAACGTACTGTTCAAAATGTGACAAAGAAGCAGAATACCACAAAAAGGAGAGCTGTAATTCCTGTGCAGCTTCTGTGACCTCAGATCTGGAACAAAAATTGGTGTTTCTCAACATGCTCGGCATGCGCATCCAAAAGCGCAAAATAAGGCTAGACTAGCAGCTCTAGCAAGCAGCAAACCGTCCAAGTTATGGTCACAGGAAGAAATACTAGCAAAAATAGAAAAAGTATATGAAAATAAGAGGAATATTAATGCGCTGATGGTTCACATTTTGACAACAAGAACAGAAAACAAATTGCAGAAAAAAGAAGAGATAGAAGAGATAAAAGCAAAAATTCCGCAAAGATGTACTGCAAGCATCAAATGTTTCTGAAAATGACTCTTGCGATGAACCAGAGGTTACAGTGGAAGTAATAACAGAAAAGCACAGAGACTTTATCAATCGAAAAACGTGCACAAAAAATCAAGAACTTTGATGAACTGGTAGAAAGAATATCAGAAATCGAGAAGTACACTCAAAACGTAGAGCAGCACGATGCTGCTATGGATCTGATGGATGAAGTAGTGACTTATATCGCAGAAAACACCACTGATATAAGTCCTACTCTAGCACGTGTAACAACAAAGGAACCAACAAGTGAAATCAATAATGAGCCTATGAACTCTGCTCAAGATAACAAAAAAAGACAAGAAAAATGGAAGGCTTAATCGGATGCACAAGAAAAATTATGCAAAAGCAAAGGGCAGCTATAAAGAATACCAGGCAATGTTCAAAAAAGACAAAAAGAAAATTGCCAGGATTATCACTGATGGGGCAGAAGATGCCACGTGCCAAATCAGTGCTGATGAAATCTTTCAATACTACAAAGGCATAATTGAAAAAGAACCCTAAATTCATGATGATAGATCGAATACCAGAGGACTATGAAATTAGAAGGCTTTGCAAAGAAATAACACTGCTTGAAATAACTCATGCATTTGAGAGCTCCAATCTAAGGGAAGTAGTGGGGCCTGATAAGATAGGTCTGAATGAACTAAATAAAGTGCACAGCAGGCAACCAAGACTGCTGCCCAGAGTTCTATCATCTTGGTTGTTGATGAGAAGAGTACCAGAAATTATCAAAAAGAACCGGTCAATTTTGATACCCAAGAATGTACCGATAAGGGAACTTACAAAAATCAGTAACTGGCGTCCAATTACCATCGGTACTGCATTCATGAAGTTATTCACAAAAATATTAACTAGAAGACTCTAATTTTTTGTTGAATTGAATAAGAGACAAAAAGGCTTCATGAAGGTGAGAGGTTGTCTCGAGAATCTGACTCTCCCACAAAATATCATAAAAGGGGCACGAAAAAACAGTCACTCATTAGCAGTTGTGTTCATTGATATTTCAAAAGCCTTCGACTCTGTCAGCCATGGTCACATTATACAGAGTCTTGCAAGGCAAAGAGTTCCATCAAATATCAGAGAAATAATAAAATACTTATACACTGACTCACCAACATCTTTCAAGGGAAAGAACAATGAAACAACTCCGAAATAACAATGAAATCTGGGGTCAAACAAGGTGACTCTTTATCCCCACTACTATTTAACATTGCCATGGATCCTCTGATCTGTGATCTTCAGAAAAACGGTTTCACATTTGGATGAGATCGTCTTATTGAGCAAATCTTCGCTCTCGCCTTTGCCGATGACATCGCAGTACTCAGCAGTACATGGGAAGGAATCAGTACAAATCTGAAGATCATTGAAAAGTTCAGTAAAGCTACAGGCTTAAAGCTGAATGTGAAAAAGACACATGTATTTTATATCAGTCACCCTAAAGATAAAATACTGATTAACAACTGGAAACCATGGCAATTTGAAAAAGAAAATATTGAAAATATTCATCCAGGAGAAAGTGAGAGATACCGCGGATTGAACTTTGATCCACACACTGGTCATACAAGCAACAACAAAATTAATGAGGTTCTTGTCAATTGGGCTCAAAAACTTGATAACCTACCTGTTAGACCTGACATCATTGGCGTGAGTCTCCCTTCCATTTTTTGACGGATTGCCTCCTCTGTTTTGACATATTTTTGCTGTTTGTATGTTTTGGGCCCTGTGCCACTGCTAATCAGTGCCACAGTGCAAGAGCTCCCTATGTTAAACTGATATACTGATTGGATTCCATGATTGGCTTATTTGATCTACTGTCATCCCCTAGTACAGTGCACCAGGTGTGCCCAGGGCTTGTAGAGCAAATGCTGCTGTTGGGCTTGCAGCACTGGTTGTGCCACCCACAGAAGCAGCTTGTAAAGTGTGTCTCAGGCCTGCCATTGCAAGGCCTGTGTGTAGTCTGTGACTACCATGTCGACTGGGCCAAGTGCACCCACTTGCCAGTCCCTAAACCTTCCCTTTGCTTCATATTAGACACCCCTATGGTAGGCCCCAGGGCAGGGTGCATTGTAAGTATAAGGTAGGACATGCTCTGATGTGTGTAGCATGTTCTAGTAGTGATGGACAGCCATTTTCGTTTTTCACTATTGAAGGCTACAAGTTCTCATAGATTAAAATGGGCAGTGAAGATTGTTACATCCCTACAATCCTAACTGGCTCAGGGAATATGGTAGAAATTCGAGTTTAGTATGCCTGAACTCAGAATAATAAAATACATCTTTTAGTAAAGTTTATTTTAATATTCTGTGTTTGCAAATACCACTTTTAGAAAGTAGGTATTTGCTTGCCTAACCATTTGAGCCCGCCTCTGCTGACTTGTGTATTCCTTGTCTGGGTTTGTGTGTGACAGGGCTGGGGAAATTCCAGGAGACAGTCTGGGACAGCCCAGTGGTGATTAGGGATATGTACCTCCAGATGGGAGGGGGAGAGTGCACCTGGGACCTGAATAGGGCTGGGCCTTCCCTCCACAATGCTGGCTCCACCCCCTGTGGCTTGTCTGATGTCTCTGCCCTGCACAGTGAAAGGAGAAGGGGAATCCTGTCAACAGAGTTCTCCAGAGCTGCATCTTCCCTCCCCTGTGCTGGATCCACCTCCGGTGGGGCGTCTGATGTTTCTGACCTGCACAGTGAAAGGAAGAGAAGAGTCATGTAAACACAGTGCTCAGGAACTGGTTTAAACTAGGCAGAGGCCTCTCTGCCTTCAGAAAACAAAGGATTTTTGGGAATAAATATTGGGACCCAGTCCCACAGACTTTAGATCACTTCTGGAACAAGAAACCTTTCTGTCAAGGAGAAGAACCAAGGAAGCTGCAGGAGTTTGGACTGCCCCTCTGCCAGTGTGCTGTTTGCTGGGTTGGCCTGCAGTGGTTGCTTCATTGCCAAGGGAAAGGAGAAGGGCCAAAAGACTTCACCTCCTGCTCCCTCCTAAATTTCCTTGCTGGGAATTCTGCCTCCAGTCACTTGCGTGCTGCTGGGAGCTGGAAGCGCGACGCATCGAGAAGAAACGTGTCGCCGCCACAGGTAAAATCATCGCAACGCCGGAGAAGCGAGAGTTCGTCGCATCTCTCTGGAAGCGTGTGTTCATCGAAGCGGTCTGCTGTCGCATCGCCGGAGAAGCGTGACGCATCGAGAGAGCTGTCATCGCATCGCCGGAGAAGCGAATCGCAGGGTCAGTCGTGGCTCCAGAGTACAGAGTCATCGCAAGTCTGACAGGGCGTCATCGCATCGTCATCGCATCGCCGCAGGAAGGGTGCCATGTTCTCGTGCCAAGCTACCAAGGGGGTGAGCAGGGTTTATTAAAGAGAGTAATCCCCTTGTCCTGACTGAGACGTAAGGGTCCCTATTTGTACAAAGGTGATAACCATTGCCAACTAGAGACCCCCAGATCTAACACTACCACTTAAGCCCACATAGAAAATTGAAATGTTGTGCCAATACTTGGTACCTAAACTATCATTCAAATTAGAAATGACAGGAACAGAAGAAAAAAACATTGAATGTTCTTGATCAAACAATAAAAAAGTATGTCAAACACTTTCTACACCTCCCTGCATATGTGATGGTCTCCTATATTTGAAAAGATCATTTGGGGGCCTCAGTATACCAAAACTATGTACACAAATTGGTCTCAATAAAGTCATGTACATAGCGCATTCATTCATATAAATGAAAAAAATTGATAACATAATCAAAACACACAAACTCAACATTTTGGACAGTTGCTTTCTGAGCTATGATTTGAATTTGTTAGCAACATATGATTGGAGAAAAGAAGAGTTTGAGAAATGGGCAAAGCTCCCTGTCCAAGGTGATGGTATAAAATACTTAGCAAGTAATCCAACCTCAAACTTCTGGATCAGCAAGCATAACAAAATGAAAGAGAACCAATACATAGCTGCGCTGATGTTAAGAGCAAATGTTTTATATACCAGAGAAACCATTACCAGGGGGAGAAATCGTGCATTTGCTACATGTAGATATTGTAATGATGTTTGTGAAACAATTTCTCATATATATTTCAAAAAGAGAGACAGGGAGAGTAAGCGGACACTCTTGTTCCCCGGTCAATATTTCATAAGCAAAAGAAGAGTGTCCATGAGAGAGGACTGCGCCAATCACAGGAGCATTAGAACATCCTCACTGGGATGTTAAAGAAAGCCCTCACTCACCACCTAGTGATGACATGCTTCATCATCGGGCCCCACCAAAGAGACCGAATGTCTCTTTGGTGTGCTGCAACGCCAGAATTACTGCGGAGCGGGATGGTGAGTAGAGGGCGTGTTGTGTGCAAAATTATACTAGTGAGTGATGGAGGTTAAAAATGTCAGTAGTGTATCAAAGAAAAACTTTATTAAATGATCACTAAAGACAATGAAATTAAAAAATATGTGAGGGACCAGTCCACTTTAATTGAGTGGTGGGTTCCTACAATGTTGTCGACATGTTTCTTGCCATTGAAACGGTGTTAATTTACCCGGCAATTCTTCAGGACTGGGTGTGTGATAAACCCCGGCGGTATGAGCACGCTAAGGCCCACCCTAACCTAGGGACGTGAAAGTGAAAAAAATTAAATCAAATAGTGTCAAAAAGTGCAAAAAATTAGGAATAGAGACTTATCCCTAATTACTCCTGGTTTAGGAGGCTTCTACTGATCGTTTCTGCACTTTCTGGGTGTTATGAATAAACACCATGGGTCTCAGGAGGGGGGTGGAAGCGTATTCGGCACACCGCCCTCGACGCTCGGCACCCGTGGTCCACCTACGTCGCCCTCAGACTGGACCCCGACGATGCATGTCCTAAAACCAAGGACATTAGGATAAAAAGACATAACACAATTCTGGAATTGCTCATTGATAGAGCAAAAATGTGTGGTTGGATGGCATATAGGGAACCTCAAGTTAAGAATTATCAAGGAGAACTATGAAAACCAGATGTAGTGTTTACCAAAAATAGTACAGCTGTAGTGATTGATGTTTCAATTCGAAATGAAAACTCTCGGAATTCCCTTGAATTAGCGTTTGAGAGTAAGGTGAAATACTATCAGGATCTGTCACAGCAAATCAAAGATCGCACAAAATGCAAAACTGTTAAATTTCATGGCTTTATTGTAGGATGTCGTGGTATCTGGCCTCAATGTAATGATGTTGTTCTGGCTGATTTAGGTCTACAAATGGCATTTAGAATGTGCCAAGTATTCATGGAAAATTGAGTATCAAACTTATACTGAGATGTACACTTTCTTGCAGCACACATGTCACCCGTATAAAACATAATGTTTTAACACATAGGTTTATATAAGAGTTAGTATAGATGGGATTTTCTAGATGTGAATTTTTCTAGATGTGCTTTTTCTAATTAGATGTGCAATTTGTAGATGTGTATTTTTGTTTTATATATATGTGTGCTTATTACCTACTGGCGGTCGCCAGTAGGTATATATAGTTAGGATTTTTTCTCTATGGGTTTTTTGAAAATTCTATGTCTAATAACTTTGGCGTTTGTGGACGGAATCGGCTGAAATTTTCAGGAAAATGGCACATTTTGTTTCTGAGCAGCCCTTGAAAATTTGGGGGGGGTTCGTCCAGTGGGGGCCGAGAAAAAAGGGGGGTCCCAAAACGTGTTTTTAACATTGAGTTTTCCATAGGGCGGTTGGCCTCACTTTTAGCCCGAACGGCTGAATGGATTTGCACGAAACTTGGCAAAATTGTAGGGACTGGTAGCCCGATGTGCCTTTTGTAGGTCTCAATATATGTGCTCCAGTGGATTTTGAGAAATTAACGTTTAAAAAAAGATATATATCTGTAACAGCGGACCGGTTAGCGCTCTGGTTCGCGGACTTTTCGCGCAACGGAGCTTTGTGAAGCGAAGCTGATTGGTTCTCCGGCGTCTGTCAACATTCCAAACAGTCCGTAGCGGCCGCCATCTTGTCTCTCGGTAGGATCGAGAGACAAGAGGAGGTCAAAACAAAGGGGGAAATAACTATAAGGGGGCATAGTAGATCCTCGCTGACCCCCTAGGTTTGATGTGGAGGTTTTAAAAGGGCCCCGCGGGGCAAAAAAAAACCAAAATAATAATAATCGAACGGCTGAATGGATTTGCACGAAACTTGGCAAAATATTAGGGACTGGTAGCCCGATGTGCCTTTGCTAGGTCTCAATATATGTGCTCCAGTGGATTTTGAGAAATTAACGTTGAAAAAAAGATATATATCTGTAACAGCGCTCCGCTTCGCGTACTTTTCGCGTTACGGAGCTTTGCGAAGCTGATTGGTTCTCCGGCGTCTGTCAACATTCCAAACAGTCCGTAGCGGCCGCCATCTTGTCCCTCGGTAGGATTGAGAGACAAGAGGAGGCCAAAGCGAAGGGGGAAATGACCATAAGGGGGCATAGTAGATCCTTCCTGACCTCTTAGGTTTGATGTACCATTTTGCCAAGTTTGGTGTAATTCCGTTCAGCCATTCAGGCTGTAGACGTATGTAAATGTCCTATGGAAAATTGCATGGGGAAAACACATTTGAAAGTGTTGAAATTTAGAACCAATTAAAATGTTACTTTGGTTTTGTATTTGTGTGTGATGAAAGTTAATTGGTTATGTATATATGTCAAATGAGAGGAAACCACAGCCATTTTGTGATACTACTGTCTGAGGTACATTTGTGAGGAATTTTTGGTGGTGAATTTCTGGTGTTTGATTTACACAGTACTAACACTTCTGCTACTTTTAAAAAGGTGAGTTGTTAATTTGTAAGGGGAACTATGTTGTACACTTGAAGATAATTTGAAAAATGTTTTCTGTTATTTATTTGCTGTCCTTCTGTTATACTAAATACTTGATGAAGTTAGTTTTATATTATGTATTACTAAAAACGATAAATGAAAGTGATTATTTTTTTCTGCAATTTACAGCAAGCAATTTCAAAATAAAATGGCTCACAATGAAGAGACCGTGGCAATTTCTTTTGAATTGTCCACTACATTGATTGAAATTGAGAGCACCAATAATGAAATATTGTCACAAGGAGGACATGACTTGTATGATTCCATTAGATTGATTGAAATGGACAGCACCAAGAATGAAATATTGTCACAAGGAGATGACTTGAATGATTCCACTACATTGATTGAAATTGAGAGCACCAATAATGAAATATTGTCACAAGGAGGAGATGGCTTGTATGATTCCATTAGATTGATTGAAATGGACAGCACCAATAATGAAATATTGTCACAAGGAGGAGATGACTTGAATGATTCCACTACATTGATTGAAATTGAGAGCACCAATAATGAAATATTGTCACGAGGAGATGACTTGAATGATTCCACTACATTGATTGAAATTGACAGCACCAATAATGAAATATTGTCAGAAGGAGGAGATGACTTGAATGATTTTTTTGATCAATCTCTTGATGGCGAATTTATCGAGTGTTTGGAGACCATAGAGTTACAAGAATCATCATTGCAGACTTTTAATGAGGAGATTCCAGATGAGATGATTGAAGAGGAAATTACTGATGAGGACATGTTAGTAGTTGTTTCAAATTTAGAAAATTCTGAAGAATAAATTTATATTTAGAAATCAAAAATTGTTTGAGACATTATTTATTTTTATTTTTAATTTATGAGGTTGTAGCGAAGTGATTGTAGTATAAAATGAGACTTATAGTATAGAGTGCAACATTTTTATGTTACATGGTAAGTTTACTCATATTTACTTCCCTTCTGCCACTATATTATCTCCAATGTGTATTTGACATGTCTTCTTCATCTCCGGCCTCCTTTCTCTCACTGTGTGTCTCCGATGCATCTTATCGCTGGTATTTTGTGTAATTACAGAAGAGAGTAAAATAAAATAGTTCGGAACGTGAAAAGGGGGCAAAGTAGAGTACTCCTCACCCCCTAGGCCTTTTTAGGCGGTCCCAAAAGGATCAGTTTCTGCTTTCCTGAGAGATTATGGTATGAGTTCCATATACCACAATAACTTGCATTACAACATGCAAGATATCTATCTCCTATTACCAACTTTTGGAGATATTCGCGCTAAGCGCGAATATCTCCAAAAAGTAACACCTGCCCTGAGCAGTTCTTAGCCATGTTATCCAATGGGAGGTGGATAACATGGCTAAGAGTATTAGCTCGGTAATGCATGAATATCGCTGAGTTTTTAGCGATATTCATGCATTGCGGCCGTTTATTATCGCATTTGCGATAAACCTTGATAATAGTAAGGTTTATCTTCGATAATTTCTGACGATGCTTAGTGGTAAAAAATTGGTTGGTAAGCATCGTTAGCGATAAATATCGCTTAACTTTGGTAATATGCCCCAACGTCTGTTAACGTTCGATTCGAAGGAAATGAGGAAGTGTTGAAAAACATTGTCTGCGCCATCTTGCCTTTTTTGAAATGCCACACTTTTGTCGTGCACGGCAGCCATTTTAGATGTCTTGACCAGACCCACTCTCTGCACGCTGTCGATTCGTAGCATGGCTCCTCACCCTCGTAAGCATCTCCCCCAGGCACTGGTCACCACCGCTCTCTGTCTTATGCATGGGCAATAAACCTTCCCCCATCTGCGCTGCTCTTCCCTGAGAATCACACTCTGTGCCCGCCCGACACCTCCCTTTCGCCCTATTCACTACCGCACCCTCTGACACTCCTCTTCCTCTGTGTCCGAATGTCCAGGCCGGTCCTAGGCTATCAGCTAGCCCTGCAGATGTAGTTTATGGCCCCAGCTGTAAAGAATCACCCCTCTTCAAAGGAGTTATAGTAGATCAAGGCCCACACCTGATGTGATCCGTCACAGCACACGCGTTCCTACTATCTGAAAACCATCCTGTATTGTGATTGGGGAGAGGACCGAGCCTGAAGCGGAAGATTCCAGGAATGACTCTTTGTACATCAAAGTTTTTACAATTATGTGTCACATTAAAAATATATAGCACTCCAACAAAGTAGTAGGAATATAAAACTTTAATAACATATAAATATATACAACAAAACAAAAACAGTAAAAACATTTAAACAACGAAGAGACCGTGGCAATTTCTTTTTAATTATCCAATAGATTTATTGAAATTGACAGCACCAATAATGAAATATTCTTGTCAGTAGCGGTCTGTTGTGCGAATAGTTCCAAGGCAGCAGAACGCGCTGAAATCTAGATGGCACGAAAGTGATGTCTAGCAAGTTGCCGCCCAGCAAATAACGGCGTGGGGCGCCGCGGGGGTGAGTGAGTCCAGTAGGCACCACAGCTATTCTTACCGGCATTGCAGAATTACTGCTGGGGACAATGCCTGTGCTGTAGCAGGGTCACAGCAGAAACAAAAAGGATTCTGTTGAAGATGTTGTTGGTTTTCAATTTGAAAACAGTTCTGGTGTCAACTGCTATGCTAATGTAGTGGTTAATGTTTTGTTTTCTCTAGAAAATGTAAAAGAGGGGGAGGCAGTCCAAAGTTCCGTTAAAAGGGCAAAGGAAAGGATCGGTGGTTTGAACTATCAGTCAAAAAGGGGAGGGGGTGCAATAATTTTTCCTACCGGGTCACACTGTGCTTTCACCGGAAGTGAGGTCTGCAGGATTGTAGTAATTCAAAGTGAGGCTGGCGCCAGCATGGGAGCGCCGACGTCCCGCGGATACAGTTTCGTCACTCCACGGGCGATCATGGCAGTCATTCCCCATCGGGGGTCGGAGACTCCCGCGGCTCCTCTAGAATCTTCAAGGTCGTGGAGGACTACGGTGGTGGAGTCAACCAGTGACCGGGCCATTTCTTTATGTTGGGCCCGCTCTTGCCAGGTCGACCGCCATTTTGAGAGTTCGGCAGCTACCGGCGATCGCGGGGTCACATGAGCGGACGGGCTCCACCCTGCCGGGCGAGACGTTGCAGCATGGCCACAGTGGAAGAACCGTTATCTAGGTCGTTCCGAAACTGTGCAGCACTGGAGTTGTTAGGATGCCACCGCCTGGAGCGCTGAGGGTGCAGCTGGGAAGCCTCCACCTGGGGAGGCGGGAGAGGCCTGTTCGCACCGTCTCTCCCTCCCAGTGCACCCCACGGCGTCTCGCTTGAGATTTGTTATGGCCGGACCAGGCGATGAGGACGAGGGGGGGTCGGAGGCATGTGCAAGACATCCCCCTCCAGTGTTGTCGCAGCCATTATAAAAGAAAGAAGTGTCCCGTCCGTCTTCGGGCCGGGCTTCCGGTGGATGTCGGCCGGACGCCCCTGGCTCTGGCCCCATGAACGGGTTTCTTGGTTTATCGGCTGCAGCCGGATCCCGTCGGCCTCGGCCCCCCGACCGTTGGTGGTCGGACCGGAAGAGCATGTGGCGGGACTACCTGCAACTCTCAAGGGCCACCGCGGCCGGACTGGGAGAGAGAGGGGAGGGTCGAGGAGACATTCCCCCCCCTGCAACTGTTCAGCGTTGTAAAGGCAATCCCCTGGCCGGGTCCCGCTGGTCTCGGCCTCTCCTCCGGCTACACCCTACGTTAGGATCTCCTGGCCGAGGCGTGGCAGCAGAACCTGCCTTATATGGGCTGCTCCCGGCTGGGCGTAGCCGGAACCCTGCCCCACCTTGGAAGTTTCCAGAGTGGGGGTGGATGTTCTACTGACTTGCATTTTCCCTAGTCTATCGATTTTTTTGGCGTGGCAGGCGGTGGGACAGCGAGGGGTGATTTGGTTTCTCTTACTGTTTTTCTGGTCTCTCACCACTGGCATATTTTAACGTTTTCTTGTTTCTAGGACATTAATAGGTTTTATCATTACGTTATGTTATCGTTTCTTTGTTCGTTGTTTAATAAAAGTTCATGTTCATCAGTGGCCTACTGATTTTCGTTTTCCTATTTTTTTCTTTCCAGGTTGTTTCATGGTAAAGTTTCTGTTAACAGGATACAGTGATCACTTCGTTATTATTGCATATGTCCTTTTCACTAGGGGTGCTCTCTGGTCGGGCCAGATGACGTATCTCTAGTAAATGGTCCGGGTGAAAAAGGTGCATCAATCAGTGGGGAGTAGATAGGCATGACAGATTACAACGGGGGAGAACGGTCCGCATTACGTACCCTTTCACTACTTGCAAAGATTTTCCTACGTTTATTTGCAAACAGGGAATACCTCCAAAAAGAACTAATTCCCAAACAGTCAATGTTCGGACAATCAATCAATCAATGAGGAATGAAATAGGTACGACGTGTTAAAGGCTTGCGTTACCTACCCTTCACTATCTGCAAAGGGAGATAGAATATTCCTATTCTTCCTCGTTTGCAGGTAGAGAAGATCGTTAAGAGAATTAACTTCGAACAATTCAATGCTCGATTGAAACAATCAACAAGGGGTACTGTGAACACAAATGAACGCCGCTTATATACATACGCATTGCTATTTTCAACAGGTTGTTCCTAATGTTTCTATTTTAGCGAGGTCAAAAGAGATCCCATTAGTGGCCTACTGATTTTGCTCGATTCCTTTTGTTTTTTTACACGATTTTTCGCTATCTGCAAAGACTAAACAGAGTATTGCGACTCTGTGCTTGTTTGTAAATAGAGAATGAACCAAAGAGAACAATCAATCAAATGGAGAGAGAAGCAGGCACGACGGATTACAAAGGGGGAAAGGGCTGCATTAACTACCCTTCACTATCTGCAAAGAGAGAGTACTCCTAATAGAAATGAGGGGTGGGGGGCAGCAATCAAAGCAGATCAGTGTGCATAAACACGAAAAAAAAAATTCTTACCACGTACTTGACATTCGACAGCTTATGATATTTGCTATTAAAAAACCATTGAAATTCACTGAAAAAACCATAGGTTATAGACCATATATAGTTAGGAATTAGCATTTACAAAACCTTGAAAATTCACTGAAAAAACCATAGGTTATAGACCATATATAGTTAGGAATTAGCATTTAAAAAACCTTATTTTACTCACACAAAACCATTGAAATTCCATATATAGTTAGTTGCACTAACTATATATTGCGCACCCGCAATCCACTGCTGATGATGTCACATATTACATCATTCATGACATGGTCAGTGACATCACTGATGACATCACTGATGACATCTCAAATGACATCACTGATGACATCACTGATGACATCTCATTTGACATCAATGACCACATCACTGATGATATCATTCATGTGACAATACAATGCATCTCCTCACATTTTAATATAACCTCTGTTTCACCCAGTGTTAAAAACAGAGTATAATTTTTGAAACCATTGACACACCAATACTAGTTACTACATACGTACTCACTGATTCCTACGTCTACACACACATTCACTCATTCACCCATACAATCATTCATACATACAATCACTCATGTTTACAACACAATCATATGCACTCATACACCTATACAGACACTCACACTCTGCCACTCATCCATGGAGTTACTCACACACCTAGTCAGTCCTGTAAAGAATCAATCACACTTCCATTTTCTACTCTATACAGTTAAACATAGAGCACCTTACGTTTTCAACCATATACTAACACATACTTACTCTCTTATACAATCATTGATACAAGTACACATTGATCTGTACAGAGTCACACACCTCCCATCCAGCCACACACACACTCAGTCTCCCATGCAAATACTTGGGCAATCAATCAATAACCCATATAGTTACTCATATAGCTACTGATCAACACATGCAGCAGTTTACAGAACAACAGACATAATGATGCACAAATTAAGACAGTTTAGTCACTAACCCATGCACTCAGTGAGACACATTTAATCACTCACTCATACATTCAGTCATGCACCTACTAAATCCTTCGTCCAGACACTTATACATCCACTCATTCTTCAATATGTAAGACATATTTTAACTTTACAGAAACATAGTCACTGGATGTTGTCATCAGTGATGTCATCAGTGATGTCATTTGAGATGTCATCAGTGATGTCATCAGTGATGTCACTGACCATGTCATGAATGATGTAATATGTGACATCATCAGCAGTGGATTGCGGGTGCGCAATATATAGTTAGTGCAACTAACTATATATGGAATTTCAATGGTTTTGTGTGAGTAAAATAAGGTTTTTTAAATGCTAATTCCTAACTATATATGGTCTATAACCTATGGTTTTTTCAGTGAATAACAATATAGATATAGTGTGTACATCGTACTTTTTGAAATGTCTTGAACGATGAATAGGTCTCAAATAATCGCATTCACATAAATATCACACATTGATTATTGATGCCCTGCTAATTATATTTTAATTCTCAGAACTGTTCGTAGACAATCTTAAAATTGTTGGAATAGTACTGTAATGTGTACTATCTCTGGCCTATACGTGATCCCAGTTCCAGTGAGGACAGCGTATAGTGTGGCTGTACTCCTAAGCGAAAGAATGTTGTATTGTTGGAAGCTAAACCGAATTGACGCTGATGGGCAGCATAATAACCCAGAATGAGCCACCGTGAGGTGGTGTAGATTCTCTGAATACCTCGTCATCTAATTAGTGAGCTACCAGCCCCTGCTCTAGTTTAAAACTGGACAAAGGAAAGGGGTGTAACCCCCCATCTTTCCAGACCCTCCCATAGGTGAGTCCCCAGAGTATGTCCAACCCCTTTCTTAGGTATAAGTAAGGAACCCCTGGCAACAGGACTTTAGATTACACCTGGACGAAACTCTGAAACTGAATCCTGGAACTTCGACACTCTACTAAAGACTAGAGGACGGAAGATTCTCCTTTGGGGTCAAGGAGTGACTCCCCTGTTTGGCAGGCATTTGCCGGTCTGCATGTCCGAAGCTCCGGCCGGACTCCGAAGTAATAAAAAGACTAGAGGGATGTGTAGAATAAATACATATATTCTATATGGTAAACAGACAAAATATCGAGTAGAAAATATCGAAAGGACAAAATATCGACTTCAAAATATAGAATGGACAAAATATCGAATGGACTGAATATAGTCATCAAAAAGATCGTTTTTAAGGTAAGTAATGTAATATCGAATTTTAAAAATTTAGAAAGTCAAAATATCGAAGTATATAATATAGGTTATTAAAATTATCGAATTTTTAATAATATCAATTTTTTTATAGTGTTTTGTATGTTAGTATATGTGGGAAAAGTGTGTATTTATGTTAGAATTTATTTTAATTAATTAATTTTATGTTATTTAATTTGTGCGTAATTTAATTCTGTAGCGGGTTGTGGGTTTATAGGGGAATAGGGTGGGAAGTAATTTAATTATAATTAATTAAATATGTACATTTATTTATTGGTATTTATTTTGAATTAATTGTTAATTAATTTTTATTTGGTAAGTAATTAAATTTTTATTGGTAAGTATTTTTACTTAATTGAATAATTGATAATTATGTTAATTTTACTAATTTATTTTCTGTAGTGGGTTGTGGGTTTATAGGGGAATAGGGTGGGAAGTAATTTAATTATAATTAATTAAATATGTAAATATATGTATTGGTATTTATTTTGAATTAATTGTTAATTAATTTTTATTTGGTAATTAATTACATTTTAATTGGTAATTAATTTTACTTAATTGATGAAGTTATAATTATGTTAATTTTACTAATTTATGTTCTGTAGCGGGTTTTGGGCTTATAGGGGAATAGGGTGCGAAGTAATTTAATTATGATTAATTAAATATGTAACTTTATTTATTGGTATTTATTTTGAATTAATTGTTAATTAATTGTTTATTGCTAATTAAGTAATTGTTAATTTGTAATTAATTTGTATTAATATGTAACTAATTTTAATGGTTAATTTAAATTTGTATTGGTAATTACTTTTAATTTATTTTTTATAGATGTTAATATATATATATATTTTAAAATAATATATGAAGTATTTACTTTCTCTACTGTTGCACCCACTGGAGTGGAAATAGTAATGTTTACCCCTACGCTATCCAACGCTTTCCCTACTGTTGCACTCACTGGAGTGGGAATAGTAATTTTTACCCCTACGCTATCCAACCCTTTCCCTACTGTTGCACTCTCTGGAGTGGGAATGGTAATTTTTACCCCTACGCTATCCAACCCTTTCCCTACTGTTGCACTTTCTGGAGTGGGAATGGTAATTTTTACCCCTACGCTATCCAACGCTTTCCCTACTGTTGCACTCACTGGAGTGGGAATAGTAATTTTTACCCCTACGCTATCCAACCCTTTCCCTACTGTTGCACTCTCTGGAGTGGGAATGGTAATTTTTACCCCTACGCTATCCAATGCTTTCCCTACTGTTGCACTCACTGGAGTGGGAATAGTAATTTTTACCCCTACGCTATCCAACGCTTTCCCTACTGTTGCACTCTCTGGAGTGGGAATTGTAATTTTTACCCCTACGCTATCCTACGGTAAAAATATTGTGTTTTTTTAATTAATATCATGTGAATATATATATATGTGTTTTATAAAATTGTTTTTTTTTTACTTAAATTAATTATTTTATAATTTTAAGGTTATTTAAGTATTTTTAAGTATGTTTTAGTTGAATATTTTTAATATTTCATTTATTTTTAATTACTTTTAAGACATTTGCAAAAATTCGATATTTTGACTAACTATATTATTGTTAAACGATATTTTTGATTCGATATTTTTGTACTTACCTGTTTGTAGATAGGACTTCGATATTTTTGTAGTCGATATTTTGAAGTCGATATTTTAAATGCCTATATTTTTGTATTCGAAATTATGTCAGTTATCCATTTTATATACCTGGTGTGGTTCTCATTTCATTTGGTCATTCACAAGATTACAGACTGGTAAAACAAGCTGCTTTACATTCCTCCAAGTCTTAGCCTGAAGGCTGCTCTCCACAGCTACCACTAGGATAGTTTTCTATAAAGGTTGTCTTTAACGAACCATCAAAAAGGGTTGTTTGAACTGGTACAAGGTGCCCACTAGAATAGTGGCCAGCATATGCCAGGCCAACTTCTCATACTCTCACCAAAGGTGCAACCTTCCAATTGAGAGTCCTAAGGAAAATTAAACCGCTCCTTCGCCATAACAACTTCAAGAATTCTGTTTGAGCCCTAGTGACTCCTAAACTGGATAATGGTAGTGCTACCCTCTGTGGCCTTCCTAGAGTGAAGACTGTAAAAGCTCAGGGACTCTCTCAACCCCTCTGCAAGGTTCACTACAGGCTCCATATGCTCTCATCACATCACGCCTGAGTTGCAATCTCTTAAATGGCTCCCGTATGAAGCCAGGATTCATCTGAAAATTGCATGCTTGACTCATAAAGCTTTACAATTCAACACCCCAAACTTGAGCTCTATGGGGGCTCTTGATCCTCTACAGTACCTTAGTGATCAAGCCACCGAAATTCCATAAAAAGAAAACCAACAATCGAGCATCCTTGGGTATTGCACCAAGAATTTGGAACTCCTTACCACCTTAAATAAGATTTAAAAATTCCAGGACTTCCTTCAAAAAGGAAGACAAAGAGTTTCTGATGAAGATATGTCTGGGCTAGTTCCCAGTCACCTTAGGATGCACTTGTTTAAATTGTTCTTTATAGATTTGTTATGTTTATCGTGATCTGTTATGTTTGTTTCTTGTTCTGTTTGAATTATGGTTTCCACAGCTTGTACCTTGTTAACTGCCGAGATGTAAAGCACTATGTTACCCATATGTGGTCTTGTTTGCGTTCTACAAAACTCTTTAAAATGAAACAAAACATAAGTAAACATTTATTGAGTCCTTGACTGAACCTTTTATTGTATTTGTGGACTTATTACTAGTGGTTACTCCCTACTTATCACTACTAATAACACACTTTCCGACACCGCCCCGCAGAGCATCTCAGCATGACCATGCTGCACCATGCCCCCACCTGGTGGCACTGTACTTGCCTCCCAAGTGCCCGCAGGGTCAAATAGACACTGTGGCTTGCACCAGTGACATAGGAATGAAACCGTAACTGGTTGAGCAATCTGTTGCTGACTCCCATGGGTGTACCCAGAGGCAACGTCATTGCACCTCAACAGGCCCTGCAGATCTCTGATGTGACTCTGCTAGACAAGTTCACAAATAATCAAATATATGCTGCAGTTCAGTCGATTCACAACTCTTTCCCAGCAGCTCGATCTACATTTCAGGTTCAGGAGGCTTGCCACAAGACTGCAGGAGACTATGCCAATATGTGTCCTGTTGCAAGGAAGAATCTTCAGGATGCCAGGAAGTAGGTTCCAAGTTATGTGTTTATTCAGGTAGAAGTACAAAGGTAGAAGATAGGTAAATCAAGGTAGTAGGTAGACCAAGGTGTAGATGGTACGAAGGCCCCACCAGGAGCTGTTTACTTGAGCTCAGCTGGGAGACAACTGTCACACCTCAGTCACACCACATTTTATGACATCAATGGACATTCTAAGTGTTCCCAGTCTGAACAAGAGGGAAATATAGGGTGGACAGGAGAAAGGCAAGTAAAGACATTATAACATGTCCCAAGAGGCCGACAGATCTGGAAAGCAGAACTAGTGATTATACACAGTCCTGGGTGCTCTCCCCTAATTACAGACTGCAGTTAGAGCATGTCAAATATTTACATAGTTTGTATTGCACCCCATAAAAGATGCACATAATTGGCCTGATTGAGAATGCACACTGTGATCGCGGTGTGGTGCCCTGAATTTAATTTTTACAGCTGGCATGGGACTGTCCTGAAGTGCAGAACTTCTGGGTCACTGAATGTGATGCACTTGAGGTAATCACTGCTTACACACCTTACCATGTAAAGCACATAGAGCTATTGGGGTACGTGAAGTAGGTCCTCAAATATGTACACACATTGACAGCAATCCACCTTTTTTTGGTAAAGAGCCAAGTGGCGATGTGTTGGGTTCAGCATCCTATGCCGGAGATGGTTAGGGTTTCGGAATGCACCTACTGTCAAGAACAGTTAACTGCCTACTGGGAGTTAATACTGGTGAAATCCCAAGCCAAATATATATGGTCCCCCATTGAGTCGTTTTCAGGACCCAGGCTGAGGAAGAAGACGTTTGTAAATGTTACAGGTATACAGGTTTGATTGCAATCCTATGTGACTGTCACAAACATCTGAGCGTGTACCATAGAGATTTCTTTGTAGAGTCTTCAAATTGTTTTCCCTAGCTGAGTTGTTCCCCCTCCTTTTTTCTTTTCTCTCTCCCCAATGTTCTATAACAATTATTTGAGCAGCAGTACAGTAATAAAAAGTTGCTTCAAGGTCAAAACCATGTGCTTGGGTTGGCCAATTAAAATGGGTGCTTTGCATTGGTTTGCTGTAAGGTCTCAGATGAAGTCTACATAGGGCTGCGGTGTCAACGGTGGTGCCTGTAAAAAGCCACCAAAGCCACCAGTTTGTTGAAGAAATAAAAACAATACGTATACTCTACCAAGGGGTTTAAGCGCACATAACCCTAGTCTGTTTCCTTTAGTCTTATCTCTGATGAATTGTAAGCCATTAGTATTGAACTGTCTTCTCCTGGACTGATTTACTGAATATAATTAATCCTAAATTTAGACAGGTGAGCTATACCTTGGAAAATATCATGCATTCTAGAAACAGAAATAAATGAAAATCACAGAAAATGAATGTTGAAAAGAAATTGTAAAATGGATACATGTACAGGAAAGCAATGTACTTAGCAAATGTGGAAGTCAGGGGCGGAAAACAAAAGGTTAACAAGGTAATTTATTTCTTGGTACATAATTACAACACTTGTAACTTACTTTTGTTGATAACCTTAAATTATATTATGAGCTTTGTGCTGACTGCTGAGCCCTTTACTATTTTTGGGTTATGAGTGAATGATCCCTTTTAAAACACTAATATTTTCTAATTGAAAAGATAGAAAAAGCAGACGCTCTTCATCACATCTCATGATGATCAGGGTATGCATTTGATATTGTGATTATAAATTACTTCTGACTTCTAAATGCATCTTTTGTTGATATCTGGTCTGAACAGAATGATGTAACACTTGGGAATGAATATACAGCCCAGCAGCCCAGCACTGGAAGCCAAGATGGCAAAGATCTCCACGGCCACCATGTATCTACCCTTAGTGCTAAGGTAGGCTGGAAGGAAGGACACCCAGACGCTGCAGAAGACCAGCATGCTGAAAGTGATGAGCTTGGCCTCATTGAATCTATCAGGAAGGTTCCTGGCTAGGAAGGCCACAGTAAAGCTGGCAAAGGCCAGCAGACCCATGTAAGCAAGCATCCCATAAAAGGCAACGACAGAACCGTTGTCACACTGTAGGATCACCTTTCCAATTTCAGACTGAGTGTCAGTGGCTGGGTGAGGAGGATAAGTGAGCAGCCAAGTGAGACAAATTACTACTGCCCCCAGTGTGCACACGAGGACCATAGACGCAGACACCTGAGATCCCAGCCACCTGCTTAACCTGCTACCTGGCTTGATGGCATTGAAGGCAATTACAACAGTGATGGTTTTCACTAATACGCAAGACACGGCAACAGTGAAAATAATCCCAAATGCAGCTTGTTGGATCAAACATGTCAATCGGGCAGGGCGTCCAATGAATAGAAGAGAGGTGAGGAAGGCCAGCAGCAGAGATACAAGGAGAGTGTAGCTGAGATCCTTGTTATTGGCCTTTACTATTGGAGTATCCCAATATCTGAGAAAGATTCCCAACACACAAGCTGTGGACATGGATAGTACAACAGATAAAGATGCCAACACTGCTCCGAGAAAATCACCATAAGAGAGATAAACAATGGCTTTCTGGATACAACCATCCTTTCCATCAATGGGCCACTGGTCCTCCGGGCATCTTACACAATTTTCCATGTCTAAAATGTAAAACATAAGAAGAAAATTATGTTAAAGAAAGTAATATTCCATATAGTTGATCCACATAACACAGCACACATAAAACTGAAGCTAACATTTGATAAGAAATGCTCTAAAAGTTTTCCCCTGAAACAGCTCTAGACTCTCTTGAACTGTAAAGCACATTGATACTATAGGATCCATACATCATACATTTAAGCTGCTGAGAACATGGTAGCACTAGCAAAGCACAATCAATTATTGCAATTTGCTTTTGCTTTTCTCAATGTAGACAATCTGAAGTACACTTTAGACAATTCAGTTGTAGTTACAATTCGAGGTGCACATATTTAACAATGTGTTGCTGTATGAGCGATAAATCATTTATTGCTGTGGTGTTACAGCATGTCAGAATGCGCCCCTCCTATTTCATGCATATCAGGTTTTACTATTGAATTAATCCTCCATCTTCGGTCATTTATTGTACAAAGAAACTACTACAATAAATATTCAGGAAAGAACTTGGGACCAGATGTATGAAGCATACTTTAGGTAGCACTCTGCCCAATTTAAAGAATCAGGTTGTTTGTACCATAAAATGCATTTCTTATGTACAAACACCAAACTGCGATTCTACAGAATCATATTTTTGGTTTGCAATCCAGTATTTAGAAGGAGCTAATAATGATATTGACTCTCAATGGTAGGAATTAATGTCTTGCAACCGACTTCCTGTCAGAATACATTTATTTTTATTTATAACATTTATAAAGTGCACTGTTACCAAACAGCATCCTGGCGCTGAAGTGAGAGCTCCCCATACCCCAGCCTGAAATGTTTATTGTGCGAAAAGCCAGGTTTTCACGCCTTTGCGAAAGGCCATCAGGTCAGTCATTTGTCTGAGACCCAAAGGCCGGGCGTTCAGGCCCTGGCTGCCCCCAGGATGAAACTCCTGCCTCCCCATCGCGCCTTCCTCGGTCGCGGGGCTATGATCAAGCCCATGTTAGATGACCTAAGCTGCCTTCCAGGCCTATACCAGTGGAAGTACTGCTTTAGAAAAGACGGGTCGATTCCTCGGAGGGCTTCAAAGACTATACACATGGCCTTAAAAGAGATTCGCTTCCGTACTGGAAGCCAATGCAGTTTTACTAATTCTTGGGAGAAGGAAGCGAACTTAGGTAAACCTGAGATGAGTCGGGCTGAAGCATTTTGCAAAGCCTGTAATTTGTTCAGAAGCCCCTGTTGAGTGTTGAGAAGCAGGCTATTGCAATAGTCCAGGTGGGACAAAACCAGGGAAGTCATCAGTGTCTTCTTACAGCCATCGGGTAAGAATGGAAGGAACTTTCGGATAGATTTCAAAATGAAATGGATGGATGAAATCAAAGCATTGACCTGGGGTCTGAACGTGAGCTGATCGTCGATCAGGACCCCTAGATTCTTGACCTTCGTGACTGGATAGGGGTGTGTGCCCATCCCATCAGGCAACCAGTTCTGGCTCCAAAAGTTATCACTAGATCCGAACAGTAGAACTTCGGTTTTAGCCGAATTCAATTTAAAAGTTTTTGGCCATCCAATTGCCAACTGTCAGCATACATTCCTGGAATTTACGGGCAACACCTTCCTCTTTGCCCGGTAGCAGTGACACCACAATCTGCGTGTCATCCACATACGATGTCAATTCAAACCCAAATGATCGAATAATTGGAGCCAATGAGGAGACGTAAACGTTAAAAAGGGTAGGACTCAAGGCGGATCCCTGGGAGACCCCACTGGGCAACACGAACGGTTTAGATTCGAACTCCCCCAGTGCCACGACCTGGACTCTGTTCGTGAGAAAAGCTTTTAAGATGTTTAGCGCTTTCCCTTGAATCCCGCAGGCCTCCAAACGGTCCACCAGAATTTCATGGTGGACCGTATCGAAGGCTGCTAATAGATCCAACACGACCAGAGCCGCTCTCCCCCCGACATCCATCACTTTCCTAATTTCCTCCGTCGGTTTAATTAAAGCGGATTCGGTGCTATGACCTGTTCTAAAACAGTGTTGGAACGGGTCAAGGGCTTGTGTGGCTCACAGGAATACGCTAAGCTGTCTATTCATAGCTTTTTCTATTAGTTTGGCCGGTAGTGGTAGTCTGGCAATAGGACGATAATTATTTGGATCGGTGATGTCTAGATTTGTTTTTTTCAACAATGGAAGGATTGAGGCCCATTTCCAACTGGATGGGAAAACCCCTGTCATAAACATGTTGTTGAACAGCGTGGCTAGAGTTGAGGCTATAGGAGCCGCAGCGGCCGGGCATGGGTCCCGTGGGGAGCCCAATTTAGTTCCTAATAGCAAAAGCTTGATCTCCTCAGAGGTCACTGGGGAGAAGTGCAGCATCTTATCTACTATCAGATCGGCTTTTAAAGTTACAGACCTATCCTCTGGCAGGTTTTCCCTGACATGCCCTTCAAGGGAATTAAAAATAATCTCAACCTTATTTAAGAAGAACTGCGCGAGATCCTCACACAGCTCCATACTGGGAGGCGTAGTCACTGGCTTTGGAGATGCAAGGCTTGAAACCGTAGCAAACAATTCTTTAGGCGAGTTTCTAGCGCAATTAATGCACTTGGTAAAGTAAGTTTGTTTTGCCTTCACAATCAAGACCTTATATTCCGAAATACATGATTTGAGTCTCCTCTTGTCTGCCTCTTAGTAGTTTATCCGCCAAGGCCGTTCCAGTTTCTTACAAACGAGCTTGTGCTCTCTGAGCTCTTCCGAGAACCAAGGGGCTGAGGGTCTCCCTCGCGTAGAGTGACAAATTTTGGGTGGGACGAGAGTAATGCACGCTTGGTCAACCCAATTAGAGTAGCTGAGAGCTGCATCTTCCACTTCTAAGGGAAGCGTAGCCATGGATGCGGCCAAAAGATCCTCCAGGGACCTCCCCTCTATCTTTATCCAAGCCCTGCAAGTTCTTTCTAAATTCCTAAACTGTCTTGCCTTGTTGGATTTTGTTGCAGGGATATTAAAAAACACAGCTGCATGATCAGACCAAGGGACCGGGTACATTTTAGTAACCTCCAGATCAGTGTGGTTTGTAAAGATTCCATCCAAAGTATGACCCGCATTATGAGTGGGGCCTTTAACCAGTTGTTTTATTTCAACTCCTTTATTAACTTCCATTAGAACTGAGGTATCAGGGTCTAAACTATTTTCTAGATGAAAGTTAAAATCCCCTAAGAGAGTAAACGTCTTTGCGCATATGGCCTCCTCCAGAATGTTTCCCACTGAGCCTAGAAATGCAGACTTTGGGCCTGGGGGCCTGTAAAGTAAACAACCTCTAAACGACTGATGGTTGGAAAGCGTAAAATTAAAAGCGGGAGCTTCGCTTGTCCCTGAGGACACGGCTTGAAAGCTACCCTTAATGGAGCTATGGTATAGTATCGCAAGGCCGCCTCCTCTTTTCTTTGGTCTATTCAGTATGAAACTGAGATAGTTTGGCGGGGTGGCGATGACTATATCTGGCCCTGAGGCGTCATCTGTCCAAGACTCAGTGAAGAAGGCAATTTTTATCTCCTGGTCCTGTATTAGCTCGGCGCAGTCCCAACTATGTTTGACCAGAGATCTTGCATTAAGCAGGAGGCACTTTACTTTATTCACTGTTACCTACGCTGTCTCCCTTGATATAATGGGGACTACTCGGACTAGCTCCATTAGTAAAGTAGGTATTTTCTGATTACAGGAAGAGCATACCTCACCAACAACACATACCCCCCTGTCAAACTCCATACATAGACAGCCAGACAGCCTCCCTCCTCCCTCCTCCCCTCAGACTCATTGGTAGATTTCGAGCATAAACTTTGGCTGGTGTTTTTGCCTGGCGTAAACCCACCAGGGGTCCTGGCGCTAGGCGCGGGCCAGGCGCGGACGGGCGCAGACGGGCTTGCCTTTGGCGCGCCCCATTTTCAAGTGCTGGGGGGAAAAAAGCTAGAGCGCTCACCTTGGCCCACTCAAAATGGCGGCCGTCCGGGTGAGTGCCTGTAACGCCTGGGTAATTTCTAGCCTTTTCTTAGACTAAAAGTGACTATAATCTACTACCATTTCAGTCTTAGCAACCTTTTCGCTCATTAATAGGGCTTAACTATGCGCTGTGACAGGGTTTAGTGCCTTTTTACCGTTAGTTAGGCCTGTAGGCCCAAAACCATAGAGCAGCCATTTTGGATGGCTGTCTCATCCATTTTAGATAGCTGCCTCGTCTGTGCGAGGTGCTTGCAGAGCAAAGGTGATGTTTAGAGTTAACTTATTATTCGCTAGTAAGAAACCGGTCGAGACCGGCCCTTATCGAAGCAATGTATTTTGTTCACTGGTGGTAGACGCGATATGCAGGTGGCCACTGCAGACAGCGTGAGACGCCAGGGACTGGTACAGGAATTTGTTGGGAGTCGGCCTACGATTGGAAATTTCCATAGAGAAAGGGAGAGATATATTATCAGAGAGCAAGTAGCAGACAGAGAGAGAGCAACGTGTGGAGCAGACCGATGAAGTTGGTCCGAGAGCTGGTGATTAATTACTAGCTTTTAATGAAGAGGAGGAAGAGATCAAGAATCCTGTAAGGTCAGCATGCAGGAGTGGTAGAAACAGAGCAAGTCCAGAAGAGGGTTCGAGTTTCGGAACCAAGGCAGCGTAGAAGAGGCGTAGCGGTGCAGACGTGTATTCGTGAGCCATAGTGGGAGAGCAGAGTCCCGAGCGAGTGAAGACCCGAGAGAGAGAGAGGGATCAGCTCCGCTGCTGAGATGGAATGACGCACGTTTAAGGTGAGGCGTTCTGAGCTAGTGTAGAATACATATATCTAATATTCAATTTTTCCTCCCTTTTTAGGTTGTAGATGGTGGCTAATTGCAACTATGATTAACTTGCTAATGATATGTCTAATTATATAATAAATGATATGATATCCAATACATATGTTTGAGTGTTGTTTCCAAGACAGGACTAACCTTTCTTTTTAACCAGATATTGGCAGGTTAGCAGGTGAGTGGACCCTTCTAGCAGGTAACTGAGAAATGAGAGATTGTGTAGCCCATGGCTGGAAGGAACTCCCAAATGGCCTAATTAGACTGCTCCTACCTAAATTAAGAATATGTAAATATCGTCGGTGTACCTTAGGTGTACCGCCGACCCCTATAGAACACACCATTGGGGAATAACAGGTTCACCAGTGGGAAGTAAAGATGATATTGGTCCTAAGAGTTAGGGAACCGTCTGGCAACGTTAAATCAAAAGTCTGACGACTATAAATCAGAAAAGTCTGGCGACTATAAATCAGAAAAGTCTGGCGACTATAAATCAGAAAAGTCTGGCGACTATGAAGAGAAAAATAAGATAAAATAAACTGCCCTCCGATGCAAGAGGGGGTATGTTAGTCCAGGTCAGTTTGCCGTGGGACTATAATATAATGATCATAGGATATAAGATATGGAATTCCTTAGATGTTAGTTATATCTCTAATTATACAGACTTATAAATAGCTTCTTTTCACCTTCTCAGGTGAGTCTTCTAAATGTCTTGTAAATAGTGGCCTGAGAAGAGTGTGTTTACGTGACGATTGGGTTAGCTACGGTTGGTAGTCTGTTTGGTCTGAGAATCCGGTCGTTACAGTGCTTGTTAGCGTTTTCCCCCCGTTATAGCGCTCTCGTTTATGCGGAAATTAAAGCATGTACTCTTTGTTGCATGTAGATTAAAAAGAGCCTAAAAACACATTTTTAAAAATTTCTAGAACCGGGCATAAATTTACAATAAAGTTACAAATACTAGCAGCAATACGATAAGTTCAAAATCGCAAGGAAAGCAGCAATCACATCAGCATAAGCAGCGTTATCACACAACTCCTGGCTGAGCCTCAGGACCAATCAGGGCTGTGCGGTCGCGCCAGCCCCGCTTTTCAAGTGCTGGGGAGAAAAAAAGCTAGAGCGCTCACCTTGGCCCACTCAAAATGGCGGCCATCTGGGTGAGTGCCTGTTAGCATTTTCCCCCCGTTATAGCGCTCTCGTTTATGTGGAAATTAAAGCCTGTACTCTTTGTTGCATGTAGATTAAAAAGAGCCTAAAAACAACTGTAAAAAAAATTCTGGAACCGGGCATAAATTCACGATAAAGTTACAAATTCTAGCAGCAATAAGGTAAGGGCAAAATCATAAGGAAAGCAGCAGTCATATCAGCATTAGCAGCGTTATCACACAACTCCTGGCTGAGCCTCAGGATCAATCAGGGCTGTGCGGTCGCGCCAGCCCTGCTTTTCAAGTGCTGGGGAGGAAAAAAGCTAGAGCGCTCACCTTGGCCCACTCAAAATAGCGGCCGTCTGGGTGAGGGCCTGTTAGCGTCTCCCCCCGTTATAGCGCCCTCGTTTATGCGGAAATTGAAGCCTGTACTCTTTGTTGCATGTAGATTAAAAAGAGCCTAAAAACAAATTAAAAGAATTTCTCCTTGTCGGAGGTGATAACCCCTTCGCAAACATGGACCGCTGCTTACTTTTAAAAAGTGAAGGTTAAAAATGTTATTGTTTTCTTTTGAAACTAATCTCATTTACCTTAAAGGAAAACATTCTAATTTATTTAAAGTTTGTTTTATTTTGTTTATTAATCACAAATATGGTGATCGGCTGACCCCAGCAGACCAAAATCTTAGTGCTGGCTTTCATTTCTAATGGGTCGCAACTGCGCACTACGGTGCCCATGCATTAAAATTCGGAAAAACGAGTCCTTATTAGCGATAAAAAAGGAATCGCAAATAAGGATTCGTTTTTCGGGATGCATCAACAGATTCTGTATTTATTACCGATTCGGTGAAAATCACCAAGAAACACATAAAACACGATAGCGGGTCCTCAAAATAAAGAATAGCAATTACCGAATTAGCTATAACCGAATCCGGTATTAGCGATTTCGGTATTAGCGAATTCGCAAAAAACGGATTGCATTGGAAGCAGGCTGATCACATCACAACCAGGAAATCATACAGTCTATGCTTCATTCAGTGCCCTGAGGAGCTCAGAGGAGGAGGCAGAGCACAGGAGCTGAGCTGAGAGACTTCACCTTCACAACCCAGCCATACCACAGCAATCCAGGATGGACAGGAATACATCCCAAACATCAGACACGCCCAGAAAGAGGTAGAGAAAGTTCTCGGATAGGGAACTGGAACATTTGATAGAGGGGGTGAGCGGCAAGCATGACAAGCTTTTTGAAAAGTTGTCGCTCTAGGTGCCCGAAGCTGAGAAGCGCAAGATCTGGCTGCGCATCAAGGAGAGGGTAAATGCGGAGTCACGCACCGCAGCATTGACGATCTTAAAAAGAGGTGGTATGACCTCAGGAAAAGGGCAAAGGCACGCATTGCGGAAAGGGTGACGAAAGCAGCTGGCACAGGAGGGGGGCCATCCAGAGTACCTGCCAACACAGCTCTGGAGGACCTCATTGAGGGCAGCATTGAGCCAGAGGCAGTCGTGGGAGTCACCCAAATGGACATTTCTGGCGCACCGATCACAGAACAAGGCAAGATGCATGCCTGTGCTGAAATGCTGCCTATTGTATACCCATGCAAAAAACAGCAAGCCATGTCTTTCATGGACCGGAAACAAACATCCTAGAACCGGTTTCTGGCTATCAGCCGTCTTCAGCCAGGATAGCTTGACTCCAGTGGTGTGAAGAGCACGGGACTCACGTCTGAGCATACCTGTCCCACTCGGGGTGACAAATGCAAAAACAACAATTTATGGACAGAATGCAGAACAATGTCATACATTCACCCCAGTACAGAGATCTATCGTTTTTTTGCTTACCACACCACCCCAGTTCAGACATGGCCATATGTAAATTAGCCTTGACCCTGTGCCTCATGGGAACAGTCCAGCCCGAACTGCCAAGCCATGTCTTTCCTGGACAGGAATCAAGCATCCTAGGACCGGTTTCTGGCTATCAGACGTCTTCAGCCAGGATAGCTTGACTCCAGTGGTGTGAAGAGCATGGGACTCATGTCTGAGCATACCCATGCCCTTCCCCCCAGGCAAATCACAGTGTTCAGGAAGAAGTGCCTAACACATATACCCGCACAGAAGCACAGAAGTGTTGCATCTTGGGGGATGTAGTCATGTCAGCCAGATGTGCATGTATGATCACCAATGCGCAAGAAATGAGACTAGCAGCACAGGTCAAACATTCTGTCTAAATATGTCATTTATTATGTTCAAAGTATGCGAAATGACAATCAGATAAAGTAAAAAAATAAAATACCAATGCACTGTTTCACACACAGATGCATCTCCGGTGGACTCTGATGACAGCGAACGCCTCATCATTTCCGAAACACCAGCAGAGACCAATGTAGAGACTCCGTAGGGACTTCAATCCACACCAGCACCAGCACCACCGCCACCACCGACATCAACACCCTCACCACCACTACTGACAACATCACCAAGATACAGGGCACATGTCCCCTCCCTGCAGGTAATGGAGATGGAGCAGAGCCCAGCACCCACAAGTGTTCCCCACACGTCACGTGCCACTCCGCCAGCTCCAACACCAGCATGTGGCTGAGTCAGACAACAGCGCAGGCCCATGGGCAAGTTTGCTGAGGGATATGAACAGCCTACACACGTCTACTGAGGGGTAGAGTCCCAGATGCTGCGTGTTTAGCACCTGCAGGGGAGACATATTCGAACAATGAACCGGAACATCTCCAAATTGGCAAAAAACATTGCTGTGCATCAACTGACCACAGTAGTAGCAGAGGGGAATCGTGGCATCACCCCGAGCCTACAGGAGCTCACCTGTGCCGTCCTACCATGAAAACACAGCGAGCGCAGGAGGCATCGTCAGAACTTGCTCCGTTCTACTGCATCGACTAGGGCCATCACCAAGCTCTGCAACAGCACTGCTGTATTGTCACGCAGATCAGTGTCACTGCAGATAGACCTGGGTCATTACTGCGGTGATGCAGCGAAGGCCTTAGGCCAGGTGACCATTACAGTTGAACATCTGCAGTATGGCATATTTAGTGCCAGCAACTTGGGAGGGGAGGAGGGAAATGAAGCAGCATCGAGCATGAGCAGCATCTCTGTGCCGGAGACCAGTAACAGGAGGCACAGTTCACTCGGCTCTACAGCCACCGACACACATCGTGGTGATGTAGAGGAGCCACGCGACAGGAGGCTGGGGGTACGTGGAAAGTGCAAATAGACATGTACTACTGGCTATTTGGCCATGGTGATGTAACCATGGGCCACTTACATATCGTGATCGTACTCCTGTGATGCCAACGGATATGTATCTTTAACAATGTGTTGAGTCACCGTCATGTTTACGTATTATTCATATTTACTTTGACAAGTGCTCAGGTGAATTAAACATTTGCATCCCAGAATATATTGTGATGTCTCATTCTTACCTGCCTCAGAAGTAAAGTTGTGTGATGTATGTCTGCCTCCTTTGACCTTCAGCTGTGTTTGGCACGTGTGCCCGTCGGTGTTGTGCGGGGGGTTGTTCATCACTAATGTTGTCATCTCCGTTCACCTCTATTGGTATCCCCCTTCTTTTAGTAATGTTGTGCAGCATGGCACACACTGCTATTATCCTGCAGCACGTTACAGGGTTATACTGCAATGTACCTCCAGTCTTGTGTAGGATCCTGAAGTGACTCTTAAGGATACCAAATGTTCACTCTACCACATTCCTGGTACTGATATGTGCTGCATTGTAGCGCTGCTTCAGAGTTGTTGATGGGTTGAGGCCAGGAGTAAGGAGATATTAACGCAAGGCGTATGCACTGTCACCTACAGGGTGGGGAGCAAAGGGTTAATGGCATAAATACAATTACATATGTGATGATGGCGTAACAAATATGCCAAGTAGGTGTCACTCTCCAAATTCACCGTTGAGTAGACGCCTGTGGGTGACACTGTGTCTGAATATGTAGGAGTCGTTTGTGCTCCCGGGAAATTGCGCTACAATGTCCGTAATGATGTGCTTGGCATTGCACACGACCTGCACGTTTATCGAGTGAATGGACTTCTGGTTGCGAAATATGTACTTGTTGGCTGAGTGGGGACAGATTAGGACATGCGTGCAGTCAATGCATCCTAGGACATGTGGAAATTATGCCACCTGGTAGAAGTCCTGTTTGGGCCGGTTCAACTGCTGTGGTTTTGTGGGAAAGGTGATGTGGGTATGTATCATTGTCGGCATGATATCAATGAATTTGCTGAAGAAGCGTGAAAGTGCGCTTTGTGATACACCTCCGGCAACCGCTACAACCCCCTGGAAACTTCCCGACGCCAGCAGGTGCAGGCTGCACAGGACCTGGACGTGCACAGGGATGGCATTGGTCCTACGGGTCCGGTTCTGCAGTAGTGGTTCCAGGTCACAAATTAGGCCCATGATCATGGCACGATGCAGTCTGTACTTGCCATAGATTTTGTCCTCAATTATGCCCAGCAATGTGATGCGCACCCTGAATACCCTCTCCTGGATCCTCCTCCTGCGCTGTGCTGCTGCATTGATTCTCATCCTTCTTGCAAGCACGTAGAGCGCAGCCGTTTTGGTTGACATACGGGGTCTCCAGTGCCATTTGTGAAGTGTTTCTGATTGTACCCACCTGTTATTTATTTATTTATTGTTTTCTCCTTTCATCAGCTTTACCTCCTGGATGAGATTCCCCTTATTCTGCTCATGCAAAATTGCGAATTTGGGGATTTTTGGTATTTGTGAAGTTTGATGCATTCCGTTGCGATTATTTATTTGCGATTCACTATTTCCGGGAGCAATTGCATCTATCAGTATTTTCAAATCACTATTTTGCGATTCGGTAATTTACTGCGTGGGTTAATTTGCGATTCTTTAGTTTTTTCGCAATTGTGGTTGATGCATTGGGAAATATTGTTTTGAGTTCGGTAACGGCCTGCTTTACCGATTCGCTATTTTACTGAAGGCAATTTTGGTTGATGCATATGCCAGTACGTCTTTAATATTTATTGGCTAGGTCGATATTTGACCCCCTAGGAATAAAAAATGTAAAAATATAAATTTCATAAATTAGGAATGGCGATTTACGAATTGCGATTCTGAGCAAAACTCATATATGGCACTCTTCTGCTGTCTTCTTCTCACTCAACACAGTGCAGTATTTTTGGCTGCTGCACTGAGTTAATTGAGAATGTGGTAAATAGACCCCTAGGTCTCTTAATTCTCAAATGTTTATAAGAAGGTTGTGCCAAAGAAGATGGCAGTGATAGTAAACATTTCTACTAGGTATGCCACTTATGTTATCATATTTGTCTTACACTCTTCACCATAATATAATATCAGTGCTATTGTAGGAATCCAACATAAAACAGTAATTTCAAATGCTTCTCTCACCTGTGCTATTTGAAAACTCCCCTTCTGCGCAGGGCACACAGTAGAAGCAACAGATGGGCTCCCCTTCTATAGGAGCTTTACGGTACCCTGGAAGGCAACTCTCACTGCAGACTGCGCGGGGAATCTGTATCAATACATGTGAAGGACAAGAAACATACCTTTTAGAAAGAGTGTCATATATAAACCAAATCACTGCAATAGAGCAAGAAGGGAAACACGTTTACCAACTTATCTAATAGATCTTTGGTACAAACATCAGCTCATATGGAAGATCTAACAGGACATATTGAGATCTTAAAATAGTAGCAGTGCATCTATTTTCAAGAATATTTGGTGTGTTTTAAATGAGGCTGGAGGTTCCTTTCACGCAGAGGAGTTAACACTAAACATAAAGTAAGTTGCAAGAGGATAATGGACACAAATTTAAATTATTTATTTTTTATTTAATACACTTATAAAGCGCACTGTCACCTTGCAGGCATCCTGGCGCTGCCTGGTTCAGAAGGGCGGACAAGTAACAGGAGAGCGTGACCTATCAAGGAGTGCATTGGGAAACAGCCATGTTTTAATCTTTCTCCTGAACGGAAGTAGTTTGCCTAATCTCAAGCGGGAGCAGATTCCAGAGTTTGGCAGCAGCCACCTCAAAGGATCTGCCCCCTGCTCTGACCTTCCTGAATCTAGGTACCTTCACCAACTTAGCCGCAGATGATCGGAGCAGCCTAGATGGAGTGTACCAAACAAATTTCGATTGCAGGGAGGCAGGGCCAATTTCATGGAGAGCCCTGAAGCCTATGCAGAGGGCCTTAATTTGTATCCCCTGCCTTATAGGTAGCCAGTGCAGCTTCGCAAGGGTAGTCGGCCCATGTGCTCTTCTAGGAAGCCCCAGAGCCAACCTGGCGGCCGCTGATTGAATCCTTTGGAGCCTGTCCAGCAAAAACTCAGGGGACCCCAGCAGAAGGGCGTTGCAATAATCCAGCCTGCTGAGGATTGTACACCTTACCACTTGTGCACGAGCCTGAGATGGTAAAAGTGGCAAGACTTTCCTCAGGGAGCGTAAGATGGCAAAGCAACAGGCAGCCGTTTTTTTTACATGAGTCTCCATACTGAGCCTTTGATCTAGCATGACCCCTAAATTGCGGACTGAGTACACAGGCCGTACTTTGGTCCCTGTTTCAGGAGGCCAGAAGTTTTCTGGAAAGAGCACCTCCGTCTTTCCAGCATTAAACTGAAGGGAATTATCCTTCAGCCATCGTGACGTATCACGCAGACAGTTGTGAAAGGCCTCCACAGATGTTGAATCCTCTCCCTCAAAGGAGAGGATCATCTGCGTGTCGTCAGCATAGTTTACAATCCTGATGTTATAGGTTTTAATGAGCGAGATCAAAGGTCTAAGATACACATTAAAAAGTATGGGACTAATTGCTGAGCCCTGAGGGACCCCGTGAGGTACCTGAGTGAAGGCCGATTGAAAGGGGGGCAGAGACACCGCTTACTTAACAGGATACTTTTTTGTATTAAATAAATGCTCAACACAACTCTACATTAGTTTGGTTTTGTGCAGCATTGGCATTCCAACAGCAGTAGTTGTCCAAGACTTAGAGGCTAAGTTATCCACTGAATAGAAGTGTGGCTCAATGGTAAGAGTGGCAGACCCTGATGCAGAGGTCTAGCCCGGGACCAGGGCGGGTCTTGGGCTCAAAATTCCATGGACCTGATAATTCTCGCCTCGGTGCCTATTCCAATCATGGAGTCCCACTCTGCAACTCTGGGCAATAGCTCGCTTAATCTCCACAACGGCCCCCACAATGCTAAGGATGCCTGGCCTCCACCTTGGGGGTGCCCAGCAGTGGACACCTCACAGGGAAAGCCAGGATGGGTTCCACATCGGTATTCGTACAAGCGCCTTGAGACCCTTGCGGGTGAGTAGTGCGCTATACAAGTATCAATTTACATTTACACTGAACACATATTTCTACCAAGGGTCAATGTGGATGATTGTTCTTAGGTTAAAGATAACTTTAATTGGGAAAATAATTTCACAGAGAAAGAAAACTGATTCAACCTTAGGGTTTAATATAGGATTTGCAGTGAACAATCAACTGTTTCTAAGAGCTTCATGTTTAAAGATTCCAAGTAAGAAATCGAAAAGTGCAACTAACAATGATTTGCAATTTGTGATTACTTGTTAGTAATACAGTAAAATGGATGCAGGAAATGCGGTTGCTATTTGCTCCCTGACTTCTAGTGAATACTTTAGCATTTGGTATTTTGAAACTGCCACAAAATAAAGATCCGTGTTTCATCAAAATTTAACCCCACTCATCAATATTGATGAGTCAGAGTGCAATGAGTGTGTGACAGTGACCAGTTATATATATAATTTTTTTATGTTTCTCCTAATATTCGTGATGTTGCCTCGATATTTCAATATCCCCACGATGGTACATAGCTGGTGGCCATAGTGCATCGTGAAAATAAGCATGCAGTGAAAAAATCTATTTTGGGCATATAACTTGTGTCACTAACACACCTGACCCCTTATGCGGGCTTTCTCACACATTCTCAGCCCCAGGAACCATTCCTGGATGAGAAAATGGTGGATGCAACTTTCTATTCAGGTTGTGTCCAGCTATTCAGAGCAATACTGTTGGCACATGCATCCACGATTAATCGCCAAATCGTCACAAAACATTGTGCAGAGATTTATCTATACATTTCACCCTAAGTTTTTAAAGAACTCCTGGATGGATTTGCACCAAATATCAAAAACAGAATCTGTGTAAGAACATCTAGCTTTCTGTCAAATTTGGTGAAATTCTGTTCAGCGGTTCACGCTGTAGGTTTGACAACGCATTCATATGAGAATTAACATTAAAAAACACACCCTTTTTTCGCACACCTATCTCTCAGTTCCTACTACAAGGATCACCCTCAAACTTTCCATAACAACCAGAACCTACGTTGACACTTTTTTAGATAAAATTTGATGAAGATTGGTCAAACGACGCCAAAGTCATAGCCAAGTTGAAAAAAATGCATTTCCTGTGGAAACCAGGTCCTAACTATAACTACCTACTTGCGACCGCCTGTAGGTAAAATATATATATATATTGGGCTACATTGGGCTATATATATGTTAGAGCCCAAATGTAGCCCAATGTAGCCCAATGTAGCCCAAAGATGGCCACCAGAGACAAAAAAAACAAATGTAGCCCAAATATCAGCCAGATGCAGCCCAACTATAGCCCAATGACAGAATGTCCCAGAGTGTTCTAAAGAACAACTAGAGCGCTAACAGTATTACTTATGACAAAAGTATGGCACACCTGAAGTCATCTTGATTGGAATAAAGTGTTAACACTTAAAACATTTAATTTGCAAAGGAACACAATAAGGGGGTTCATTTTGCCATAGAAATTATAATTAGTGCTGAAGGAAGAAAAATGAGGGCACATTTTGAGTGACTTCTCAAATCCTCTTATATTTCATTAAAAAAATTCTGATATGCAGTATCCAAAGATGGCCACCAGAGACAAAATTGCCCAAATGTAGCCCAAATATCAGCCAGATGTAGTCCAACTATAGCCCAATGACAGAATGTCCCAGAGTGTTCTAAAGAACAACTAGTACGCTAACAGTCTTACTTATGACAAAAGTATGGCACACCTGAAGTCATCTTGATTAGAATAAAGTGGTAACACCTAATACATTTAATTTGCAAATGAACAAAATGAGGGGGTTCATTTTGCCATAGAAATTATGATTAGTGCTGAAGAAAGAAAAATTAGGGCACATTTTGAGTGACTTCTCAAATCCTCTTATATTTCATTAAAAAAATTCTGATATGCAGTCTCCCAAGATGGCCACCAGAGACAAAAGAGCCCAAATGTAGCCCAAATATCAGCCAGATGTATCCCAACTATAGCCCAATGACAGAATGTCCCAGAGTGTTCTAAAGAACAACTAGAACGCTAACAGTCTTACTTATGACAAAAGTATGGCACACCTGAAGTCATCTTGATTGGAATAAAGTGGTAACACTTAATACATTTAATTTGAAAAGGAACAAAATGAGGGGTTTCATTTTGCCATTGAAATTTTATATATATATATATATATATATATATATATTACCTACTGGCGATAGCCAGTAGGTATATATAGTTAGGATTGTTTTCCATAGGGAAATCGCAACATTCTATTGGGAATAACTTTGGCGCCGGTTGAGGAATCTGCCTGAAATTTTCCTTAACTTTGCCTCGCGACGCTCCACTCCTTCACTGAAAGTCTGGGGGGGATTCGTCAAGCGGGATAAAAGGGGGGTCCCAAAACGTGTTTTCCCCATGTTAATTTCTATAGGGCGGTTGGACTCACTTTTAGCCCGAACGGCTGAATGGTTTTCCACCAAACTTGGCAAAATTGTAGGGACTGGTAGCCCGATGTGCTTTTGCTATGTCTCAAGATATGTGCTCCAGTGGTTTTTACGAAAATTAACTTTGAAAAAATATATATTGGGCTACATTGGGCTATATATATGTTAGAGCCCAAATGTAGCCCAATGTAGCCCAATGTAGCCCAAAGATGGCCATCAGAGACAAAAAAAACAAATGTAGCCCAAATATCAGCCAGATGTAGCCCAACTATAGCCCAATGACAGAATGTCCTAGAGTGTTCTAAAGAACAACTGGGGTGCTAACAGTCTTACTTATGACACAAGTATGTCACACCTGAAGTCATCTTGATTTGAATAAAGTGTTAACACTTAAAACATTTAATTTGCAAAGGAACAAAATGAGGGGGTTCATTTTGCCATAGAAATTATGATTAGTGCTGAAGAAAGAAAAATTAGGGCACATTTTGAGTGACTTCTCAAATCCTCTTATATTTCATTAAAAACATTCTGATATGCAGTCTCCCAAGATGGCCACCAGAGACAAAAGAGCCCAAATGTAGCACAAATATCAGCCAGATGTAGCCCAACTATAGCCCAATGACAGAATGTCCCAGAGTGTTCTAAAGAACAACTAGAACGCTAACAGTCTTACTTATGACAAAAGTATGGCGCACCTGAAGTCATCTTGATTGGAATAAAGTGGTAACACTTAATACATTTAATTTGAAAAGGAACAAAATTAGGGGTTTCATTTTGCCATAGAAATGTTATATATATATATATTCACTGAAAAAACCATAGATTACACACCAGTTATAGTTAGGAATTAGCATTTAAAAAACCTATGAAATTCACTGAAAAAACCATAGGTTTCACACCAGTTATAGTTAGCTGGAAATTTTACTCGCATAAAACCATTGAAATTCCCACGTTATAGTTAGTTGGACTCACTATAACTTGCACGTCTGCAATGCACGGCTGATGACGTCACATATTACATCACTCATGCATATATTTAAATATTTAAACATTACTCGCTAATATATGTATTCACTAAGATACACTTAATAAGCCTGTTAACCAATCAATTTTTTTTTTTTAAACACTGAAAAAACCATAGGTTTCAGGCCTTATATAGTTAGGAATTAGCATTTAAAAAATCTTTGAAATTCATTGAAAAAACCATAGGTTTTAGGCCTTATATAGTTAGGAATTAGCATTTAAAAAAACCTTTGAAATTCACTGAAAAACCATAGGTTTCAGGAGTTATATAGTTAGGAATTGGTTTTTAAAAAACCTTTGCAAATCACTCAAAAAACTATAAGTTTTAGTGGTGTTATAGTTAGCTGGACATTTTACTCATACAAAACCAATGAAATTGCTCCTATATAGTTAGTTGTACTAACTATATGTCGCACACCCGCAATCCACTGCTGATGATGTCACATATTAGATCATTCATGACATGGTCAGTGACATCACTGATGACATCTCAAATGACATCACTGATGACATCACTGATGACATAATCCACGTGACAATCACATACACCTTTTCATACACTATTACAATTTTTCATCACTGTTTGTAAAATACAGAGTATCATATTTAAATCCATTGTCACAGCAATACAAGTATCTAAAAATCCACTTAGTGATTCATAGATGTATACACACATCTAATCACTTACCTATGGATTCACTCATACATGCTGTCAATGAACAATAGAACACTATCAAAAATACTTATACATCTATATCGACATTAAACAACAGCACGCATCCTATTCACATATGAAGTCATCCTACTCACTTATGCAAACAATGGATCATACTTACATATTTACTTAGCAAAACACTTATACAAACACTACTTCTTCTATTCATTTAGATAGTAAGTTATACTTAGTGAATTATAAAATCATTATTACAAGTATACAGTTATACATACAGTCACTCACACAATCATTGTGTCTTATGTATACTTATTTATATACAACAACTGACACATACACATACACCACCCACATCGCAGGTCACACACTCGACCCCATCTTCACATCCAGCAATCATGTCTCCTTCAGCCACACTACGGATCTCCTATGGACTGACCACAGCTGCGTTCACTTCACCTACAACAAGCCGAAACCCATCAACCACTCCCAACCTACCCTGCAAAGAAACTGGAACAAAATCACCACGGACCAAATCTCCGCATCGCTCCTTCGAAACTCCCCAGCCCTCTCTTCTAACGCCAACGAAGCCGCCGCCAACCTCACCCTATGGTTATCCAACACCGCCGACACCTTAGCTCCACTGAAAAAACGTCAAAGCAAATCTTGCGGCAAGAAAGCCTCATGGTTCAACGATGATCTCAAGAAGTCCAAGAAACTCTGCCGCTCCCTTGAAAAGGCCTGGAAAAAAGACCCAACCACCAGCACCAAGGACGCCTTCAAAAGCGCCACCCGCACCCACCACCAACTGATCCAAAAAGCCAAGAAAACAGCATTCAAGGATCGACTCGACAACAACGCCCACAACAGCAAGGAACTTTTCAACATCGTCAAGGAATTTTCCAATCCCTCGGCCAACTCCAACGACATCACCCCCTCTCAAACCCTCTGCGACTCCCTAGCCTCTTTTTTCCACAACAAGATTGCAGACATCCACAACAGCTTCGACAACCAACCCGGAGACCAACCCACCCTACCATCTGCTGACCATCTTCCCCCCTTGAACACCCTTAACGCCTGGAACCCAATCTCCACTGAGGACACCATCCGCCTGATGAATTCCATCCACTCAGGATCCCCCACAGACCCATGCCCTCACCACATCTTCAACAAAGCAGACTCCGTCATAGCACCGCACCTCCGAGACGTCATCAACTGCTCCTTCAAATCCGCTACCTTCCCAGAAGACTGAAAACACGCTGAACTCACCGCCCTTCTGAAAAAACCAACAGCGGACCCCACCGAACTCAAAAATTACCGCCCCATCTCGCTTCTTCCATTCCCGGCCAAAGTCATCGAGAAAGCCGTCAACAACCAGCTCGCCGCCTTCCTCGAAGCCAACAAATCCCTCGACCCCTCACAATCTGGCTTCCGAGCAAAGCACAGCACTGAGACCGCCCTCCTCGCAGCAACAGACGACATTCGAACTCTACTGGACAATGGAGACACAGTCGCCCTCATCCTCCTCGACCTCTCTGCAGCATTCGATACAGTCTGCCACAGCACCCTTCTACAACGCCTCAATAACATCGGAATTCAAGGAAAAGCACTTGAATGGATCACCTCGTTCCTCACCGGAAGAACCCAGAGAGTCCGCCTTCCTCCATTCAAGTCCGAGGCCTCTGAAGTCATCTGCGGCGTACCTCAAGGATCCTCACTCAGTCCCACCCTCTTCAACGTATACATGAGCCCCCTCGCGGCCATCGCACGCCAACACAACCTCAACATCATCTCTTACGCGGACGACACTCAACTGATCCTTTCTCTCACCAATGACCCCAGCACCGCCAAAACTAACCTACACGAAGGAATGAAAGAAGTTGCCGAATGGATGAAACAAAGCCGTCTGAAACTGAATTCAGACAAAACAGAAGTCCTCATCTTAGGTACATCCCCCTCTGCTTGGGACGACTCCTGGTGGCCGGAAGCCCTCGGAAAAGCACCCATCCCGACAGACCACGCACGGAACCTTGGCGTCATCCTGGATTCCTCACTCTCAATGAACAGACAAGTCAGCGCCGTATCCTCTTCCTGCTTCAACATTCTTCGCATGCTCAGAAAAACATTTAGCTGGATCCCCTCCGAAACAAGGAAAACAGTCACCCACGCCCTAGTCACGAGCCGACTGGACTACGGAAACACCCTCTACGCAGGCACCACCGCTAAACTCCAGAAGAAACTCCAACGAATCCAAAACGCCTCAGCCAGGCTCATATTAGACATCCCACGCAACGAACACATCTCTGGTCACCTTAAAGACCTCCACTGGCTACCCGTCAATAAGAGAATCACTTTCCGACTGCTTACCCATGCACACAAATCACTCTACAACATCGGACCAGATTGCCTCAACTCTCGACTGTCCTTCTACACCCCCTCCCGCCAACTACGTTCTTCCAGCCAAGCCCTCGCCACTGTACCTCGCATCAACAAGACCACCATGGGAGGCAGATCCTTTTCATACCTGGCTGCTAAAACATGGAACTCACTCCCCGCTTACCTTCGCCTCACCCAGAACCACCTAGCGTTCAGAAAGCAGCTTAAAACGTGGATATTCGACAAATAATCCGCCTCCCCTTCCTAAGCGCCTTGAAACCCTCTGGGTATGTAGTGCGCTATACAAATTTTATGACTTGACTTGACTTGACCTTTTATTTTTCTAGTTTGTTGGACCTGTACCTTTGAGAAATATATTTGCTCATCACCACACCCATAAAAAGATTTCCTCACCCAAACTGTTAGAACATGTAGATTTTACTTCATATATCTACTGAATCAACTATTCACACATCTTTGGACAGTCACACACCCCCCACCGAACCACACACACTTTCACACTCCCATACAAATACTCAGTTAACTAATCAATAACTAATATAGACTTTCACATAGCTAGTAACCAACTGTAGAATCAGTTTACACAACAACTGACAAAGTTATACAGATATTCACACAGTTCAGTCACTATCCACTATATTTAGTTAGACATTATAAATTGGTCAAGTAAACAGTCAATTACACTGCTACTAAATCCTCCATCCAAATATTTATTTATATATATCCACTCATTCTTCAATGTAAATTGCTATATATATAATGCATATTTAAATAACGAAGCAAACCACATTCACTGAATGATGACATCAGTGATGTCATCAGTGATGTCATTTGAGATGTCATCAGTGATGTCACTGACCATGTCATGAATGATCTAATATGTGACATCATCAGCAGTGGATTGCGGGTGCGCGAAATATAGTTAGTCCAACTAACTATATAGGAGCAATTTCATTGGTTTTGTATGAGTAAAATGTCCAGCTAACTATAACACCACTAAAACTTATAGTTTTTTGAGTGAATATATATATATATATATATATATATATATATATATATATATATATATATATATATATTACCTACTGGCGGTCGCCAGTAGGTATATATAGTTAGGATTTTTTCTCTATGGGATTTTTGAAAATTCTATGTCTAATAACTTTGGAGTTTGTGGACGGAATTGGCTGAAATTTTCAGGAAAATGGCACATTTTGTTTCTGAGCAGCCCTTGAAAATTTGGGGGGGGTTCGTCAAGGGGGGGCCGAGAAAAAAGGGGGGTCCCAAAACGTGTTTTTAACATTGAGTTTTCCATAGGGCGGTTGGCCTCACTTTTAGCCCGAACGGCTGAATGGATTTGCACGAAACTTGGCAAAATTGTAGGGACTGGTAGCCCGATGTGCCTTTTGTAGGTCTCAATATATGTGCTCCAGTGGATTTTGAGAAATTAACGTTTAAAAAAAGATATATATCTGTAACAGCGGACCTGGCAGCGTCCCAGGACGCGTACTTTACGCGCAACGGAGCTTTGTGAAGCGAAGCTGATTGGTTCTCCGGCGTCTGTCAACATTCCAAACAGTCCGTAGCGGCCGCCATCTTGTCTCTCGGTAGGATCGAGAGACAAGAGGAGGCCAAAGCGAAGGGGCAAATGACCATAAGGGGGCATAGTACATTGTCGCTCACCCCCTAGGTTTGATGTGGAGGTTTTAAAAGGGCCCCGCGGGGCAAAAAAAAATTAAAATAATAATAATCGAACAGCTGAATGGATTTGCACGAAACTTGGCAAAATTGTAGGGACTGGTAGCCCGATGTGCCTTTGCTAGATCTCAATATATGTGCTCCAGTGGATTTTGAGAAATTAACGTTCAAAAAAAGATATATATCTGTAACAGCGCACCGCTTCGCGTACTTTTCGCGTTACGGAGCTTTGCGAAGCGAAGCTGATTGGCTCTCCGGTGTCTGTAAACATTCCAAACAGTCCGTAGCGGCCGCCATCTTGTCTCTCGGTAGGATCGAACAGCTGAATGGATTTGCACGAAACTTGGCAAAATTGTAGGGACTGGTAGCCCGATGTGCCTTTGCTAGGTCTCAATATATGTGCTTCAGTGCATTTTGAGAAATTAACGTTCAGAAACAAGATATATATCTGTAACAGCGCTCCGCTTCGCGGAGATAAAATTATATGTGTATTACCTAGCTGTTGCTAACACCAGTTAGCGACGGCTAGTAGAAGATAGCGACCATCTTGGGCCCCACTTTGCATGTGAGTGATATTTATCACTAATGACATGCAAAGTGGGCATGCCAAGATGTTAGCGACTGGAAACAGTCGCTAACATCGCTATCTCCTATTATCAACTTTTGGAAATATTCGAGATAAGCGCGAATATCTCCAAAAGCTACCACCTGCCCTGAGCAGTTCTTAGCCATGTTATCCAATGGGAGGTGGATAACATGGCTAAGAGCATTAGCTCGGTAATGCATGAATATCGCTGAGTTTTCAGCGATATTAATGCATTGCGGTCGTTTTTTATCGTATTTCCGATAAACCTTGATAATAGCAAGGTTTATCTGCGATAATTTCTGACGGTAAAAAAATCGTTGCTAAGCATCGTTAGGGATAAATATCGCTTAACTTTGGTAATATGCCCCAACGTCTGTTAACGTTCGATTCGAAGGAAATCAGGAAGTGTTGAAAAACATTGTCTGCGCCATCTTGTCTTTTTTCAAATGCCACACTTTTGTCGTGCACGGCAGCCATTTTAGATGCCTTGACCAGACCCACTCTGTGCACGCTGTCGATCCTTAGCATGGCTCCCCACCCTCGCAAGCATCTTCCCCAGGCAGTGGTCACCCCCGCTCTCTGTCTTATGCATGGGTAATAAACCTCCCCCCATCTGCGCTGCTCTTCCCTGAGAATCACACCCTGTGCCCGCCCGACACCTCCCTTTCGCCCTATTCACTACCGCACCCTCTGATACTCCTTTTCCTCTGTGTCCGATTGTCCAGGCTGGTCCTAGGGTATCAGCTAGCCCTGCAGATGTAGTTTATGGCCACAGCTGTAAAGAATCACCCCTCTTCAAAGGAGTTATAGTAGATCAAGGCCCACACTCGATGAGATCCGTCACAGCAGAAGCGTTGCTATTATCTGAAAACCATCCTGTATTGTGATTGGGGAGGGGACCGAGCCTGAAGCGGAAGATTCCAGGGATGACTCTTTGTACATCAAAGTTTTTACAATTATGTGTCACATTAAAAATATATAGCACTCCGACAAAGTAGTAAGATTATAAAACTTTAATAATTTATAAATATATACAAGAAAACAAAAATAGTAATAACATATAAACATTTTTAGGGAAAAACAACGAAGTAGCGGTCGGCTGTGCGAATAGTCCCAACGCAGCACAACGTCCAGATTTCCGGCGTGGGGCGTCGCGGGGGGTGGGTCATCAGTAGCAAACTGTTGTGCGAATAGTTCCAAGGCAGCAGAACGCGCTGAAATCTAGATGACACTAAAGTGATGTCTAGTAAGTTGCCACCCAGCAAATAACGGCATGGGGCGTCGCGGGGGGTGGGTCATCAGTAGCAAACTGTTGCGTGAATAGTTCCAAGGCAGCAGAACGATGGCACCAAGGTGATGTCCAGTAAGTTGCCGCACTGGTTTTGGTATCCTACAATGCTGCTCCGAATAACGGCGCGGGGCGCCCCGGGGGAGGCGGTGAACGGGCCTGTCCAGGTGGAGTGTCATCTGTTGTAGTGGGGCGCCCCTTTACCGTTTCAGTTGCCATTCCGTCCGTTTTTGGTCCACTGTGTCAAAAGCCGCAATTCAGCTGAGTTGCGCCCACTCTTGCGGTGCAGCGATAGGCGGCTGTCACAGGACTCTCAAAATGGCGGCAGGCTGTTTCCTTTTTGGGCCTGGTCCACTGAAATGGCCCTGGGACACCTTGGAAATCGGACGCTTGTCTGCTAGGTCTTGGACCCCATTCTCGAAAGCGTCCCCTCCGCCTTGAGAATTCATCAAAAGTTTTGGGGGCTCCGACTCCTGCAGGCTTCTGGTGGGGAGCGGCTGCCATGATTGCTCGCGGAATGACCACGACTGAGCTACGAGATGGTGGTGCTCTCATGCTGACGCCAGTTTAGTCTGAAACATCCAGAAACAAGGTGGGGCTTTCATCGTTTGGGAAAAAAAAAAGTTTTCATCCAATGAAAAGTGTTGTTTTTAGGTCACATGATCAAGCCTTCCATCATTAGGAAACCAAAAGTAAAATGAACCAATGAAAAGTTTTATAAACAAGTCACATGACCTGTTATGCGGCATAGGGTGTAAAATGCGGAGAAAATACGTTGGCACGTGAGGCGGCGTCAGTAGCGGACCGATGTGCGAATAGGCCGAAGGCAACACAACGCGCCAAGATCCGGATGGCACCGAGGTGGTGTCCAGCAAGTTGCAGCACTGGTGTGGCCATCCTACAATGCTGAAAGTCGGCGTGGGGCGCCCCGTTGGCACGTGAGGCGGCGTCAGTAGCGGACCGATGTGCGAATAGGCCGAAGGCAACACAACGCGCCAAGATCCGGATGGCACCGAGGTGGTGTCCAGCAAGTTGCAGCACTGGTGTGGCCATCCTACAATGCTGAAAGTCGGCGTGGGGCGCCCCGTTGGCACCTGAGGCGGCGTCAGTAGCGGACCGATGTGCGAATAGGCCGTAGGCAACACAACGCGCCAAGATCCGGATGGCACCGAGGTGGTGTCCAGCAAGTTGCAGCACTGGTGTGGCCATCCTACAATGCTGAAAGTCGGCGTGGGGCGCCCCGTTGGCACGTGAGGCGGCGTCAGTAGCGGACCGATGTGCGAATAGGCCGAAGGCAACACAATGCGCCAAGATCCGGATGGCACCGAGGTGGTGTCCAGCAAGTTGCAGCACTGGTGTGGCCATCCTACAATGCTGAAAGTCGGCGTGGGGCGCCCCGTTGGCCTGTGAGTTTGCGTCAGTAGCGGACCGATGTGCGAATAGGCCGAAGGCAGCACAACGCGCCAAGATCCGGATGGCACCGAGGTGGTGTCTAGTAAGTTGCCGCACTGGTGTGGCCATCCAACAATGCTGAAAGTCGGCGTGGGGCGCCCCGTTGGCCTGTGAGTTTGCGTCAGTAGCGGACCGATGTGCGAATAGGCCGAAGGCAGCACAACGCGCCAAGATCCGGATGGCACCGAGGTGGTGTCTAGTAAGTTGCCGCACTGGTGTGGCCATCCAACAATGCTGAAAGTCGGCGTGGGGCGCCCCGTTGGCCTGTGAGTTTGCGTCAGTAGCGGACCGATGTGCGAATAGGCCGAAGGCAGCACAACACGCCAAGATCCGGATGGCACCGAGGTGGTGTCTAGTAAGTTGCCGCACTGGTGTGGCCATCCTACAATGTTGAAAGTCGGCGTGGGGCGCCCCGTTGGCCTGTGAGATGGCGTCAGTAGCGGACCGATGTGCGAATGGGGCCAAAGGCAGCGCAACAATATTTTCTGAATAGAAGACACCACAAGGCGCTGAGATGCCAAGATCCGGATGGCACCGAGGTGGTGTCTAGTAAGTTGTCGCACTTCTGTGGCCATCCTACAATGTTGAAAGTCGGCGTGGGGCGCCCCGTTGGCCTGTGAGATGGCGTCAGTAGCGGACCGATGTGCGAATGGGGCCAAAGGCAGCGCAACAATATTTTCTGATTTGAAGACACCACAAGGCGCTGAGATGCCAAGATCCGGATGGCACCGAGGTGGTGTCTAGCAAGTTGTGGCACTGGTGTGGCCATCGTACAATGGTAAAAGTCGGCGTGGGGCGCCCTGTTGGCCTGTGAGATGGTGTCAGTAGCGGACTGATGTGTGAATGGGGCCAAAGGCAGCGCAACAATATTTTCTACAATATTTTCGGAGTAGAAGACACCACAAGGCGCTGAGATGCCAAGATCCGGATGGCACCGAGGTGATGTCTAAGTTGCGGACCGATGTGCGAATGGGGCCAAAGGTAGCGTAACAAGATTTTCTGTATGGAAGATACCACTAGGCGTTGAGATGCCAAGATTCGGATGGCACCGAGGTGATGTCTAGCAAGTTGTGCCACTGGTGTGGCCATCGTACAATGGTAAAAGTCGGCGTGGGGCGCCCTATTGGCCTGTGAGATGGTGTCAGTAGCGGACTGATGTGCGAATGGGGCCAAAGGCAGCGCAACAATATTTTCTGACTAACACCACAAGGCGCTGAGATGCCAAGATCCGGATGGCACCGAGGTGATGTCTAAGTTGCGGACTGATGTGCGAATGGGGCCAAAGGCAGCGTAACAATATTTTCTGTATGGAAGATACCACTAGGCGTTGAGATGCCAAGATTCGGATGGCACCGAGGTGATGTCTAGCAAGTTGGTGTGGTCATCCTACAATGCTGAAACTCGGCGTGGGTCACCCCATTAGCCTGTGAGATGGCGTCAGTAGCGGACCGATGTGCGAATAGGCCGAAGGCAGCACAACGCGCCAAGATCCGGATGTCACCGTGGTGGTTTCATAGTTGAGAGGCTCTTCATCTGCAGTGGGGCGCCGAGATCCGGAAGGCACCGAGGTGATGTCTAGCAAGTTGCTGTACTGGTGTGGTCATCCTACAATGCTGAAATGTAGTGGGGCGCCCATTTACCGTTTCAGTTGCCATTCAGCTGAGTTTCGGCTGCTCTTGATGCTACAGCGACAGGCGGCTGCAAGAGGACTCTCAAAATGGCGGCCTGTTCTTTGGATTTGGGCCTGGTCCACTAAAATGGCCCTGGGACACCTTAGAACTTGGACGCTCGATTTTTTTTTCCTTTCCTGTACATGCAAAAAAAGGTAAATGCCCGGTACGTTACACGCTTCATCTGCCACGATGAACTCTCCAGAGGAACCGAAAAAAAATATAGTTGTGGTAACTATACCATGCATCGTCATATGGAGAGGTGGCACCAATTAATTATAGTGCTGCATAAAAGAGAGATTTGGAGGAGAACCCCTGACCTGCTAGTACATTCATCAAAGAAGTGGCACTGAGAGCTTCAGAGGCAAGGGAAACGGTCCCAAATATTTAGAAGAACTTTGGAAAGATTAAAATGACATGTTTAGATTGTGGTAAATTAATTTCATGTGGACAGATGAGTGTTACTCTAATAAATACAGCATATGAACATCATCATAGTCGATGGTTGGTAGAGACATTTTGACTATATCCTGGACCTGCCCGTCCTCGCCCAAAATGGCGCCAGAATAAATGGGACTCGTAACTCCTTGTTGTGTACTGGTTGCAGAACCTTGAAATCACGAGATACGTATGCAGTTTTGAAGCACATGGCGGGCGGGGACGAGAATTGATTGAATATTTCGACATCCCTATTGATATTAAGTTCTGATGTGTTATTGATTACTGTACTGTTGAAAGTTCGAATTAACGTCACCCATGGTACTTGCCCGCAAATGTATATCTAGATAATTTTATTGTAACTGGCCCTGTCGTATTTTAATTATAAAATGTACGTCCACCGATTCCGTAACTGTTAGACACCTTAGTTCTTGCAACCTAATGGCCCGCCCGTTACGTTCCTCTACAGTGTAAATGTCTATTCATCATATACGATTACAGTTTGCTCCGTGGCAGGCCCACGTGGTTATAGGCTCGTATTTGTTTTAATGAAATTTTCACAATAAAGGTTTTTAAAAGAAAACATGGTAGTAGTATATACATTGGTAAAGTTTTTAATAATAGTCACTGTTTTAGAATCATTAAAAGGCAAGTGAAATAAAGCAGACCAATTACATGAAGGGTAAAAGGTATAATACGAAGGAACGCAGTAAAGATAAATGGTCAAGGGCTGTTGTGTTTTCTATTCCTGCAACATAAAGTGATCGATAAGAATCTCATATTCAGGCGTATCGGCGACTAAGACAGCAGGTCGACCCTCTTTTGCTCAACGGCTCCGTCATGGGACGAAGAAACGCTCTTTTTCTCGAAAAAAGAATATATTTTACTTGCAGGACAGTTGTAAAATTTCCGGGAAAGTACATTAGCCTGGAACATTATAACATATATTTAAGAAAAAATAATGTTCGGAAGTAATTAAAAGCGTAATTTTTAGGTGATATGAACAAGGCTTTCATCATTAGAATAAGAAAAGTAAAATGAACCAATGAAAAGTTTTATTAACAAGTCACATGACTTGTTATGCTTACGTTACGCGCTGCGCGCCCCGGATGACTTCCGGATGCGCTAACGCGGCGCGTCATATGACGCATTACGCGACAACGCAGGTCCAGAATATAGTCAAAATGTCTCCACCAACCAGCGGTCGAAACACAACCCCTTTCAGCAGGCTAAATAGTTCTGTTAAATGACAACAGAAGGGACAGGCAACAAGAACCATCAGTCAAAGAGGGGAGGGCTAGTTCTTCTCTACCGGGTTACATTGGGGCGCTACCGGAACTGATCGAATTGGTAGTCTACAGTGTTTCTGGATGTTTCAGACTGAAGCTGGGGTTAGCATGAGAGCAGCACCATTTCGTAGCTCCGTCGTGGCCATTCCGCAACCAATCATGGCAGCCGCTCTTTATCGTTATTTTGGGCGGGGTGGGTGGCGGAGCCGAGCTGTTTTGCAGCCATCATTGTGTGGAGTTCAGTTCATCTCACTAGTTTTGTATTTGTCATGAGGGGTTGTTCCTAATGTTTCTATTTTAGCGCGGTCAAAAAGAGATCCCATTAGTGGCCTACTGATTTTGCTCGATTCCTTTTCTTTTTTTTTACACAATTTTTCGTTATCTGCAAAGACTAAACAGAGTATTGCGACTCTGTGTTTGTTTGTAAATAGAGAATGAACCAAAGAGAACTAATTCTAAAATAGTAAATACTTGGATAACAATCAATCAAATGGAGAGAGAAGCAGGCACGACGGATTACAACGGGGGCAAAGGCCTGCGTTAACTACCTTTCACTATCTGCAAAGAGAGAGTACTCCTAATAGAAATGAGGGGGGGGGGGCACCATTCAAAGCAGATCAGTGTGCATAAACACGAAAATGTTTTCACTTACCACGTACTTGACATTCGACAGCTTATGATATTTGCTATTAAAAAACCATTGAAATTCACTGAAAAAACCATAGGTTATAGACCATATATAGTTAGGAATTAGCATTTACAAAACCTTGAAAATTCACTGAAAAAACCATAGGTTATAGACCATATATAGTTAGGAATTAGCATTTAAAAAACCTTATTTTACTCACACAAAACCATTGAAATTCCATATATAGTTAGTTGCACTAACTATATATCGCGCACCCGCAATCCACTGCTGATCATGTCACATATTACATCATTCATGACATGGTCAGTGACATCACTGATGACATCACTGATGACATCTCAATTGACATCACTGATGACATCACTGATAACATCTCATTTGACATCATTCTTGTGCTAATACGATAAACCTCTTCAGACTCTAATATAACCTTAGATACACTCAGTGTATACAGACACTCACACACTGCCACTCATCCATGGAGTTACTCACACACCCAGTCAGTCATGCAAAGAAACAATCTCACCTCCATTTCTTCAACTATACAGTTAAACACACCTTACTTATTGAAACATATACTAACACATATTTACTCTCTTATACAATCCCTGATACAAGTTCACAATGATCGATACAACCACTCACTCATTCAGTGGCTCTCATGCACAGTTATTTATATATGCCAACTCTCACATGTACTGTGTTTTACATATGTACTTACTATGACATGTAGCATTGAGATATCCATTCACTCATCAATACACTCATGCACACAGTCAACTGCCCATGTAGCTGTTTCCACATGCACTCTTGAACTCATACACCTAGTGAATAAACTGCTCACACATCTATGCATAGAGTCACACACCTTCCAGCCACCCCCACAAAAACTCAATCTCCCATAGAAATACTTGGGCAACCAATTAATAACACATATAGCCTCTCGTATAGCTAATGATCAACACATGCAGCAGTTTACAGAACAACAGACATAATGATGCACAAATTAAGACAGTTTAGTCACTAACCCATGCATTCAGTGAGACACATTTAATCACTCACTCATACAGTCAGTCACGCACCTACTAAATCCTTCATCCAGACACTTATACATCCACTCATTCTTCAATATGTAAGACATATTTTAACTTTACAGAAACATACAGTCGCTGGATGTTGTCATCAGTGATGTCATCAGTGATGTCATTTGAGATGTCATCAGTGATGTCATCAGTGATGTCACTGACCATGTCATGAATGATGTAATATGTGACATGATCAGCAGTGGATTGCGGGTGCGCGATATATAGTTAGTGCAACTAACTATATATGGAATTTCAATGGTTTTGTGTGAGTAAAATAAGGTTTTTTAAATGCTAATTCCTAACTATATATGGTCTATAACCTATGGTTTTTTCAGTGAATTTTCAAGGTTTTGTAAATGCTAATTCCTAACTATATATGGTCTATAACCTATGGTTTTTTCAGTGAATATATATATATATATATATATATATTCACTGAAAAAACCATAGGTTATAGACCATATATGGTCTATAACCTATGGTTTTTTCAGTGAATATATATATATATATATATATATATTCACTGAAAAAACCATAGGTTATAGACCATATATAGTTAGGAATTAGCATTTACAAAACCTTGAAAATTCACTGACAAAAACATGGGTTATAGACCATATATAGTTAGGAATTAGCATTTACAAAACCTTATTTTACTCACACAAAACCATTGAAATTCCATATATAGTTAGTTGCACTAACTATATATCGCGCACCCGCAATCCACTGCTGATGATGTCACATATTACATCATTCATGACATGGTCAGTGACATAACTGATGACATCACTGATGACATCTCAAATGACATCACTGATGACATCACTGATGACATCATCCAGTGACTGTGTGTTTCTGTAAAGTTTAAATATGTTTTACATATTGAAGAATGAGTAGATGTAGAAGTGTCTGGATGAAGGATTTAGTAGGTGCGTGACTGACTGTATGAGTGAGTGATTAAATGTGTCTCACTGAATGCATGGGTTAGTGACTAAACTGTCTTAATTTGTGCATCATTATGTCTGTTCTGTAAACTGCTGCATGTGTTGATCAGTAGCTATATGAGTAACTATATAGGTCATTGATTGATTGTCCAAGTATTTGTATGGGAGACTGAGTGTGTGTGTGGCTGGCTGGGAGATGTGTGACTCTGTGCAGATCAATGTGTTCTTGTATCAATGATTGTATAAGAGAGTAAGTATGTGTTAGTATATGTTTGAAAATGTAAGGTACTCTATGTTTAACTGTATAGATTAGAAAATGGAAGTGTGATTGATTCTTTACAGGACTGACTAGGTGTGTGAGTAACTCCATGGATGAGTGGCAGAGTGTGAGTGTCTGTATAGGTGTATGAGTGCATATGATAGTGTTGTAAAGATGAGTGATTGTATGTATGAATGATTGTATGGGTGAATGAGTGAATGTGTGTGTAGACGTAGGAATCAGTGAGTGCGTATGTAGTAACTAGTATTGGTGTGTCAATGGTTTAAAAAATTATATTCTGTATTTAACACTGGGTGTAACAGAGGTTATATTAAAGTGTGAGGAGATGCATTGTATTGTCACACGAATGATATCATCAGTGATGTGACCATTGATGTCAAATGAGATGTCATCAGTGATGTCATTTGAGATGTCATCAGTGATGTCATCAGTGATGTCATTTGAGATGTTATCAGTGATGTCATTTGAGATGTCATCAGTGATGTCATCAGTGATGTCATTTGAGATGTCATCAGTGATGTCATCAGTGATGTCATTTGAGATGTCATCAGTGATGTCATCAGTGATTTCACTGACCATGTCATGAATTATGTAATATGTGACAACATCAGCAGTGGATTGCGGGTGCGCGATATAAAGTTAGTGCAACTAACTATATATGGAATTTCAATGGTTTTGTGTGAGTAAAATAAGGTTTTGTAAATGCTAATTCCTAACTATATATGGTCTATAACCCATGTTTTTTTCAGTGAATTTTCAAGGTTTTGTAAATGCTAATTCCTAACTATATATGGTCTATAACCTATGGTTTTTTCAGTGAATTTCAATGGTTTTTATTAGCAAATATCAAAAGCTTTAAAATGTCAAGTACGTGGTAGGTAAAAACATTTTCGTGTTTATGCACGCTGATGTGCTTTGAACGCTGCCCCCCCCTCTTTTCTTTTAGGAGTATTCTCTCTTTGCAGATAGTGAAGGGTAGGTAACGCAGGCCTTTGCCCCCGTTGTAATCCATCGTGCCTGCTTCGCTCTCCATTTGATTGATTGTTATCCAAGCATTTACTGTTTTGGAATTGCTTCTCTTTGGTTCATTCTCTATTTACAAACAAGCACAGAGTCGCAATACTCTGTTTAGTCTTTGCAGATAGTGAAAAATCGTTAGAAAAAACAAAAGGAATCAAGCAAAATCAGTAGGCCACTAATGGGATCTCCTTTTGACCTCGCTAAAATAGAAACATTAAGAACAACCCCTCATGAGAAATATGAAACTAGTGAGAGGAACCGAGCTCGACGCAATGATGGCTGCAAGACAGCTCGGCTCCGCCGCCCACCCCGCCCAAAATAACGACAAACCCTATGCAAATATTATAAATATATACAACACACCAGCAAAGTAACAGTGTAAAACGTTTTATTAAATAACTATTTACATGGCAGCCTGCTGCAACATCGATCCAAATACATGCCGCCGTTCCCGGGATTTCTCCCCGACTACTCTGCGGCCTACGAGATGGAGAGGCCGGGGCATTGACTAGGCGTTGACTCCGGCCGCAACCACAGCGCCAACGATCGCTGCTGACGGAGGGGAGCCTTGCCGGTGAGACCACTGATCTGAAGAACCGCTGCCTGCGGTGCCTCCCTGAGCCGCTTGACGGAGGCCCCCGAGGGGCGGTGTGGTGGCGCGGACTCGGAGGGGCGCTTGGCTCCTGCCCCCTCCCCAAGTCTTGTTGCCCTGGTGTGGCCTGAGATCCCCCCCGACATAGGCGGCCGGCTCCTGGGGTCCGGCGGAACTTTTTGCCTTTTGGTGACTCTTCCATTCTGGACCTTGTCCCACAATCTGTTTGACCTGAAGACACGTCCTGCGCTGCCCTGGTCCGACCATCACATATACCTGCGCCAGGAGACGGCGTGGGGTGCACTGGAAGGGAGAGGCGGCGCGAACGAGCCTCCCCCACCTCCCCAGGTGGAGGTTTCTCAGCTGCACTCTATCGCTTCACTCGGCCAGCTGAATTGCGCCCGCTCTTGCGGCACAGTGCCTCGCTCGGCCACCTGAGTTGCGCCTGCTCTTGCTATTACAGCGTCTCACCCGCCATCCGGCTGAATTGCACCCACTCTTGTGGTACAGCGACAGGCGGCTGCCACGGAGCTCATGAAATGGCATTCGGCTCCACAGACTTGGGCCTGGCCTGCAAGGATGGCTCTGGGCAACCCTGGAACTCGAACGCTTGACTGCTAGGGCATGGGCCCCATTCCCAAAAGCGTCCCCTCAGCCTTGAAGATTCAACAAGAGTCACCGGGGCCCCCGACTCCCGCAGACTTCCGGTGGGGAGCGACTGCCATGATTGCTCGCGGAATGGCCACGACGTAGCCACGGGGTGCTCTCATGCTGACGCCAGCTTCAGTCTGAAACATACAGAAACACTGTAGACTACCAATTCGATCAGTTCCGGTGGAGCCCCAACGTGACCCGGTAGAGAAGAACTTGCCCTCCCCTCTTTGACTGATGGTTCTTGTTGCCTGTCCCTTCTGTTGTCATTTAACGGAACTTTTTGGACTGCTGAAAGGGGTTCTGTTCCGACCGCTGGTTGGTGGAGACATTTTGACAATATTCTGGACCTGCCCGGCCTCACCCAAAATGGCGTCGGTATAAATGAGACTCGCAACTCCTTGATGTGTACTGGTTGCTCAGCCTTGATATCACGAGATATGTATGCAGTTTTGGGGCACATGGCGGGCGGGGACGGGTACAGATCGAACATTTGCACATCCCTATTGATATTAAGTTCTGATGTATTATTCATTACTGTACTATTGAAAGTTCGAATTAACGTTACTCATGGTACTTGCCCGCAAATGTATATCTAGATAATTTCATTGTAACTGGTCCTGTCGTACTTTCATTATAAAATTAACGTCCACCGATTCTGCAACTGTTAGACACCTTAATTCCTGCAACCTAATGGCCCGCCCGTTACGTTTTTCTACAGTGTAAAGGTCCCCTCATCATATACAATTCCAGTTTGCTCCGTGGCCGGCCCACGTGGTTGTAGGCCCGTATTTGTATACTGACATTTTTGAAAAAAAAAAAGTTTTCGAAGGAAGTATGGAATCAGTGTCATAACAATCGTCTAGGTTGGTAGGATTTTAGAATAATGGCTGTTATTCCCAAACAATAGAAGACAGATAATGCAGACCCTTTGCCTGAATTTTGGATTGATTGAAATTTGTATCCGTCACACCTGCCCTTTTTCCAGAATTGTTAGAAAATGATCGACCGTAGCTTAAGGTATCTGCTGAATGTAAGGTGTGGTATTTTGTCCCATAAAATAAGACTAATTGAGAAACAAATACACGAAGAGGGAACTCGAATTTAGAGACAAACAAAATGAAACATTTTTTGGCATCATAAGAAGGGGAGGATATGTTACACAGAAAAATAATGCGAAAGGGATAGCCAAGATCTGTTGTATCACACGTTCCTGCAGCTAGTCTGATACATGGTAAGTAGAAGCTTTTTCGTGTTTGCGCGCGCTGACATCCTCTGAATGCTGTATCCTCCCCCTTTCTTTTCTCCTCTGTAGGTTACATCGGAGTTCCGACTGAAGAATGGAGTGGACATGGACCGCACCGTGCTCCATGTAGGGAAAGACATAGACAAGCGCTGTGAGATATTGCATGGAGTGCAGACCATCACTGTGAACGTGAAAAATTGTATGGTGTGACTGAGCGTACATGCCCTGATTGTATGGTATGAATGTGTATGTATTCCATATGCCCGGCCGATAAACGTTCTGTTTGCGCAACTGCCGCGTTAGAAAACAACATCGTGACGCGTCGCGTAACCGCGACATATCGCGTTGTTGCGTAATGCGTCATATGACGAGCCGTGTTAGCGCACCCGGAAGTGCTCCGGTGCGCGAGGCGCGAAGCGCAGCTTCCCGGAAGCGATCCGGGGCGCGGCGCGGAGCGCGTAACGTAAGCATAACAGGTCATGTGACTTGTTAATAAAACTTTTCATTGGTTCATTTCACTTTTGGGTTCCTAATGATGTAAGGCTAGGTCATGTGACCTAAAAATAACACTTTTCATTGGCTTAGAACTATTTTTTGTCCCAAATGATGAAAACCCCTCCTTGTTTCCTCACTCTGACTTTCATCTTTGTGAGAGGAAGACCTTTTTTCATCACTTAGCAATGGCAAGTGTTGTAGCTTCAGCTGGTGCATCCCCACCACCACCACCACCTCCTAGGAAGAGAGTACCACCTCCTCAGGTGGTAGTTGAGCAAGAGGTGCCCCCCCAACTTCTTGTTGCCTGATTCGGCCAGCTCAATCGATCAAGCATGAGACTCTGTTGTGATCTGAAGAACCGCTGCCTGCGGTGCCTCCCAGAACCGCTTGACGGAGGCCCTCGAGGGGCGGTGTGGTGGCGCGGACTGGGAGGGGGCGCTTGGCTATTGCCCCCTCCCCAAGTCTCGCTCTGCCAGCTGAGTTGCGCCCACTCTTGCGGCCTACGACATGGTAAGGCCGGGGCGTTGACTAGGCGGGGCCTCCGGCCGCAACCACAGCGCCAACGATCGCTGCTGACGGAGGGGATCCTTGCCGGTGAGAGCCACTGATCTGAAGAACCGCTGCCTGCGGTGCCTCCCTGAACCGCTTGACGGAGGCCCCCGAGGGGCGGTGTGGTGGCGCGGACTGGGAGGGGGCGCTTGGCTCCTGCCCCCTCCCCAAGTCTTGCTCGGCCAGCTGAGTTGCGCCCGCTCTTGCGGCACAGTGCCTCACTCGGCCGGTTGAGTTTCGCCTACTCTTGCGGCTACAGCGTCTCACCCGCCATCCAGCTGAGTTGCGCCCACTTTTGCGGCCTACGACATGGAGAGGCCGGGGCGTTGACTAGGCGGGGCCTCCGGCCGCAACCACAGCACCAACGATCGCTGCTGACGGAGGGGAGCCTTGCCGGTGAGAGCCACTGATCTGAAGAACCGCTGCCTGCGGTGCCTCCCTGAACCGCTTGACGGAGGCCCCTGAGGGGCGGTGTGGTGACGCGGACTGGGAGGGGGCGCTTGGCTCCTGCCCCCTCCCCAAGTCTCGCTCGGCCAGCTGAGTTGCGCCCACTCTTGCGGCCTAAGACATGGAGAGGCCGGGGCGTTGACTAGGCGGGGCCTCCGGCCGCAACCACAGCGCCAACGATCGCTGCTGACGGAGGGGAGCCTTGCCGGTAAGAGCCACTGATCTGAAGAACCGCTGCCTGCGGTGCCTCCCTGAACCGCTTGATGGAGGCCCCCGAGGGGCGGTGTGGTGGCGCGGACTGGGAGGGGGCGCTTGGCTCCTGCCCCCTCCCCAAGTCTAGCTCGGCCAGCTGAGTTGCGCCCGCTCTTGCGGCACAGTGCCTCACTCGGCCGGTTGAGTTTCGCCCGCTCTTGCGGCACAGTGCCTCACTCGGCCGGTTAAGTTTCGCCTGCTCTTGCGGCTACAGCGTCTCACCCGCCATCCAGCTGAGTTGCGCCCACTCTTGCGGCCTACGACATGGAGAGGCCGGGACGTTGACTAGGCGGGGCCTCTGGCCGCAACCACACCGCCAACGATCGCTGCTGACGGAGGGGAGCCTTGCCGGTGAGAGCCACTGATCTGAAGAACCGCTGCCTGCGGTGCCTCCCTGAACAGCTTGACGGAGGCCCCCGAGGGGCGGTGTGGTGGCGCGGACTGGGAGGGGGCGCTTGGCTCCTGCCCCCTCCCCAAGTCTTGTTGCCCTGGTGTGGCCTGAGATCGCCCCCGACATAGGCGGCCGGCTCCCGGGGTCCGGCGGAACTTTTTGCCTTTTGGTGACTCTTCATTCTGGACCTTGTCCCACAATCCGTTTGACCTGAAGACACGTCTTGCGGTGCCCTCGCAATGCGGCCTGGTCCCTGAATGTGTGCAGGGGGACGGTATAGATTGGATCAAGATGGCGGCTTCACACAAAGCTGACTCAATTGTTGCTGCTGATGCTATGCAGACAAAAACTGGTTTTCAGTTTGTACATTCTTCAGGATTTTTCCATCCAAGGCTGGTTGAGAGTTTGTAGAACGATGGCTTCAGATTTTCAACATACTACTCTTCAACATTCTTCATAAATGTAACAATGTGAGACTCACTAGGAGAACGGCCGTTTATCTTTCCTTTCAAAATGCTGCCAACAATATTTTCTGAATGGAAGACACCATCTTGTAGCATAAAGGGCTGCGTCAAGGGTGGTATTGCCCAGAATGTCTTGTTTTCTAGTGCTCGTAATGACGAAGCCAGAACTGCCGAAAGGGATTCTGGTCCTGCCGCTACTTATTGGAGACATTGAACTATACTCTGGACCTGCCTGGCCTCGACCAAAATGGCGCCAGTATGGGAGCGACTTGCAACTCCTTATGACGTTCTAGTTACTTAGCCTTGACGTTATGGGGGATATATGCGGTCTTTGTGCACATGGCGGGCGGGGAAGGGTACTGACTGGGAATACGGACAACCCTATTGATGTCGATTTTTCATTATTGATTATTGATTATTGTATTAATATAGCTTCGAAGTAATGTTACCCATGATACTCGCCCATGGTGTGCGTATGGACGATTTTATTGTAACTGATCCTGTTATACTTTCAATTATAAAATCAACCTTCACTGATCCTGCAACCGTTTGTCACGTTTAGTTTTTTCAATTAAATGGATCGCTTGTTACATACTCCTATACCCCTGGCTTTTGAAAGACACCATCTTGTAGAATAAAGGGCTGCGTCAAGGGTGGTATTGCCCAGAATGTCTTGTTTTCTAGTGCTCGTAATGACGAAGCCAGAACTGCCGAAAGGGATTCTGGTCCTGCTGCTACTTTTTGGAGACATTGAACTATACTCTGGACCTGCCTGGCCTCGACCAAAATGGCGCCAGTATGGGAGCGAATTGCAACTCCTTATGACGTTCTAGTTACTTAGCCTTGACGTTATGGGGGATGTATGCGGTCTTTGTGCACATGGCGGGCGGGGAAGGGTACTGACTGGGAATACGGACAACCCTATTGATGTCGATTTTTCATTATTGATTATTGTATTAATAAAGCTTCGAAGTAATGTTACCCATGATACCCGCCCATGGTGTGCGTATGGACGATTTTATTGTAACTGATCCTGTTATACTTTCAATTAAAAAATCAACCTTCACTGATTCTGCAACCGTTTGTCACATTTAGTTTTTTCAATTAAATGGCTCGCTTGTTACATACTCCTATACCCCTGGCTTTTGAAAGACACCATCTTGTAGAATAAAGGGCTGCGTCAAGGGTGGTATTGCCCAGAATGTCTTGTTTTCTAGTGCTCGTAATGACGAAGCCAGAACTGCCGAAAGGGATTCTGGTCCTGCCGCTACTTATTGGAGACATTGAACTATACTCTGGACCTGCCTGGCCTCGACCAAAATGGCGCCAGTATGGGAGCGACTTGCAACTCCTTATGACGTTCTAGTTACTTAGCCTTGACGTTATGGGGGATGTATGCGGTCTTTGTGCACATGGCGGGCGGGGAAGGGTACTGACTGGGAATACGGACAACCCTATTGATGTCGATTTTTCATTATTGATTATTGTATTAATAAAGCTTCGAAGTAATGTTACCCATGATACTCGCCCATGGTGTGCGTATCGACGATTTTATTGTAACTGATCCTGTTATACTTTCAATTATAAAATCAACCTTCACTGATCCTGCAACCGTTTGTCACGTTTAGTTTTTTCAATTAAATGGCTCGCTTGTTACATACTCCTATACCCCTGGCTTTTGACCCTTTCCTACACGCGGTCTGTACTACCGCCCTCGGGCGATCTATGTCATGAACAGACTACCATTGCCGAAACACAAGGGAATGCATTCAGAGAGATAAGTCAAGTACATGGTAGATAAAAACTTTTCGTGTTTATGCACGCTGATGTGCTTTGAACGCTGCCCCCCCCCTCATCATTTAGATTACCCCCGCCCATTGCACAAAAGCGTACCGGGCGCTCCCCACGCAAAAAAAACAATTATTTTTTTTTTTTGCCCCGCGGGGCCCTTTTAAAGCCTCCACATCAAACCTAGGGGGTCAGGGAGGATCTACTATGCCCCCTTATGGTCATTTCCCCCTTTGTTTTGGCCTCCTCTTGTCTCTCGATCCTACCGAGAGACAAGATGGCGGCCGCTCCGGACTGTTTAGAATGTTGACAGACACCGGAGAGCCAATCAGCTTCGCTTCGCGAAGTTCCGTTACGCGTCAAGTACGCGAACCGGAGCGCTGCCCGGAGCGCTGTTACAGATATATATATTGTTTTGAACGTTAATTTATCAAAATCCACTGGAGCACATATATTGAGACCGAGCAAAGGCACATCGGTCTACCAGTCCCTACAATTTTGCCAAAGTGCCCCCGAGGGGCGGTGTGGTGGCGCGGACTGGGAGGGGGCGCTTGGCTCCTGCCCCCTCCCCAAGTCTCGCTCGCCCAGCTGAGTTGCGCCCGCTCTTGCGACACAGTGCCTCACTCGGCCGGTTGAGTTTCGCCTACTCTTGCGGCTACTGCGTCTCACCCGCCATCCAGCTGAGTTGCGCCCACTCTTGCGGCCTACGACATGGAGAGGCCGGGGCGTTGACTAGGCGGGGCCTCCGGCCGCAACCACAGCGCCAACGATCGCTGCTGACGGAGGGGATCCTTGCCGGTGAGAGCCACTGATCTGAAGAACCGCTGCCTGCGGTGCCTCCCTGAACCGCTTGACGGAGGCCCCCGAGGGGCAGTGTGGTGGCGCGGACTGGGAGGAGGCGCTTGGCTGCTGCCCCCTCCCCAAGTCTCGCTCGGCCAGCTGAGTTGCGCCCACTCTTGCGGCCTACGACATGGAGAGGCCGGGGCGTTGACTAGGCGGGGCCTCCGGCCGCAACCACAGCGCCAACGATCGCTGCTGACGGAGGGGAGCCTTGCCGGTGAGAGACACTGATCTGAAGAACCGCTGCCTGCGGTGCCTCCCTGAACCGCTTGACGGAGGCCCCCGAGGGGCGGTGTGTTGGCGCGGACTGGGAGGGGGTACTTGGCTCCTGCCCCCTCCCCAAGTCTCGCTCTGCCAGCTGAGTTGCGCCCGCTCTTGCGGCACAGTGCCTCACTCGGCCGGTTGAGTTTCGCCCGCTCTTGCGGCACAGTGCCTCACTCGGCCGGTTGAGTTTCGCCTGCTCTTGCGGCTACAGCGTCTCACCCGCCATCCAGCTGAGTTGCGCCCACTCTTGCGGCCTACGACATGGAGAGGCCGGGGCGTTGACTAGGCGGGGCCTCCGGCCGCAACCACAGCGCCAACGATCGCTGCTGATGGAGGGGAGCCTTGCCGGTGAGAGCCACTGATCTGAAGAACCGCTGCCTGCGGTGCCTCCCTGAACCGCTTGACGGAGGCCCCCAAGGGGCGGTGTGGTGGCACGGACTGGGAGGGGGCGCTTGGCTATTGATTATTGTATTAATAAAGCTTTGAAGTAATGTTACCCATGATACTCGCCCATGGTGTGCGTATGGACGATTTTATTGTAACTGATCCTGTTATACTTTCAATTATAAAATCAACCTTCACTGATCCTGCAACCGTTTGTCACGTTTAGTTTTTTCAATTAAATGGCTCGCTTCTTACATACTCCTATACCCCTGGCTTTTGACCCTTTCCTACGCGCGGTCTGTACTACCGCCCTCGGGCGATCTATGTAATGAACAGACTACCATTGCCGAAACACAAGGGAATGCATCTCAGAGAGATAAGTCAAGTACGTGGTAGATAAAAACATTTTCGTGTTTATGCACGCTGATGTGCTTTGAACACTGCCCCCCACCCCCTCATCATTTAGATTACCACCGCCCATTGCACAAAAGCGTACCGGGCGCTCCCCACGGAAAAAAAACGATTTTCTTTTTTTTTTTGCCCCGCGCGGCTTTTTTAAAGCCTCCACATCAAACCTAGGGGGTCAGGGAGGATCTACTATGCCCCCTTATGGTCATTTCCCCCTTTGTTTTGGCCTCCTCTTGTTTCTCGATCCTACCGAGAGACAAGATGACGGCCGCTCCGGACTGTTTAGAATGTTGACAGACACCGGAGAGCTAATCAGCTTCGCTTCGCGAAGTTCCGTTACGCGTCAAGTACGCTGATGAGATGTCATCAGTGTTTTCATGAGTGATGTCACTGACCATGTCATGAGTGATGTAATATGTGACGTCATCAGCAGTGCATTGCACGCGCAAGTTATAGTGAGTCCAACTAACTATAACGTGGGAATTTCAATGGTTTTATGCGAGTAAAATTTCCACCTAACTATAACTGGTGTGAAACCTATGTTTTTTCAGTGAATTCTATCTATATTTATTTGAAACGTATTGCCGAGGCGCCAAACGTTAATTACATACTCCGTCCTCCGCCATTTAAGTAGTTTTCCTCTGTTATTTTGACTATACCTGCTACTTTCATTTCCCCCCCCACCTATCTTCTCTATGATCAATGAGATTTCCTGCCACAGACACCTCGGTGTTTGTCCTTGACCTCCGATCTTATCAGACTTGGTCACATGCATACCTAAAAACTAATTTGAAGCACGTAAGGCAGAGCCGTTACAACGCGTGACCATCACCACAAAGCCATTACCATGCTTATACTTTCATCATGCGTGGTAAATGTATACTAGTTGTAAAAGCATGCATGGTAAAGGCATGCGTGGTAAAGCCATATGCATGTTAATGGCTTCATGGTGACGATCACGCGTGGTTATGACCACGTTGTAATGGCTGTTTCCCCCCAGGACACTGCAGGAACCGGGTCTGGGCGTGGCGGACTCCAGGGCATCAGGCGGTGAGCCACGCAGCCTTCCTCACACAATATAAAAATCTTCGGGGGTGGTTGTTTTCATGGTTTGAGGGGCGTTATTGAGGCCCATACACTTAATTTTTTTGGGGGGTAGGTTTGCACGTGAAAATGTTGCAAGAGGTTTGTAAATGTGGTACACATTGTTTTGTTTTACTTTGATTTCCTTTCTATGTTGTAGTCCATCCAGAGAAAATATAACTTATTGTACAGCCAGTAATTTTCAACCCTACATCTAACTATAGTATTCAAATTATAAATATTATTTTTGTTGTGGACCGTCACCCCCCCCAAAACAAAACAAGTATATAGTTTTTTTCATTAACTTTTATTAAAATAACAATAACTGTAAACGTAACTTAAAGATAATTTAATAAACAACTAGAAAAATAACTTTAATAAAACAGTAAAATAAACAAATTGTGATGTGGACTCCAAAAGACGTAGGATAGGTAATCTGCAAAACAAAAAAGAAAATTAGAGTTTAAAATTATGTAGATGTGACTAAATAAGGTGAAGCATTACAAGTGAAGGTAACACTATGATTTTATGTGCGCAGTGTGCCTAGTACATTTCACTTCTGTTATAGTCCCGCGTTCAAGTGGTGTCTATGTGAAAGTGACACAAAAGTGGCACAACAGGATTGTAAATATGCCGTTTTATTTCTAATGCATTTCAATGGAGGCATTGTATATCTAGGCCGCTGTGCTTACCTTGTATAAACACTGCAGCCGCCAGAATTCACAACTTGAATTCAACTCTGCTTCTACATGTCAAAGTATATTCAATACGTTGCAGACAATTCCATTGCTGTTGCTCGATATGTCGTGATTGCTTCTAAAGAATGTTTGGTGAAGTAAAGAAAAGAACATTTGATTAATCACCGTAAACTGAGTTGCGAAACTTCTGATAAAAGTGAATTTTAATGTGAGTTCTTAAAATTGCGTACCTAGACTATTGCAAACCATTAACTCGCAGAGTCTGGAGTTGAGAGTTTTTCTTGAAAAGTCAGACGAAGATTTACAAGCTCCTTGCGCCACTTTTCCCATGTTAAAAGTGACACAAAAGTGGTGCAATAAGCTTGAAGATCTGTTTTTCAGACTGTTGTAACCTATCTGTTGTCACTGCTCGGAGGTAATTATACATTTCTGCACATTCAAGCTGCTGCACACTACCCACTGTCTCCTTTCACAAATAATTTGTTGTTGTTTCGGAAACAAAATTCTTTGCTCACCTAGTGCCATTGGCGTGATTCAAAGAGGGTGCTCTACGTGTCAAAGCAGCCTTCACTGTAACCAAGAGAGTTCACCACTTCAACTCAGAAAAGTTTCTATACAGCAGACTGGAGACAGCAGCGTCCAAAACTTTAAAAAAGAAAGAGAAACGATGTGAGAGAGTAAGAAAGAGAAACAGAGAAAATAGGACATTAAACGTGGGAGAGACACACGTGACGGGGGGTGCCTGAAGCCGGAGGCGCAACCACAGTCAAAAATATCAGACGGGGCTAGAATTTTTTTTCGGAGGGGGGCTTAACTTCAAGCAAAAAGCAGAGTGGAGCTGCAGGGGCTGTAACCGGGGGGGACATCAAAGCCTCATTAACAAGCAAAAGGTCTTTAAAAGACCTGTGAAGTACTCAGGTGCGACTGTGTGTGGGCCCAGGAAGCTATTTCATCCTAGCTGAAGCCCCGTTAGCCCAATGGGTTTTGTGCGCCTGCTGCATATTACACATTCTTTCCTTTCACAGATAACTTGTCGTTCTTTCTGAAACAAGCTTCTTTGCTCACCTTCTGCCATTGCCGTCATGCAAACAGGGAGCACTACGTGTCGAAGCAGGCTTCTCAGTCCTTGTTACAATGGCCACGCATCATCGCAGAATACACGAACGTAGAGCTTTGTAAGTTTATTTTGGGGGGGTGTTGTCAATTTGTAAAACACAACCTGTAAGTAAAAAGGAAGTTAACATTGTGTGTAATTTTTTTATGAAACGAGAGAGGAAATAAGAGAGTGATTGAAAACAATACTCGCACCTCACCTTTTTGTCACCGGTGTTTTTCAACACGTGCCAGACATAATCCATCCTGAAGCTCTACATCTAAAAGATAATAACAGAAAGATGTTATGATTGGTAATTGTTACTATATTAATTTGGAGGTAGATAACATCACGCTTTTATACACGTTCCTTCTCACATTTCTACAAACTGTTTGTATTGGTAATATTCGGGATATTTCAGCGATTATAAAAACTATCTGCTATTGGGAAAAAAATGTATACATGTAAATTAATACACCATATAGGAGTGCGTTTGTCTAAAACGCTAAGTCGCGTTTTTGTATCTAGTCTGTTACAACCCTGACTCCCTCCGATGCGTACTCAAGTCTCACTGCTCACCTTTTCGTGGAAAAGACACCTTCTGCGTGATGTAGTCCCGATTTCCAACAAAGAAGTCTCATATACGGTGCCGAGTCTCGATATCTCTATGGCTAACGACATACTCGTGCTCCCATCATCATCATCACAGGTTCTTCACCCGCTCAGTGCTTCGGGCACCACTAACTCAGTGACCACAGAGGCCACGCATGTAGTAGTGGGCCCCTTGTTCGGTACTTTGGGAACAACTCTAAAATGGCGTACAGCACGTGCGCTCCGTCTTTTTTATACATAGGGTCACGTGTGTAGTGAAGAATGTGCTGGATGGGTGTGTTGTGGGCGTATACCAGCCATGAGGGAGTGTGTGTGTCAATCTGACAACTAGACCTGCAACTAAGAAATCACTACAATTGAAATCTGGGCCTTATACTGTTGTTGTGTTCTCCTGGTAGCGTAAGAGTGGCGTGTACTAACGTATTCAGTCTCGATCAATTTACCTTCTCCCCCCGGGGCTTTTAAATGTTGGGAGAGGGGCCGCGTGGCTCCGGGACACTCCAGGATCAGGCCGTGGGGCGTGGCCGTCTCCAGAACCTTTGAGGGCTCTGGGCATAGGGTCACTCACTCTACCTCATACAATACACTAAAAAAGAAGACAAAGTGATGAGAGATGATTTGTGACGTGTTTAGGTTGAGAGCCTGTATAATCATTAAATGGGGTCTGGCAGTGAAGTGCGTACTTATTCTGGAACAAGCCTTTCGGGGTCTTGCGAAAGCAAGTCATCTTTCATAATTCCCTCTCGCTTTGTGTACATGCCAAAATATCTGATTTACTCGTATGTTTTAACATCTGTTTTTGATTGGTTGTGAAGGATTATAAGAAAACATATTAGCGAGAAATCCCTTTCCTTCCGCAGATTTTGAAAAAAATTGGATTGGCTGTTGTCTACTTACGTCTATCTTCTTCATGCTAATTTGATTGGCTTTCTTTTTTCTATGTGACGTTACAATACAGTCAGCATGTATGTAGCCTACTTTGTGACGCATTTTATTGTACAATGCGTTTCAAAAAATAGTTGTGGTAGGGTGCTTTTAACTTAAATTGTGTACTCTGCTTACGAGTTTGTTGAGTGTAAAAGTATTGAATTTTTTTTCTATTTTCTATTCTATAATAATTGTGCTGACTTTTCTCCTTTAGTGTGCAGTACTATATTGTTTTATAAAATGTATAACTCTTGAAACCATCTTTGAAAGAAAAATGTAAGCATGTAAGCTGCTGTCTGTGATGAAAAGCAATGGCGGCTCCTGAAGGACGTGGGGAGCCGGCTGGGACCGTAGGGGCCTTAGGGCTCCTCCTACAGTCCTCAACGTTATATTTGAGCTCCGGGGAATGGGGTCCTCGGGGATTATAAAAAATTAGTGATAGAGGCTATTTTTCTTTTATGGTAGATTTATCGTACGCGTACCATGCACGTATGGACAACGTACCATGCGAAGTCTGGAAGTCGTCCCATAAGCGTACTTAAGGAAGAAAAAGAAAAATATTTTTCAGATATTTATGAAGTGTATGTGTTCAGATGTTGGGTGGCTCTAAAAAGAGCCCTTGTGTTTATTGGGAGATTTTAGTACCTACAAGTAAGTACCAATGCAGAGTCTAAAGTTCAAGAGGAAGACTTTGTTTCCCTCATCTGTAAAATGTACACCGTCTCTCCTATAGACGTCATGCATATTGAAACGCAGATTGATGTGGTAGATGGACCCCATTCTATAGTCTTGGAGAAAGGCAGAAACAGATTTATTCACATGTTTCCTAGCTTTCTCAATCTGTGGACAATAGTGGTTGGACCAGTTCCATTTCTGCCTTTGGCATATATTAGAAAAGACAAAGGCAGTTTTGGGAAAAAGTGTCCTCAATTGTCCAAAGGTGTCCATCATAAGCATTTCCAGACCTACCACTGTCAAAGTGCCTAGGTCATTTCCACCACAGTGCAGAATTATGAGGTCCGGGTGTTGAAGATGTAAAAAGGATTTCACCAATGGCATCAATTGGCGCCACTTTAATCCTCTCTGTCCAATCTATTTAATGTCTACATTTGGTAAACCTAGGTCTTTCTGAATTCCTTTCTGTTCTGCGTACCTTTGGCTCCAGAAAATATAGCTATGTCCCACAATCCACACTGTAAGCATCTTGAAGAGAGGTCTGGATGCACTCAGATGGCAGTTTGAAAAAATGGTGGACAACATGCAGTTTTGAGAAAAGAAAAGAAATGATTGGTTGTTTGACAACATTCTACACAAAACTAGGATGCATGTTTCTGTTTTGTAAAAGCCTGATTTTTATTGGTTAAGAAAAACTGATAGAAAAGAACGTTACATAAGATAAGCTAGTATATTCTCAAGTCAAGCACACTTGCTATTTTAATTTGCTACAATGTATGATTAACTTTTCACCTGTGTGCCGAGTTAGGTGTTCCCTGAAGTGCTTCTATGGTAACTGGCAGAATGTGGAATGGGGGAAGGGTTGAAGGTTTTGTCAGTTGGAAAGGGTTCAAAAGTTCAAGCAATAAAAAAGTGTGTTTCGTTTTGATTTAATGTGGGAATAAATGTGATTTTTTAGTTATTTGTATATGTGTGTAGATTGAGTGTGCAGATTAACAGGAAAAGTTTGCTATTTGCTATAGGACTTCCTGACCCCATAGGGCTGCTCAGGGGGTTTTACAATGATCTACAAGGTCAAAATCTTTGATGGCCTTTGTTGAGCCTTTGATGGCCCTGGGGATCACCACCTTCCAGGGCCGGTTCCTGTAGTGTCACGGGGTGCCTAGCCCCAGTACACTGCTGTTTGCTATGGTAGGTCGAGAGCCTCATGGCTCCCACCCTACCACAGCAAACCGCTTTCCTACTTGTGCCTCTTTACACATATTCCTTCATTTGTCTGTATAGTCTTTCTCTCTTTTCTTATAGTGCCCCCTCTCTCCTCACACTCCCTTTCTTTCTTCTTATACTCTTCCTTCTCTCCTCATACTTCCACCTTTCTCCTCATACTCTCCCTTTCTCCTCATATTTTCCCTTGCTTCATACTCCGTCTTCTCTTGTTGTAAGTCCTTCTATTTTCATAGTCCCACCTTTGTCCTCATAATCCTCCCTCTCTTCTTATAAGTAATATAATAGTATATTTCATATATTTATTTTTGTAATGTTATATATATTTTTTTATAATATATTCTGTTTATCAACACAAAAAAAATTCACCATGCCTACAAAAGCTCAACGAAAGAAAGGTGTTTATTTAAAGAGAAGTCATCCACAAGATTTACATGAAGAGTAATGTGTTAACAAAAAAAAAGAAAAAAGTCCTGGTAAGAGAACGAAGACTTTTCTGAGGAAAATATTAAACACTAAGAGTAGTGTGCACAAAGAGAAAAATACTATTAGAGTATCTGCAACGAAAAAGAAAAAGAAGAATAATGAGAAAAATCATGGAAAATCAACTTCTGAGAAAACTGTGTATAGTAAAAGGAGGAAAAACCTATTTAAGGAAATTAGGAAAAAAACGTTTTATAATAGGGTTGTGTCAAATTTGATTAAGGAAGTAAAGAAATGTAAAAAAACAGCATTTTATAGGAAGAAGAAATGTAAAGAAAATGTAGTTGAGAAGGCTTTGGAATTGAAAAAGAAATTATTTGTTTTAGTAATCAATAGAATTCGATCACTAGAAAAGCCAATCCATTTAATAAAGGCCAAAAGTAAGTGAGGAGTAATTAACAGAAGTAATTTTTCTGAGTTTTTTTTGGGTGAATGGAAACATAGTTCAAGTTCTGAGCCTTTTTTTAATGAAGAGAGTTATCTTCAGAGTAATTACTTGTTGCATGCAGTTGACACTAGTGGTCGTGCTTATGAGGTTAAAAAAGGTTGTCCTATTGAGAAAGAGAAAATTGTTCCCAGAAATGCAGAAGAGGTGTTAGCTGATGAAGTTTTAAGGAGACGTCCTAAAGCTCCAGTGTACACTTGGAATTGTAGTAGTATTTGTAGTGTACGGCAAGAATCTATTGATTTTTTACACAATTGCTTACGTAACTATACTAAGAAAAGCGTTAAACAAAAAATTAAGATGTTGCAAGGACTAGACCCTTGCAGAGTGAGAGAAAATACTGGTTTGCAAGGTCATTCTCTGGCTTGTCTTTCTAAAAAAGTATGTCGAAGTGTTTTTCACCATTTCAGGATGTTAGCAGTTCATGATACTCAAATGAGGAAATTAGTCAGAACGTTGTATTATGCAAAAAGTCCAGCACTAATGTTAAAAAAGTTGAACAGTGCTCTTTTGCATGGATCTGTATCAGATTTAACAAATGTTTGTTATGAAATTCAGGTTAGTTACTTTGGTCCTCAGGAAGACAGTGCAGAAAATGAGACATTAATAGAAGGAAATGTGGAAGAGAATGTACAATGTTGTAGTGTAGAACATTTTGAGCAAGAAATTACAAACTTTAAAGTGAATTCAGGTGAAAGGCCAAAATATTCTTGTATCTGTTGTCGACTAACTCATTATAAAAATCCGACCAGGACTGTTGATTTGTATTTAAAAAGTGAAAAGGAAAAAAATTAAGAGTGGAAGGATTTTGCAACTTATTTGTTAGTAGAGAATTGTTTTGATCTGGGTTCTGATCAGCGTATTTGTAAATATTGTAATAACAAATTAGATAAGAACAAAATGCCTGCTAGAGCTGTGCATAATAATTTTGAGTTGGTAAATATTCCTTCTGAACAGATGGATTTAAATACATATGAGTCTATTCTTATTCAATGTGTGCATCCATTTAAGGCTATTGTTCGTATGGAGCCTAAGACAGGGAAATTGCCTCCTTTAGATTTACAGAGAGGATTAAAGGGAAGAGTTGTATATTTGCCTTTAGATTTAAAGAAAAATATTGAAACGATTGGTGTACAAAATGTTGAAGATGAACCTCTAGTTGTTTTAGTTAATGGCATTCCTACTAAGAGTATGAAAATCTGGCAAGAATTAGTAGATGTTAGGAAAGTGAAAAAGGCAACGTTGTATCTGATAAAAAATAATCAATACTAAATGTGTATGTGAAAGAAGAAGAAATAACTGTAGAAGAAGATAGTGGTTCCACATCTGGACAAATTGAAAAAGTAGATGAGTCCAGGTGTGGTAAATAAATAAATAATACCCTATTTTTGACTAGACTTATAGCATAACAGATAGCTCAATAAATAAGAGTCAAGATTCGAGGTAGTAGGAGTTTCTGCAGGTTTATTACAGCATAAGGACAGGATCAGGACAACCTGCATGGGAATAGGAAGGCCCGGCAGCTGCCGGGGCTGGGTCTGGGATGAGCGCGCTAACATTTAATAACAAAACATTGACTTATATACATAGCGCAAACACATAGCATTACATTGCAGTAGGCGTAACAGTAGGTGGAGCAGAAGGCGTGACGCGTAGCAGTCGCGAGAGATAACAGTAAAAAGAGGTGTAACTGGGCGTATACATAGACATGTGGTGCAAACGTAACAGAATATGTCATGAATGGGCGGAAACTTTGGAGGGGGCTACCTAAGGAGCCGGGACCTCTAACCTAATGGTGCGCGAAAACTGGCAATGACGTGTTACTAGGAGAAGCTGGGGGCTACGAACTCTGTGCTAGGAGCAGAGACTAGAGTCTGGAGGGTCGGAGCGACATGTACCTAAACCCTATCTGGTATCTAATGTTTAGGGAACATGTTGATATAAACTAGAAGTCATGAGGGGAAAAGCTAACCTGACTCTAAGACTGGACCATGCATTATTCTACATGTAGTGCGTGATGAAGAATACTAAATGACCATTGAATACAGTATTTCTCTAACGTGGAGACGAGAAGGCTAGACAATGACGGAAACTATTGATGCAGTTCAGTAGCTTAGGAATGCAGAGGAGGAGGACTGAACTGATAGCAGGAACTATAACATACTTTTGGCAGACTCAGAGGCAGAGCCGGGGTGCACCGGGCACTGCAAGGCAGGAAGTAAGTGAAGGGTCGAGGATACAGGTGGGGGCTGTATCGCTCCTCAGCGAGGCTTTCAGGAGACAGGAGCTGAATCTGTGGTCCGGGCCCTTTTTGAGGCCTGGAAACGGGGACTTTATAATTGAATAACGTGCACACTGAGAAACGTGGCAACATTACTTACATAGGCCTGATATTCGTAGTATTCACGAGGACTGGAAACTAACATACTAGAGGTGGACACAACTATAATTGCGTCTTTAATCAGAAATGGGGAATAACATATGCATATTGATCATGCACACATAACATATGATGGATGAAGCGTAGGGACACAGAACATGGCAAAATTTACTTTTCCACATTCCCTCCTTGTCACTACGTTTCCATCAGGAAACATCAATACTCATGATACCGTCTATCATTTCATACAGTACCATTTGCTCGTCTCGAATTGTCTTGGAACGAGATTTAGAACGGGGCTTGGGACTGGGAATACAAGAGGTAGCACACATGCTGCAAATCGCAGGGCCACATTGTATACAGAGGCAGCAGCTAAATATGATCGCTACTGCAATACCTAAAAAGGACAGGACTTTCCAACCCCATGCGGAAATTACATTCCAGAACCAACCGGACCATGTCCAGGTGCCTGGATCTTGGTGTAACAGATGGGCAATTTTATGGAGTCTGGTTATAGCTGAATAAACAGACGGCGCGTTATTTGGAATGAAAATGCAACAACTGGATCCGAGAATTCTACAGGCCCCGCCCCTATCGGCCAGTATGACGTCAAGGACGAGACGATTCTGTAAAACGACAATTCTCATAAAGGATTGTTCTTCAGTTAAGTTACCTAGAGCGGAGGCAGTCTCATCTACTACTGCTTCAAGGGTTCTTGTTAACCTACGGATTAGCTTACTATTTACAACTGTACCTAAGTAAGGGAAAACACCTTTATCTATATCAATGAATTGCTCTGCGGCGGTTTCAGTATAATCGACAATCGGGAGATTTCTCTTGTGTCTAGTGTGTACTAAGAAAGAATTCCTATGATAGTCAGGTGGGGCTAGAAAGACAGGTGGCAGTAGGAAAGCAATGTAACAGGTTCCCTCCCAATCGAGGGGCAGACGGACATATGCAGTTTGACCACAAATAAAATAAGAATGACGTGAAGCTTTGAAAATAGATTTCCCACTGTCACTATACTGGATAACAGTAGTACATTCACTATGACCTATGTGTACAGAACCATAACTACGGACACATAATTCGCCTTTAACTGGTAGTACTGAAATAGCGGGTGAGTCTGGAGTAGTATCAGACTGATCGTTCAGAACCATGAAATTCGACGAATAATTTCCTAAATTATATACTTCATTTTCTAAATCTAAACCTGTTCTCTGGGGGAGACCTTGCTTGTCTGGGAAACATGTACTGTTAAGAAAAGACATATCTGTTGAGGATGACGTTAACGTGGACCATGCTCCACACGAACCATTGTGTGAGAATGGATAAGGAATAATGTAACATACGGATAAATGTGTTATTACGCATGGCGAGGCGGTATGCATATTCGTGAGGAGGCAGATCACTAAACGTGTGCTCTACTGTAGCATGAGCAGACATATTTACATGAGGAACTGAAAAACACAGGAAAAGTGCGTAGCTAGTGCAGGAAATCATTATGCTGAGAAATAATACGAAACTCAGAAAAACGATACATTTGATTGAGCTTTGACTGACTCTCTCACTATGGGGGTCTATTTTATACATGTCAGAAACAGTCTAACCGTTTCACCTAGGGGAGGACTTATACAATCAAACTGGCTGACTTATTAGACCTGAGCTTTAACTTATACTCCTGTTGCGGAGTTTTCTCTAACAAGGGAGGGGTTGTAATAATGTCTTGTGCGGGACAGTCCTTTAAAACAATGTTCTGGCAATCCTTCGAATCCTGGGAAATGTTCTTGGAAATGTTTTTGAAGACTGGTTTCGATCCTTTGAAAAGTTTTACATGAGAAAGGTGGACCCACCCCTTCCTGCCTTCCAACTTGACGGCAGTTCGGGTGGTCAAGAGGACCTGACGTGGCTCCTTCCAACGTGGTTCCAGCGGACTTGATCTGTCGAAATTTCTGATCATCACTAGGGAGCCTGGAACGATCTCGTGCGGTGCCACCTCGGTATTGTCTGGAAATGCGGCGGCAACCTGTGAACGACATGAGTTGAGGGCAGACATCAAGGAAGCTAGGTAATCTGTCAGCATATTACATGAAACATCGGTAATACTTCGGGGTCTAGGAGTACCCCACATGTTAGGGGGGCGGCCGAAAACGACCTCATACGGGGACAGACCTGATCTGGAATGTGCGACCATACGCATGTAAAACAGAGCGACTGGCAAAGCTACTAACCAGTCCACACCCTTGTCTTTACAGACTTTTGCTATACGGATTTTCAGAGTCTGATTATGCCTTTCGACTAGTCCAGCTGCTTCTGGATGGCGTACACAATGGAACTTCCACTGGTACCCTAACAAAAGGGAAACGTGTTTCATGAGTTCAGATGAGAATGGCTGGCCGTTATCAGAATATACGACTCTAGGGAGTCCATATCTAGGGAAGAATTCACGAACCAACTGCTTGGCAGTGGTCGCGGCTGTGTAATCTGGGACTGGATATGCTTCTGTCCACCTGGACAAAGCGCATACTACTACAAGGACATACTTGAAACCTCGACATCGCTCCATTTGAATATAATCCATCTGGAGGACCTCAAAAGGGTGGTCAGGGGGCTGGAAACCACCTTGTTCCACCGGGACACTTTTACCTGGATTAAACTGACAACATATCATACAGGTACGGACTTTCTGCTTGGCTGCAGCTCGTAAATGCTTGTTGAACCAAATGTTCTGGATACTGTCTAACATAGCTTTTTCTCCTAAATGTGCTGGACTATGTGCGGTATTGATAATGACTTGAACCATAGAATCGGGGAGAAACCATGTGGCTCTACCCTTCGTTAACCATCCTTGATCTGTCTGGACCCCTCCTTGTACAGACCATTTCTTGATTTCATCGGGAGTAGCATGTGACTGGATATCTATTACATCTTGAGTAGGGTCCTTAACTGTCATGCATGTAATCGGATCTGGAGTATGTGTCTGATTAACTGAAATGTCTGGAGTCTGTGCTGTAAGCTTGGCTGTGCGGTCTGCTAAATCATTACCTTGGGAAATAATGTCAGTGACTTTCGTATGTGCTTTGCACTTCATGATAGCAATAGATGTCGGTAAATGTATGGCATCTAACAGGGCTTGAATAAGGAGACCATGCTGAATCTTGGTTCCATGAGAAGTCATAAAACCTCTCTCCTGCCAGAGCACTCCGAAGTCGTGTACAACTCCGAATGCGTAACGTGAATCTGTGTAAACATTAACTTTCAGGTTCTTGGCATGTATACAGGCTTGTGTCAGAGCAACTAGCTCTGCTGCTTGAGCGGACAGGGTATCAATACGGTGTGTTTCAATAACTTCAGTGTCAGTAGTCACTGCATACGCGGCGACTAGTTCTCCTGTACTAGTTCTCATACATGAACCATCCACATAAAGTGTCAGGTCAGGATCTGGTAACGGAATATCTGTCAGGTCTTGTCTTGGCTTTGTCGTAATGTTAACTACTTCCACACAATCATGTGTGTCTGGATTTGAACTAACTGATGGCAACAGTGTAGCAGGATTCAGGACGTTGCAGCGTCTAATTTCTATGTGTGGCTGGAACAGTGTCAATTCATAACCTGTTAAACGTGCAATTGTCAAGTGCTGAGTTTGTGTTCGGTTTAAAAGAACTTCTACTGAATGTGGGACCTGTACTGTCAGGGAATGTCCTAAAACTATGGAATCACTTTGTCTGATAGCTAGTGCTGTGGCTGCAACTGACTTGAGGCACGCAGGCAACGCCTGGGCGACTGGATCTAATGTGCTCGAAAAATAAGCACAGGGCTTGTATTGACCTGCTTGATCTTGTGTGAGGACAGATAATGCTGTACCTTCGCGTTCAGTAACGAAAAGTGTAAAAGGCTTACTGTAGTTCGGTGTAGCTAGAACTGGAGCTTGACATAGGGCTTTCTTTAACTCGTTGAAACTAAGTGTATGGTCAGATGTCCAAGGGAGGACAGTCGATACGGCTGCCTCCTGTGTCGTTAACTGTATCAGTGGCTTGGCTAGGAATGCATACTGGGGAATCCATTGTCTACAATAAGAAGTAAGGCCGATAAAGGCACGCACCTCCTTCTGGGTTCTGGGCCGGGGAAGACTCGCTATTAACTGGATACGGTCGGGTGTCAACTGCCTACCCCTCTTGGACAGCAAGTGTCCTAAGTATACCACTTGCTGGACACAGAATTGAAGCTTCGAAGGTGACACCTTGTGCCCCATCTCGGCTAGAAAATACAGAACTGTAAGTGATGCTCGCTCGCAAGCACGTTCAGAACGGGCTGTGATCAGTAGATCATCGACATACTGGAGCAGGGCAGTGTCAGTTGGCATGTGAATGTTGTCTAGTTGTCTCTTGAGTGCTTGACTGTAAATACTAGGGCTTTCTGTGAAACCTTGAGGAGCGCGTGTAAACATATAGCTCCTTCCATTTAAACAGAATCCGAAAAGAAACTGGCTGTCTGGATGAATTGGAACACTAAAAAATGCATTCTTGAGGTCAATAACAGTGAAGAACATGGCTTCGGAATCAATGGCTGTTAACAGGGAAGAAATGTCTGGAACAACTGGGTACTGAGGAATAATACATTTGTTAAGCTCTCGTAAATCAATCACTAATCGATATACTGGGGGTGCATTTGGATCAGTACGTTTCATGACTGGAATGATCGGAGAATTACACACATTGGAGTCAGTTTCTACAACTACTCCTTGAGCCATGAGCTCGTCAATAATTTTGGATAAGGCTGTTACAGCCTCAGGTGGCAATCTGTACTGCCTGATTCGTGGTAACACTACACCTGGTTTGAGAGTCACACGATAGGGTGTGATTTGCATGTAACCTACATCAGTTGGACCTTGCGCCCATAAATGCTGCGGAACATTAGACAATCTTGAATCAAAATCTCGTAATACATAGTGACCCTTAAAGTCACGTAGGAACAGACGTATACCCTCTGGGGAACAGCAAATAACTGCACCTAATTCATTCAATGTCTTAATGCCTAATAGATTTTCTGGACATGACTTAGTAAGTAACAGATCAGTAGTACGGGACAATGGACCTACCTCTAGAGTAACTGGCTTTGATATCTCATTAACTATGGGTTTTCCTGAAAATCCAAGGGAAACATTTCTTGAGCCTGAGAGCGGAGCCCCTGGAACTTCGGCATGACTAATTGTGGTCCTACTTGCCCCTGTATCGATCAAAAACTTTCTGTCTTTCCCTAATACTTGACTATGAACATAGGGACCTTCTTGGTCTACAGGTATCTCGATGAGAGGCAAGCCTACCTCCCTCTCTAGGCTGTTTCATGAATATGACTGGTACTCTGGATACTAGGACTGTGCATACTGGTACATCTGTGATGTAACGTGCTGTGTTGCAGCAATAGGCTGCGGTGCGGAAACTGTCTGTTGTGCATTCTGTGACTGAGGAGTCTGTGAAACTTGTTCTTGTCTCGGCGGACGTGGTCTTTCTGTAGTCTTACCAGTAGCTATGTTGTGCTTCAGAACTGCACACTCGTTTATAAAATGACCTGGCTGTTTACAATAATTGCAGTTCCCTTTAACGGGAGCCGCAGGGTGACTGGCTTGATTCGGACCTCTCTTCTGACTGTCTTGAGGGATAGATTGTGCAACTAGCACTTTCATTTTCGTGTCTTTCATACGTTTTCTTTCGTGTTCTTGCTCTTCTCTGATTCTATTCTGGTGGTACTGGAGCATCTGGAGCATCTGGGACGGAGTATTTGCTTGCCAGGTGCTTTCGACTTTCAAAACTCGGTTTTTAATTTGTGGACTTGAATTCTCGACTAATTTGGTAACGAAAAGATGAGGGTATGACTCACTACTTGTCTTGAGACCACTGTTAATACTGAAACATTTCTCAAATCTAGAATAAAAATCACTAATATCCTCATCTTGTTTCTGTTTACAGGCTGAGATTGCATCCCAGTCTTCTTTCCTAGTTGTCAATAATCTGGGTAAAACTTGAATCAATAATTCTGGTAATTCTTTACATTTATCTCCAAGACCGGTACCTGGTACTCGTGCCTTGTCTTCAGCTTCTAGAGCTGTCCAATCGATCTTTTTCTCTCCCACCTCCCATTCTTTTTCCTTTAACTTTTCATACACCCCTGCGGGTAGCAGGACCTTTAACATTTTAATGATATCTGGGTAAGTGTATTCTCCCATACGGAGCATGTCTTTTAATTCTCGATGGAACCCTGCTGGATCTTTGTCGTGACAGGGGATTAATTTCTTCATTTCAAGAAGTTCCATCTTTGATATCGGAGTGTATACAAACACTCGTTGCATTACGCCACCCGCCCCTTGGACTGGGTGGACTTCTCGTAGCGGATTCTGTCTGTCTATGTAGAATGGTTTACTTTCCGGGGGTGAAACATGAACAAAATGCGGGTTCAGGAACGTTCTATACTTGTGGCGCTGTTCTAGAATGACACTAATTAAATCGGTACCTAGACCTCTCCATCTGTACTGGAGTAACTCGTTCAGGATATCATGTAACGGGCCTGGATCAGAATGTTGACCCTCATACAGGGTAATGAGGTGCTGGATCATATACATACCCACCAGTCGTTGCTCGGCTGGGGGCAGTTTCAGAAACATTTGTGCCACTATTTCGTCTGGAAAAGTGGTAGAATCAGTAATCCATCGGACTGCTGATCGGGCTAGTTCTTGTTCGTGCATGGTACTTAATTCGCTATAACCGACTCGTGATTTCAGAATGTGATCGGTAGCTTGAAATACTTGTTCTAGAGAGCTTTGTTCTGGTGCTGGATGATGAAAAATAGACTTAGGTTCTAGACGTAAATGGCGATCTGGAAATCTGGATTTTCCTACATACGCTATTCTGGCGGGATTCTCGTCTTCCTCCTCAGGATCAGAGACACTTTCTTTCTCGCTTACTTGTGCTGCTTTACGCTGTTCGTGTAACCTTATTACTTCTTTACGAATTTTCTTGTACATACTTTCCATGGCACTAATGGTCTTGTGCTTACCCTCGGCTATATTATCACTCCACCTTGTCAGGATTCTCATTTCGGCGGGATCTTTAGACGGGTAATCTTGCTCTCTTATTAGACAATTGATCAGGAACTTTAATATCATGAGCTGAATCTCGGCTTTCCTTTGGGACATAATCTCGCCAATACTTTCTGGATCATCCCCTGTACGGATGAAACGATATATTCTGTCTAGATCTTCTTTCATATTCGGTAAGGTGACTAGATACTCGGTCACCCTTCTTACGCGTACGGAATATAAAACCATATTATACTCGCCTGGGACTGTGTCATAGACACATTCGGCAAGGGCTTGTCTGATTTCTGTAACAGACTTATTACTTTTAGGAGTACGCTGTGATGCTTGAGCATGTAATTCGAGTGCTGATAAACGCTTGTGTGGCGGTGGGGTTTGAGGAGGACCTCCTCCTGCGGCCCCTAGACTAGAATCGTCGACTGACATTCTTCGTGCTTGCAGGGTCGGTAATTGTAACGTGGGCTGAACTTGTATGGCAGGCTGACCCGGGGGTACCGTAACAGGTACTCCGGTGTCTGGAGGAACGGGAAGTGCCTGATTTACAGGGACAGGTGGAGCGCGAACTGGATTTGCATATTCTGGAACTGTGTCGTCCAGATAGGACGAAATAAAAATATCAGCTGCGGTCGGTTTGTGACGTAGCTTGGTCGGAACTAATGGTGGCGGGAAATTACTGGGTGCCTCTGGGGTCGCTTTTGGCAAGCCTTCGGCAAGGAGAGGATACATACCCTTAATAAGGGCATGCCTCTGTCTGTCTGACTGTTCGACTTTGACTTGTTCACCTATCTCGATTAATTCTCTTTCTTGGGCTCGTTCTTGGGATTCTCTACTTAACTCTGACTTTCTGACTTCCTTTTCCGTTCTTCTATGCGCTTCCTTACGCCATAACTCGATGGCATCTTTCTGTGACTGTCTGGCTTTCTTTTTCCATAATGCTTCCTCTACTCGCATGATACATTCGGCATCCCATGTACCCGATACGGGCCATCTATACTTTTCTTCTAACTGTTTGGTATACTCTACCCATAAATCTAGATACAATATGGCGCTTATGCCATGTTTCTGATACATAAAGTGACCTGGACTGTCCCTAGGCGGAACAGGAACTGCTGCTTCCAGCAGACCCTTTCTAGTTTTTAACTGACGTAACTTGGAAAAGAGCGGCATTCTAAACTTGAATCGGAACACAATACAATACACGAAAAACAATAACAATTGGGAAAACAATTCAGGCATACCACGACATTGAAAATACATTAAACAATATCATAACATAACAGTTCGAACAGAATACTACCTGAAAATACTGAAAACAGAAACAGAACAGAATTCTCGAGAACGGAACAGACTAGAGTTACTGGATGCACTGCTGTAACAGTACGGAACATACCGGTCCCATAAAGGAACGCATCAAGACCCGTATCCACCTAGGTGAACACTTCGTTTGTGGGCTTGGGTACCACCAACCCACGGACCAGGAGTCAATTTAGACTGACCCTGTCTAGACACTACCCCAGCAATGGTACTCACCGGGCAGCACGGAACGGAAGGCCTCGGACTGGACTGGACGACGACAACGAACTTCGGACTTCGGACTTCAGTTACGGGTGGGCCTCCGGATACCTCGGACCTTGGACTCTCGGCTTGGGCTCTGGTCGGGACTCGCCGCGTTCCTCCACCGTCTCGTTCGGATGCTGGACCGCCTCCTCCGTCTCCTCCGTGGGCCTGAGGGATACTTGAAGCAGAAATATCTGCACTTGGCCAGTATGGTTCCGTCACGACTGCAGAGGGTCAGGGGGTCGGCGTGGCTTCACCGACGCGTGGGGAAAGGGCAGGTCCCTATTCGGGCGCCATTATGTGGTAAATAAATAAATAATACCCTATTTTTGACTAGACTTATAGCATAACAGATAGCTCAATAAAGAAGAGTCAAGATTCGAGGTAGTAGGAGTTTCTGCAGGTTTATTACAGCATAAGGACAGGATCAGGACAACCTGCATGGGAATAGGAAGGCCCGGCAGCTGCCGGGGCTGGGTCTGGGATGAGCGCGCTAACATTTAATAACAAAACATTGACTTATATACATAGCGCAAACACATAGCATTACATTGCAGTAGGCGTAACAGTAGGTGGAGCAGAAGGCGTGACGCGTAGCAGTCGCGAGAGATAACAGTAAAAAGAGGTGTAACTGGGCGTATACATAGACATGTGGTGCAAACGTAACAGAATATGTCATGAATGGGCGGAAACTTTGGAGGGGGCTACCTAAGGAGCCGGGACCTCTAACCTAATGGTGCGCGAAAACTGGCAATGACGTGTTACTAGGAGAAGCTGGGGGCTACGAACTCTGTGCTAGGAGCAGAGACTAGAGTCTGGAGGGTCGGAGCGACATGTACCTAAACCCTATCTGGTATCTAATGTTTAGGGAACATGTTGATATAAACTAGAAGTCATGAGGGGAAAAGCTAACCTGACTCTAAGACTGGACCATGCATTATTCTACATGTAGTGCGTGATGAAGAATACTAAATGACCATTGAATACAGTATTTCTCTAACGTGGAGACGAGAAGGCTAGACAATGACGGAAACTATTGATGCAGTTCAGTAGCTTAGGAATGCAGAGGAGGAGGACTGAACTGATAGCAGGAACTATAACATACTTTTGGCAGACTCAGAGGCAGAGCCGGGGTGCACCGGGCACTGCAAGGCAGGAAGTAAGTGAAGGGTCGAGGATACAGGTGGGGGCTGTATCGCTCCTCAGCGAGGCTTTCAGGAGACAGGAGCTGAATCTGTGGTCCGGGCCCTTTTTGAGGCCTGGAAACGGGGACTTTATAATTGAATGACGTGCACACTGAGAAACGTGGCAACATTACTTACATAGGCCTGATATTCGTAGTATTCACGAGGACTGGAAACTAACATACTAGAGGTGGACACAACTATAATTGCGTCTTTAATCAGAAATGGGGAATAACATATGCATATTGATCATGCACACATAACATATGATGGATGAAGCGTAGGGACACAGAACATGGCAAAATTTACTTTTCCACACAGGACTGAAGAGACCTATGAACATTATAGTATTCATCCACTTCATTCCAAAGAAGTGATGGGGAATACTATAGAGTTATTCCAAATGAAAGAAGCAAAGGGAAGTCCCAATAGTGTATGGGAAAAAAGCTTGGAAGCTCGTTGTTTCCCTCAGTTCTTTCCAACAGGGAAAGGAGGACGATCTGATGACCGACCTGTGGAGATTCCTGCATCTGAATTCCGGACATCAAGGTTGTATGCAGAAGATCCAAGATTTCGACAATGTATTCCGTATTTGTTTCATCTTTTGTTTGAGAGTGACTTGTCTGGACTTTCTTATGCAGTGAATCATATATTGAAAACAGGTGTACATCTGCAAAATGTTTCGGCAAAGGAATTTATGGATAAAGTACAGCAGAAAGATAATGTTTTGGAATCTCAGCTTATTAATCTCATGTCATGTCAGCGTGGTACTAATGAGTACTGGTACCGTCGTCATGGAGAACTACAATGTATGCTAAGGAACTTAGGAACTCCTACATGGTTCCTTACTCTAAGCTGTGCTGAAAATGCTTGGGATGATTTACTTCAATTTCTTCAAGAAGCAAATCCAAATATACTAAATATTGAATACAAGACACCTGGAGAATTGTGCTCTTTGGATCCAGGTAATGTATGCAGGTATTTCAATCATAGATTTGAAGCTATGATGTCTTTTATCACCAATAAAAAAAATCCTCCTCTTGGAGAGGTTTTGGATTTCTTTTGTAGAAAGGACTATCACGCGATAGGTGCTCCTCACATACATATGCTAATATGGAACAAAAATGCTCCCAAATTTGGAAAAGACTCAGATGATACTGTGTTGTCTTTTATTGAAGAATATGCAACATGTGATATACCGAAAAGTGCAAAAGATAAGGACTTAAGACAACAAGTCTTGCGATTCCAAAGCCATCGTTGTGGCAAATACTGTCGTCGAAAGTACAAATCAAAGGACATATTCTACACCAAATGTCGTTTTTGATTTCCACGTCCTGTAATATCGAAAGGAAGAGTGAATAGTTTTATGTCATCTTTGCGACATACTATCACAAGAAAGTCTCCAAAAATACCTACAACTTAAGAAGAAATGAAGAGTCAAAATTCATAAATGACTATAATCCAGTAATTTTTTCCATGTGGAATGCTAACATGGATATTCAATACGTTGCGGACAATTCCACTGCTGTTGCTCTATATGTAACATCCTACATAACCAAATCAGAAAAGACAGAATTGAAGGAAATGTGGGAAGAGATTTCCCACGAGAAAAGTCTAAGTAAGAAATGATATAGTTACAGTTTGAAGATGTTATCTCATCGAGAAATTGGAGCGTATGAATGTTCGGATCGCTTATCATCTGCAAGTCTATACTCCAAATCTAGAAGACTCGTTTGGGTGAGTCTAGGTCTTGCTGCAACACGAAATCGAGTGCTTAAATATGTACAAGAAATTGAATATTTATCTGAAAAAGAACCAGAAAGTACAGATATTGTGAAAACAAATATCTTGGATACATATTATCTAAATAGAAGTCATCATCTTGAGAACATGTGTCTCTATGAAGTGCTGCAAAACTATATTTTTAAACGGAATATTACAGAAAACATCATTAATTGTATTCATGCTGTGATTGGTTCTGAAGGATGTTTGGTGAAACAAACAAAAGGAAATTTGATTAATCATAAACTGAGTTGCGAAACTCCTGACAAAAGGGAATTTTACTATTTAGCCATTTTGCAACTTTTCAAGCCGTGGGGTTCAGAATTGGAATTACTTGGAGATTTTGAGAGCTATGGAGATTCATTCAACGCAAGTAAAGATACTATAGAATGTCCCGTTTTTGCTAATTATGTGAAAATGTTGATCGACGAAATTGAGCAAGAAGCTACATCCACTAGGAGAACCTATTGTTCAAAATGAAGCAGCAACTGGTATGGAAGAGGTGGAAACAGTAATGTATCAAGCTCAAGAAGATGTAACAAACTTAGGAAACTTGGAAAAACAACTAAATGTTGAGCAGAAACAAATATATGAGCAAGTGAGAGAACAGATTGTCCATGGATTACTTCATGAGAAGAAAGAGTGCTCTTGCTTATCATTTCAACCTATCCGAATGTACGTAAGTGGACAAGCTGGAACAGGCAAAAGTTTTTTAATAAAAGTAATCACAACTTTTCTACAGAAACCAACTGAATAGCATTTGTCTTGTGTTGTCACTGCTCCAACTGAATTGGCAGCACACAAAATTAAAGGAATTACTGTACATCGTTTATTAATGTTACCAGTAGAGCATGCAAACAAATTGGACTTCCGCAAGCTATCTGGAGAAGCTTGTTGTGAAGTTTCAAGAGTCTTGAAGAAAATTAAACTTCTTATTATTGATGAGGTAAGCATGGTATCTAACTTAATGCTTGCCTTTGTGCATTTAAGAATGCAGCAAATTCTTAAAACAGAGTGTGACGCATTATTTGGAGGATAATACGTCATATTTTTTGGAGATCTACTACAACCTACTCCTGTAAAAGGACAACCAGTGTTTAAAACATTGGTGCATGAAGATACCAGAAAGTCTTTGGGGAGCATTGGAAATGTTAACATTTGGTCATATTTTGAGTATAAGGAACATATTACAAATATGCGACAGGCAAATGACGCTGATTATGGAACTATTCTTCAACATATAAGAATTGGAAAAGTGACTAAACATGGCAAAGAAGCTTTACAGATACGATTACTTTCCTATTTGTTTCCAAATGAAAATATTGTTCCTGAGAAAATATATATGAGAATTGCAGAAAACAAATCTGTAATCTGCTTAATGCCAACACTGCGTGAATGTTCTATATTCAATGAAGAAATTTTAAAGTTGGAAAATGAAGAAATTATAAAATTGGAAGTTATTGATAAAATAGAACATGAAGGAATCACTATTATTTTGACTGAAAAGTTGAAGAGGAAATTGGATTCTTTAGAGAAATCGATAAGTAAAACTGCTGGTTTAGAAAAGAATTTATATGCATGTGTAAACTGTAGGGTAATTTTACGATGTAATTTGAATGTGGAAAAAGGTTTAGTAAATGGAGCAATGGGTATAATAGTTTGTTTAGTTAATTATGTAAATAGAGATGGTATTGAACTTTTGAAAATCAAATTTGATGAAATTGCAGAAGTACAACAATTTAGTCATTGTTCAGCTCGGTTTTTGCTTGTAAAAGATCTGTATGTACGCAGAAAACAGTTTCCTATTTCTTTGGCGTATGCAGTGACTATTCATAAATCTCAAGGTTTAAGTGTAGATAGTGCTTTAGTGAATATTGGAAGTACTGTTTTTAAAGAAGGTATGGCATATGTTGCCTTGTCTCGAGTGAGAACTTTATCTGGATTGTACTTGATTGATTTTGGTGAGACAAAGATTAGTGCAGATGCAAATTGTGTGAAAGAGTATAATAGGTTAAGAAGAGAATATGCACCCAATTTAGGTCAATATCCAGTATTTGAAAATCGTGTGGTAGGTAGAAAAAGAAGATTTGAGAATATCTGTAATGAAGCTGTAGAGAAAGAAAAAAAACAAGATGAAGTTGTGATTGCAAGCAAAAAGAAGAAGGACAGTGTTGGAAAGAATGTTGGTTATCATTTTTAAAATAGTCCTGGTGCCAACTGCCATGCTAATGTATTTGTTAATGTTGTTTTTTTTCTTGAAAGTTTGCAGCAGCAAATTGTTGAAAATCGGGAAGAAAGATTATGTTCATTGTTGTATTCTGTTTATGAGAAATGTAGTAGTGATAAAAGTAAAATACAAAGTGTTACTGATATTCGAAATGTTTTGGACATGTGTTCTGGTTGTACTCAATTTACGCAGAATATTCAGCAAGATTGTCAGGAATTTTTAATGTATATGCTTGCTGTATTGGAAGGTGAAGGTATAGATATTGAAAACCTTTTTGGCCTTTCTTATAAATGGGAACATGAGTGTGAAAATTGTTTGTTTACATGTAGCACTACCATAGACACTGAAAAAATCATATATTTGACTTTACCTGACTGTGAATCAGTGTCTTTTAACAATGTAGTTAGAGGATAAAGTCAAAACATGGAGTGTAGACAATGTAAGTCAGAAATGTCATCATCAATATTTATACAAAGAAATGGACAGTATGTAATTTTAATGCTGCAATGTTTTAGAGGTGATGGAAGAAAATTGAAAACTTTAATTAAAAATATTGTAGCTAGTCAACTATCAATATCAGGAAGAACTTATGTAGCTGTAGCAATTATTTTTCATGATGGACCTTCTACAACATCTGGACATTACACTGTTTATTTAAAATGTCTGAAAGGTTGGATGCATTGTAATGATGGTCAATTGGTTTTTAAACAAAGTTTGCCTAAAGAGTTACCAAATTCTTACCTAATATTTTTGAAGCCAAAATTTTAGTAACACAATTTGGCCTTTCAAGTCTACTGCTGTTAAGATAGGTTGGTCTGGTGTTGTAGAGCAGTTTGTAAGTGAGGGTGAGGAGCTTGAAGGTTATCCACTTGTCAAGGTGGAGCCAGTGTAGGTCTCTCAGTTGGTGGATGATGTGTCTGCAGCAGGGGACATTGAGGATCAGTTGAATGGAGGTGTTTTGGATGTAGTCGTTGTAGGTATTTGTCCGAATTAAGATTTGGAGAGTTGATCCTTATGCAGTTGGCGGCGTCTTTTGGTGCTATATAGCTCCTTGGTGAGGGAGAAGATGAGTTGGGTGTCGTCGTCTTAGCAGATAATGTTCAGGTTGTGATGGCTGCCTCCTGTGTGAGGGAGCTATGTAGATGTTGAATAGTGTCAAGTTGAGGGATAAGCCCTGGGGGTCGTTGCAAATGATGTCAGTGGTTTTGGATCAGAAAGGTAGGAGACGGATGCTTCGGATTAATATTGAACAACTTCTGAAATATGAATTTGAGATATACTATTTGGCCATGAGGAAAAGTATGTGAAAGCATTAAGGACTATTTGTTGTATATTTTGTTAGGATATATTTATAAATAACTTTATTTGCAGTGTATGAAAATTAATGATAGTGTTTTGTTATTTTAAGATTGTTTAACATATCTCATAGTTACATAGGAAATTGCTATTAGAAAAAAACATTTAACATATGTTTTATTTCTATTTTTTAGATTGTTGTTGAGAATGTTGAATGTTTTTTTAAAGATAATCTTATTGATTGTCTTTTTTTTGCCTGCTCTTATGTAATGAGTACTATTGAACTCACTGTTTCTAGTGAAATTCAATATATTCTGAGAACAGCAAAAAAGGCAAATGAAATGCTTTAAAAATAATTTTTTGTTGTAAAAGATATATTGTAACTATATATTTTTTTCTTCCACAGATGCTTATTTTATAATATATATTTTTTTATTACTTATTATGTTTAAGGTAAGTATAATTAAGTGTTAAAAATGGTCGATGGAATGTGCATCTACAGAGCTGAAGTAACACAACATGGATGGAGTAGATAAGTGTGTAAAGATGGTTTGTATCTTTTAAAGACATTTCAAAAAATTGATATATATATATATACTGAGTGTACCAGTATTCTTTGCTGTTTACTACAGCACATCTACTAGTTTGGAACAGGTAAGGTGAATAGACATATTGTACTTTTTTTAGTACTGCATTTTATTATAACAGCCTGAGTTTTTTCCTATAGTGATAAGGAGTGACTGGTTTGAAAATTTAAGAACATTTAAAAACTGAACATTCACATAAATAATGATATCTATATAATATTATAAAGTAGTTGAGAATGGTATTTGTATAATATTTTTTAAAGGTCAAAATAGTTGAGAAAGCTAGTTTTGTGTTCTGTATTAGGAAAATTATAAAATGAATTGTTCATGTTTTTGTACAAGGACCTACATCATAAAAAATTCAGTATGGAAAATCAACAAAACAATTTGGAAGACGATTTCGAAATCAGTAACAGTGTCATAGAAGAGCTGAACATACCTTTTACAAGTACTGAGAATGAAGAGGAAGAAATGAGTGCTGTAGATATCAGCTGTGATTTCCTAGATGAAACCTTGGATGATGATTTTGTGGAAGCATTAGATAACATCAGATATGATCATATGACTTTTGAAATTGATGACCAGGGAAATGAAATACCTGATGAAATTATTTTAGAAGCTCCATTAAATTATGAGATGTTACAAGAATAAATGTATTATTATATAATAATAATGGTCTGAGACACTCTTCTTGCAGAATTGTAATCAGTTCTCAAGTACTCATGGTGCAAAGTTGGCCTTGGGGCATGGACTGCTTTAAACCTCTATAGACTATGCATGCAGTCTTCTATGCACTGGAAAACTTCTGTTTTATAGCTTCTATTTCCCGGTCTATATCCTTACACTTCCAGCAAACTCTCTGTGATTGCTGATTCAGTATCGTACTGAGCTATTCAGCAGAATGTCCTTATCTATGCACTGTACTAAAAATGGAGCTCTTTTAAATTCAGTCAGACACTCTCCTTGCAGAACTGTAATTATACAGTCAATATCTATGTAATCTTGAAGCAAAGTAGGCCTTAGGCCATGAACTGTTTTGCAATCTTCTATGTACGTGCAAACTTTTTTTTTATACCTTCAATTCCCCAGTCTGTATTATTAGACTTTCAGCAATCACTCTCACTCTACTGTTTCAATATTGTAGTGAGCCATTCAGCAGTATTTCCTTATATATGTAGTGTGGTAAAACTGAAGCAGTTTTAAATTCAGTCAGGCACTTTCTTTGCAGAAGTTTAATCATCCACTCAGGACCTAAGTACTGATACAGCAGTATGTGCTTATATATTTTCAGTTGTAAAAGTAAAGCTGCTATACATTCAGCCACAAACTCTCCTTTCAGAATTGTAATCATTCAGCCAGTACCCAAGTACTCATGCTACAAAGTAGGCCTTAGGCCACGGACTGTTTGAAACCCCTATAGACTATGTATGTAGTGGTCTATGCATCAGCAAACTTGTCTTTTGTACCTTCAATTTCCCAGTCTGTATCCTTAATCTTCCAGCAAACACTATCACACTTCTGTTTCAGTATTGTAGTGAGCCATACAGCACTGTTGCAGGGAGTTCTGCTCCTATACAGAACTATGCATAGAGACTTAGGACATCAGTGAATTAGGGTGTACCAAAACCCACCTTAGTACCCAAACCCCCGCCAGACTAGCAATCAATGACTCATTGGGTCTTCGTCCTATAGCAAAAACACCAATGATTAGTCAATCCAGAACATGCGACTTAGGTTACCTCAGGTAAGGTGGATAACAAGAGCACTCTTTCATTACAGTCTTACACCAGTCCAAAACAAGGACAAAATTAGAGACACATAACAGTTTGAAATGTTTATTTCTAATGTTGTGATCTCATGCGCAGTACCTTAGATAATACAAGCACACATATTATCAGAAATAAGGTTGTCAGCATTGTTACTATTCCATGAAATACAAAGTTCTTTACATGCCGCACCATACTTGCACTGCCAAATGAGTACTTTTTGAAGGATTGCCCCTAGAAAGCGTTGTTTGGCATATCTTACAGGTCACACGTGTAATATTAACTTTTTTGTCCCCTTCAGGGAAAGTAAAAAATGTCCAAATAAGTGCCTCTTTTTTCTTCTTTTGAGGTGCTTCTGCAACGAATTCTCCATCAGATGAATGGCTGGAAGATGACTCCATAGGTGTTGTCATGGTTATCTTCCTTCTAATTTGACAAGCTTCAGAGAAGAGATGCTTCTTCTTAGAAAGACTAAGTAGAAGGATTAATATAGAAGGGGTCTTTCAACAGTTCGAATAGGAAGTGTTCTGAACCAATCAAATCTCTTCTTTTAAAGACACATGACTTTGCGTACTCTTACCGTGCGCTTACGGTGCTCTTACGGTGCGAGTACAGACGACGTACCTCTGCGATTTGAGTAATTGTTTTTCTAAGTTATATACACTTATTAAAAGTAAAAAAAAACAGTTGCCTGATTATCCCAGATAATGCCTTCCATTAATATGTACATTAAATACATAAATATATGTTTTTGAACAGTTAGAATCTTTCGCGCCGTATGCGTACGGGACGCCGTACATGACACCACACGGAAGCGTAGATGCGACGCGTAACGTCAAAGCCCATTCGTGACGTGTAGGCAAAGAGTATAAATTACTGTACAAAAGTATAGTGCGATCACCTTACGAGTACGGTAAGATTATCCCCCAAAAAAACTATGAAAAAGGAAATATATAGAATTTATTTTAATATTTTTAGTTTTGTTATTATTTTACAATAAGAACATGAAATATAACTTAACAAATAAAATGAACATAAATATTTATACAAAAAATGTAGGAAATTAGTATAAAAAGAAAGAAATATAATAATTAATACATTTAAAAATTATCATTTAAAAAACCTTTGAAATTCATTGAACAAACCATAGGTTTCAGCCACGTTATAGTTAGGAATTAGCATTTAAAAAACCTTGCAAATTCAGTGAAAAAACCATAGGGTTCACACATGATATAGTTAGCTGGACATTTCACTCATACAAAACCATTGCAATTCCCCGGTTATAGTTAGTTCAGCTAACTATAACTCACGCGCCCGCAATGCACTGCTGATGACGTCACATATTACATCACTCATGACATGGTCAGTGACATCACTCATGACATCACTGATGACATCTCAAATGACCTCACTGATGACATCACTGATGACATCATCCTTGTGAAATAGTGGCAGACCTCCTCTCACCCTAATATAACCTTTGATACACACATTCAAAAAAAGAACCTAAAATGTTCAATAATTCCAAAATCTACATACACATCCACTCATTCACGAATAGTTCTATATAGTCACTCATACTTGTACTCACTCATCATATGTACTCATACACCTATACATCTTGTTACACACCTACACTTATACATAGTGTTATTCACATATATACTCACACATGCAAATAAACTATCAAACATCCATTTACAGGCATATACGGCTCTACACACACCACTACACTTATTTCTACAGAAACGTACACATACTTACTCTCTTAAACAATCAGTTATAGAAACACATACTTATTTATACAGGAACTCTTCCAATCTGTCACTGTCATGTATCCTTACTTATATACATCAATACTCACATATACTAGTTTAAAACATATGTACTTAATCATAAAGACACTATTAAGGCAGTCATTCACTCACTAACACACCCATACACACACTCATCCACCTATACAGTCCTGCACACATTCTGTCTTCAAAACACATACAAACAGTGAGTCAGTCATTCATGCATCTGTGCGCTAAGTAATACCCCCACCAAACCATACAGACACTCATTCTGAAACTCAAAAAACCAACTAATAACCCATATAGACACTCACGTAGCTACTCACTAACCCATGCAGCCACTTATACACAAAGTGAGACACTGATACAGATATTTACATATTTAAACATTACTCGCTAATACATGTATTCACTAGGATATACCTAATAGGTCAGTTATACAATCAATTTTACAAAAAAAAAACTTTTTTCACTTATGTACCCATTTATTCTTCCATCAAACTTTATATAAATATATCTATATATATAAAAAATAATTATTTTTCAGAAAGACACACATTCACTGGATGATGTCACCAGTGATGTCATTTGAGATGTCATCAGTGATGTCACTGACTATGTCATGAGTGATGTAATATGTGACGTCATCAGCAGTGCATTGCAGGCGCGCGAGTTGCAGTTAGCTGAACTAACTATAACGGGGGAATTTCAATGGTTTTGTATGAGTGAAATGTCCAGCTAACTATAACATGTGTGAAACCTATGGTTTTTTCACTGAATATATATATTCAATGGTGACATTACTGATGACATCATCCAGTGAAGGTGCTTTGCTTTGATATTTAAATAAGTATTATATATAGCAATTTACATTGAAGACTGATATATAAGTTTCTGGATGGAGGATTTAGTAACATTGTGATTGACTGTCTAACTGATTAATTTAAAGTGGCTCATTCAACATATGGGATAGTGATTAAACTGTGTGAATATCTGTATCACTCTATCTCGTGTTGTGTAAACTACTACATAAGTTGGTTACTAGCTATGTGAAAGTCTATATTAGTTATTAATTAGTTGAGTGAGTATTTGGATAGGATAGTGAATGTGTGTGTGGTTGGGTGGGAGGTTTGTGACTGTCCAAAGATGTATTAATAGTTGATTTAGTAGATTTATGAGGTTAAGAGAATATGTGGAAACAGTTGTTTGGGTGAGTGAACCTCTTTATGGGTGTGGTGATGAGTAAATATATTTCTCAATGATACATGTCCACCAAAGTAGAAATATAAAATGCAGTGTATGTGACAGTTACAAATGGGGGTGGGGTCGCACACTACTCACACACCGGCGGTGTCGCCCCTAAGGACTCTGGTCAATGTAGTAAAGTGTTCGCGATGCATCATCTTTCGATCTTCTGCTATCTTCGCTGTCTTCGCCATCCCTGGACACGTGTTTCGGGGTATTACCCCTCATCAGCAGGGATAGGCCGTGTACTGGGGTTGCCGATGGCTGCCAATATCTACCAGGTATAGTACCACTCAGGCGCGTAGGTGTGGGATCCCAGGCTCGTCAGCCCGCTGCTCAAGAGAGCTTTAAAGTTACAAATGGGGGTGGGGTCGCACACTACTCACACACCGGCGGTGTCGCCCCTAAGGACTCTGGTCAATGTAGTAAAGTGTTCGCGATGCATCATCTTTCGATCTTCTGCTATCTTTGCTGTCTTTGCCATCCCTGGACACGTGTTTCGGGGTATTACCCCTTATCAGCAGGGATAGGCCGTGTACTGGGGTTGCCGATGGCTGCCAATATCTGCCAGGTATAGTACCACTGAGGGGAGTAGGTGCGGGATCCCAGGCTCGTCAGCCCGCTGCTCAAGGGAGCTTTAAAGTTACAAATGGGGGTGGGGTCGCACACTACTCACACACCGGCGGTGTCGCCCCTAAGGACTCTGGTCAATGTAGTAAAGTGTTTGCGATGCATCATCTTTCGATCTTCTGCTATCTTCGCTGTTTTCGCCATCCCTGGACACGTGTTTCGGGGTATTACACCTCATCAGCAGGGATAGGCCGTGTACTGGGGTTGCCGATGGCTGCCAATATCTGCCAGGTATAGTACCACTCAGGCACGTAGGTGCGGGATCCCAGGCTCGTCAGCCCGCTGCTCAAGGGAGCTTTAAAGTTACAAATGGGGGTGGGGTCGCACACTACTCACACACCGGCGGTGTCGCCCCTAAGGACTCTGGTCAATGTAGTAAAGTGTTCGCGATGCATCATCTTTCGATCTTCTGCTATCTTTGCTGTCTTCGCCATCCCTGGACACGTGTTTCGGGGTATTACCCCTCATCAGCAGGGATAGGCCGTGTACTGGGGTTGCCGATGGCTGTCAATATCTGCCAGGTATAGTACCACTGAGGCGCGTAGGTGCGGGATCCCAGGCTCGTCAGCCCGTTGCTCAAGGGAGCTTTAAAGTTACAAATGGGGGGTGGGGTCGCACACTACTCACACACCGGCGGTGTCGCCCCTAAGGACTCTGGTCAATGTAGTAAAGTGTTCGCGATGCATCATCTTTTGATCTGCTATCTTCGCTGTCTTCGCCATCCCTGGACACGTGTTTCGGGGTATTACCCCTCATCAGCAGGGATAGGCCGTGTACTGGGGTTGCCGATGGCTGCCAATATCTGCCAGGTATAGTACCACTCAGGCGCGTAGGTGCGGGATCCCAGGCTCGTCAGCCCGCTGCTCAAGGGAGCTTTAAAGTTACAAATGGGGGTGGGGTCGCACACTACTCACACACCGGCGGTGTCGCCCCTAAGGACTCTGGTCAATGTAGTAAAGTGTTCGCGATGCATCATCTTTCGATCTTCTGCTATCTTTGCTGTCTTCCAGGGATGGCGAAGACAGCGAAGATAGCAGAAGATCGAAAGATGATGCATCGTAAACACTTTACTACAATGACCAGAGTCCTTAGGGGCGACACCGCCGGTGTGTGAGTAGTGTGCGACCCCACCCCCATTTGTATGTGACAGTTGTTGTATATAAATAAGTATACATAAGACTCAGTGATTGTATGAGTGACTGTATCGAAAACTGTATACTTGCAATAGTGATGTTATAACACACTATGAGTTACTATATATGTGAATAAATAAATTGGTGTTTGTATAAGTGTGTAGCTTAGTAAATGTAAGTATGATCCAATTATTTGCATAAGTGAGTAGGATGACTGAGTAAGTGAATAGGATGTGTGCTGGTGTGTAATGTTGATGTAGTGTATAAGTATATTTAATAGTGTTCTATTGATCTTTGTTAGCATGTATGACTGAATGTATATGTAAGTGTTTAGATGTGTGTATAGAGGTATGAATCACTAAGTGGGTTTTTAGAAACTTGTATTGGTGTGTCACTGGTTTCAAACATGATACTCAATATTTTATAATGTGAGTTGAAAGGTTATGCTACTTTATGATGAGGTGTATCAGCTTGTCACATGGATGATGTCATCAGTGATGTCATTGGTGATGTCATTTGAGATGTCATCAGTGATGTCATCAGTGATGTCAATGACCATGTCATGAATGATGTAATATGTGACATCATCAGCAGTGGATTTCGGGCGCATGAGGTATAGTTCAACTAACTATAACGGGGGAATTTCAATGGTTTTATACGAGTGAAATGTCCAGCTAACTATAACACCCCTGAAACCTATGGTTTTTTCAGTGAATATATATATATATATATATATATATATATATATTCACTGAAAAAACCATAGGTTATAGACCATATATAGTTAGGAATTAGCATTTACAAAACCTTGAAAATTCACTGAAAAAACCATAGGTTATAGACCATATATAGTTAGGAATTAGCATTTAAAAAACCTTATTTTACTCACACAAAACCATTGAAATTCCATATATAGTTAGTTGCACTAACTATATATTGCGCACCCGCAATCCACTGCTGATGATGTCACATATTACATCATTCATGACATGGTCAGTGACATCACTGATGACAACATCCAGTGACTATGTTTCTGTAAAGTTAAAATATGTCTTACATATTGAAGAATGAGTGGATGTATAAGTGTCTGGACGAAGGATTTAGTAGGTGCATGACTGAATGTATGAGTGAGTGATTAAATGTGTCTCACTGAGTGCATGGGTTAGTGACTAAACTGTCTTAATTTGTGCATCATTATGTCTGTTGTTCTGTAAACTGCTGCATGTGTTGATCAGTAGCTATATGAGTAACTATATGGGTTATTGATTGATTGCCCAAGTATTTGCATGGGAGACTGAGTGTGTGTGTGGCTGGATGGGAGGTGTGTGACTCTGTACAGATCAATGTGTACTTGTATCAATGATTGTATAAGAGAGTAAGTATGTGTTAGTATATGGTTGAAAACGTAAGGTGCTCTATGTTTAACTGTATAGAGTAGAAAATGGAAGTGTGATTGATTCTTTACAGGACTGACTAGGTGTGTGAGTAACTCCATGGATGAGTGGCAGAGTGTGAGTGTCTGTATAGGTGTATGAGTGCATATGATTGTGTTGTAAACATGAGTGATTGTATGTATGAATGATTGTATGGGTGAATGAGTGAATGTGTGTGTAGACGTAGGAATCAGTGAGTACGTATGTAGTAACTAGTATTGGTGTGTCAATGGTTTCAAAAATTATACTCTGTTTTTAACACTGGGTGAAACAGAGGTTATATTAAAATGTGAGGAGATGCATTGTATTGTCACATGAATGATATCATCAGTGATGTGGTCATTGATGTCAAATGAGATGTCATCAGTGATGTCATTTGAGATGTCATCAGTGATGTCATCAGTGATGTCACTGACCATGTCATGAATGATGTAATATGTGACATCATCAGCAGTGGATTGCGGGTGCGCAATATATAGTTAGTGCAACTAACTATATATGGAATTTCAATGGTTTTGTGTGAGTAAAATAAGGTTTTTTAAATGCTAATTCCTAACTATATATGGTCTATAACCTATGGTTTTTTCAGTGAATTTTCAAGGTTTTGTAAATGCTAATTCCTAACTATATATGGTCTATAACCTATGGTTTTTTCAGTGAATTTCAATGGTTTTTTAATAGCAAATATCATAAGCTGTCGAATGTCAAGTACGTGGTAAGAATTTTTTTTTTCGTGTTTATGCACACTGATCTGCTTTGATTGCTGCCCCCCACCCCTCATTTCTATTAGGAGTACTCTCTCTTTGCAGATAGTGAAGGGTAGTTAACGCAGCCCTTTCCCCCTTTGTAATCCGTCGTGCCTGCTTCTCTCTCCATTTGATTGATTGTTCTCTTTGGTTCATTCTCTATTTACAAACAAGCACAGAGTCGCAATACTCTGTTTAGTCTTTGCAGATAGCGAAAAATCGTGTAAAAAAACAAAAGGAATCGAGCAAAATCAGTAGGCCACTAATGGGATCTCTTTTTGACCTCGCTAAAATAGAAACATTAGGAACAACCTGTTGAAAATAGCAATGCGTATGTACATAAGCGGCGTTCATTTGTGTTCACAGTACCCCTTGTTGATTGTTTCAATCGAGCATTGAATTGTTCGATGTTAATTCTCTTAAGGATCTTCTCTACCTGCAAACGAGGAAGAATAGGAATATTCTCTCTCCCTTTGCAGATAGTGAAGGGTAGGTAACGCAAGCCTTTAACACGTCGTACCTATTTCATTCCTCATTGATTGATTGATTGTCCGAACATTGACTGTTTGGGAATTAGTTCTTTTTGGAGGTATTCCCTGTTTGCAAATAAACGTAGGAAAATCTTTGCAAGTAGTGAAAGGGTACGTAATGCGGACCTTTCTCCCCCGTTGTAATCTATCATGCCTATCCCCACTGATTGATGCACCTGTTTCACCCGGACCATTTACTAGACATACGTCATCTGGCCCGACCAGAGAGCACCCCTAGTGAAAAGGACATATGCAATAATAACGAAGTGATCACTGTATCCTGTTAACAGAAACTTTAGCATGAAACAACCTGGAAAGAAAAGAATAGGAAAACGAAAATCAGTAGGCCACTGATGAACATGAACTTTTATTAAACAACGAACAAAGAAACGATAACATAACGTAATGATAAAACCTATTAATGTCCTAGAAACAAGAAAACGTTAAAATATGCCAGTGGTGAGAGACCAGAAAAACAGTAAGAGAAACCAAATCACCCCTCGCTGTCCCACCGCCTGCCACGCCAAAAAAATCGATAGACTAGGGAAAATGCAAGTCAGTAGAACATCCGCCCCCACTCTGGAAACTTCCAAGGTGGGGCAGGGTTCCGGCTACGCCCAGCCGGGAGCAGCCCATATAAGGCAGGTCCTGCTGCCACGCCTCGGCCAGGAGATCCTAAAGTAGGGTGTAGCCGGAGGAGAGGCCGAGACCAACGGGACCCGGCCAGGGGATTGCCTTTACAACGCTGAACAGTTGCAGGGGGGGGGGAATGTCTCCTCGACCCTCCCCTCTCTCTCCCAGTCCGGCCGCGGTGGCCCTTGAGAGTTGCAGGTAGTCCCGCCACATGCTCTTCCGGTCCGGCCACCAACGGTCGGGGGGCCGAGGCCGACGGAATCCGGCTGCAGCCGATAAACCAAGAAACCCGTTCATGGGGCCAGAGCCAGGGGCGTCCGGCCGACATCCACCGGAAGCCCGGCCCGAAGACGGACGGGACACTTCTTTCTTTTATAATGGCTGCGACAACACTGGGGGGGGATGTCTTGCACATGCCTCCGACCCCCCCCTCGTCCTCATCGCCTGGTCCGGCCATAACAAATCTCAAGCGAGACGCCGTGGGGTGCACTGGGAGGGAGAGACGGTGCGAACAGGCCTCTCCCGCCTCCCCAGTGTAGGCTTCCCAGCTGCACCCTCAGCGGTCCAGGCGCCCGGAAAAGAGTTCTTCCACTGTGGCCATGCTGCAACGTCTCGCCCGGCAGGGTGGAGCCCGTCCGTTCATTTGACCCCGCGATCGCCAGTAGCTACCGAACTCTCAAAATGGCGGTCGACCTGGCAAGAGCGGGCCCAGCATAAAGAAATGGCCCGGTCACTGGTTGACTCCACCACCGTAGTCCTCCACGACCTTGAAGATTCTAGAGGAGCCGCGGGAGTCTCCCACCCCCGATGGGGAATGACTGCCATGATCACCCGTGGAGTGACGAAACTGTATCCGCGGGACGTCGGCGCCAGCCTCACTTTGAATTACTAGAATCCTGCAGACCTCACTTCCGGTGAAAGCACAGTGTGACCCGGTAGGAAAAATTGTTGCACCCCCTCCCCTTTTTGACTGATAGTTCAAACCACCGATCCTTTCCTTTGCCCTTTTAACGGAACTTTGGACTGCCTCCCCCTCTTTTACATTTTCTAGAGAAAACAAAACATTAACCACTACATTAGCATAGCAGTTGACACCAGAACTGTTTTCAAATTGAAAACCAACAACATCTTCAACAGAATCCTTTTTGTTTCTGCTGTGACCCTGCTCCAGCACAGGCATTGTCCCCAGCAGTAATTCTGCAATGCCGGTAAGAATAGCTGTGGTGCCTACTGGACTCACTCACCCCCGCGGCGCCCCACGCCGTTATTTGCTGGGCGGCAACTTGCTAGACATCACCTTCGTGACATCCAGATTTCAGTGCGTTCTGCTGCCTTGGAACTATTCGCACAACAGACCGCTACTGACAAGAATATTTCATTATTGGTGCTGTCAATTTCAATAAATCTATTACTGTTTTTGTTTTGTTGTATATATTTATATGTTATTAAAGTTTTATATTCCTACTACTTTGTTGGAGTGCTATATATTTTTTATGTGACACATAATTGTAAAAACTTTGATGTACAAAGAGTCATTCCTGGAATCTTCCGCTTCAGGCTCGGTCCCCTCCCCAATCACAATACAGGATAGTTTTCAGATAGTAGGAACACGTGTGGTGTGACGGATCTCATCGGGTGTGGGCCTTGATCTACTATAACTCCTTTGAAGAGGGGTGATTCTTTACAGCTGGGGCCATAAACTACATCTGCAGGGCTAGCTGATAGCCTGGACAATCGGACACAGAGGAAGAGGAGTGTCACAGGGTGCGGTAGTGAATAGGGCGAAAGGGAGGTGTCGGGCGGGCACAGTGTGATTCTCAGGGAAGAGCAGCGCAGATGGGGGGAGGTTTATTGCCCATGCATAAGACAGAGAGCGGGGGTGACCAGTGCCTGGGGAAGATGCTTGCGAGGGTGAGGAGCCATGCTACGAATCGACAGCGTGCAGAGAGTGGGTCTGGTCAAGACATCTAAAATGGCTGCCGTGCACGACAAAAGTGTGGCATTTCAAAAAAGGCAAGATGGCGCAGACAATGTTTTTCAACACTTCCTCATTTCCTTCGAATCGAACGTTAACAGACGTTGGGGCATATTACCAAAGTTAAGCGATATTTATCGCTAACGATGCTTACCAACCAATTTTTTACCACTAAGCATCGTCAGAAATTATCGAAGATAAACCTTACTATTATCAAGGTTTATCGCAAATGCGATAATAAACGGCCGCAATGCATGAATATCGCTAAAAACTCAGCGATATTCATGCATTACCGAGCTAATACTCTTAGCCATGTTATCCACCTCCCATTGGATAACATGGCTAAGAACTGCTCAGGGCAGGTGTTACTTTTTGGAGATATTCGCGCTTAGCGCGAATATCTCCAAAAGTTGGTAATAGGAGATAGATATCTTGCATGTTGTAATGCAAGTTATTGTGGTATATGGAACTCATACCATAATCTCTCAGGAAAGCAGAAACTGATCCTTTTGGGACCGCCTAAAAAGGCCTAGGGGGTGAGGAGTACTCTACTTTGCCCCCTTTTCACGTTCCGAACTATTTTATTTTACTCTCTTCTGTAATTACACAAAATACCAGCGATAAGATGCATCGGAGACACACAGTGAGAGAAAGGAGGCCGGAGATGAAGAAGACATGTCAAATACACATTGGAGATAATATAGTGGCAGAAGGGAAGTAAATATGAGTAAACTTACCATGTAACATAAAAATGTTGCACTCTATACTATAAGTCTCATTTTATACTACAATCACTTCGCTACAACCTCATAAATTAAAAATAAAAATAAATAATGTCTCAAACAATTTTTGATTTCTAAATATAAATTTATTCTTCAAAATTTTCTAAATTTGAAACAACTAGTAACATGTCCTCATCAGTAATTTCCTCTTCAATCATCTCATCTGGAATCTCCTCATTAAAAGTCTGCAATGATGATTCTTGTAACTCTATGGTCTCCAAACACTCGATAAATTCGCCATCAAGAGATTGATCAAAAAAATCATTCAAGTCATCTCCTCCTTCTGACAATATTTCATTATTGGTGCTGTCCATTTCAATCAATGTAGTGGAATCATTCAAGTCATCTCCTCGTGACAATATTTCATTATTGGTGCTCTCAATTTCAATCAATGTAGTGGAATCATTCAAGTCATCTCCTCCTTGTGACAATATTTCATTATTGGTCCTGTCCATTTCAATCAATCTAATGGAATCATACAAGCCATCTCCTCCTTGTGACAATATTTCATTATTGGTGCTCTCAATTTCAATCAATGTAGTGGAATCATTCAAGTCATCTCCTTGTGACAATATTTCATTCTTGGTGCTGTCCATTTCAATCAATCTAATGGAATCATACAAGTCATGTCCTCCTTGTGACAATATTTCATTATTGGTGCTCTCAATTTCAATCAATGTAGTGGACAATTCAAAAGAAATTGCCACGGTCTCTTCATTGTGAGCCATTTTATTTTGAAATTGCTTGCTGTAAATTGCAGAAAAAAATAATCACTTTCATTTATCGTTTTTAGTAATACATAATATAAAACTAACTTCATCAAGTATTTAGTATAACAGAAGGACTGCAAATAAATAACAGAAAACATTTTTCAAATTATCTTCAAGTGTACAACATAGTTCCCCTTACAAATTAACAACTCACCTTTTTAAAAGTAGCAGAAGTGTTAGTACTGTGTAAATCAAACACCAGAAATTCACCACCAAAAATTCCTCACAAATGTACCTCAGACAGTAGTATCACAAAATGGCTGTGGTTTCCTCTCATTTGACATATATACATAACCAATTAACTTTCATCACACACAAATACAAAACCAAAGTAACATTTTAATTGGTTCTAAATTTCAACACTTTCAAATGTGTTTTCCCCATGCAATTTTCCATAGGACATTTACATACGTCTACAGCCTGAATGGCTGAACGGAATTACACCAAACTTGGCAAAATGGTACATCAAACCTAAGAGGTCAGGAAGGATCTACTATGCCCCCTTATGGTCATTTCCCCCTTCGCTTTGGCCTCCTCTTGTCTCTCAATCCTACCGAGAGACAAGATGGCGGCCGCTACGGACTGTTTGGAATGTTGACAGACGCCGGAGAACCAATCAGCTTCGCAAAGCTCCGTAACGCGAAAAGTACGCGAAGCGGAGCGCTGTTACAGATATATATCTTTTTTTGAACGTTAATTTCTCAAAATCCACTGGAGCACATATATTGAGACCTAGCAAAGGCACATCGGGCTACCAGTCCCTAATATTTTGCCAAGTTTCGTGCAAATCCATTCAGGTGTTCGATTATTATTATTATTATTTTTTTTTGCCCCGCGGGGCCCTTTTAAAACCTCCACATCAAACCTAGGGGGTCAGCGAGGATCTACTATTCCCCCTTATGGTCATTTGCCCCTTCGCTTTGGCCTCCTCTTGTCTCTCGATCCTACCGAGAGACAAGATGGCGGCCGCTACGGACTGTTTGGAATGTTGACAGACGCCGGAGAACCAATCAGCTTCGCTTCACAAAGCTCCGTTGCGCGAAAAGTACGCGTCCTAGGACGCTGCCCGGTCCGCTGTTACAGATATATATCTTTTTTTAAACGTTAATTTCTCAAAATCCACTGGAGCACATATATTGAGACCTACAAAAGGCACATCGGGCTACCAGTCCCTACAATTTTGCCAAGTTTCGTGCAAATCCATTCAGCCGTTCGGGCTAAAAGTGAGGCCAACCGCCCTATGGAAAACTCAATGTTAAAAACACGTTTTGGGACCCCCCTTTTTTCTCGGCCCCCCCTTGACGAACCCCCCCCAAATTTTCAAGGGCTGCTCAGAAACAAAATGTGCCATTTTCCTGAAAATTTCAGCCAATTCCGTCCACAAACGCCAAAGTTATTAGACATAGAATTTTCAAAAAACCCATAGAGAAAAAATCCTAACTATATATACCTACTGGCGACCGCCAGTAGGTAATATATATATCCAAGCTCCCAAAAATCCTGAGAATACCCAGCCGGGTTCCAGGAAGAAAAAAGCACTCACAGGCACGGCACAGCTCGTTTCACAGGGCAAATTTATTAAGGACAGACGCGTTTCGGGAGAGCCCTCCCTTTCTCAATGTCTTTTCATCAGACAAGACGTGCGCAGCGCCATTATGAATGTTTTCAAAACATTATGGAAAACAAACAAAGGACTGATTCTAATTTTGCAGCTCGGGGCGCCATCTTTAAATGTATACATTTTACATATGAAACGTTTGATAACTAGTGAGTTGTACCACATGCAAATACTGCCGTGTATCGGCTATCTAGGTGTCTTAAGAAACGTAACCAGGTACTGTATAAATGTAGTACATTGCATGACTAAGACAACAGAAACTGTTGGGAGATACCCAACCTACGACATAAGCACAAAACTAGAATGTGGTCAGGTCGGACACAATCTTGCCGTGGATCGGCAATTGCAGCCCAAGAGTGGACTGCAAAAACAATCGATGTGGCCAAAAAACTACAACAAGTCATCTGATTCAGTCTCAGTGGTGATGGAAACATCCATCACTCAACAAAAAACAAGAACACTCAAAAACAATCCCAAAAACTATTGCACCGATAATCAAACTGTAAAGTTGAAATTAGAAGCTCAGTAATCAACTAAACAGAACACATAGCACAGTAATACACACAGTTAACCCAGATGAGAGGCCAGTTCTTCTCCCATATTTAAGCCTCCAGGTGCTTTAGTCTCCAGATCAATGATGTACCGGGACTCAAGTCTCCTGAGTGTGAGCAGTCTATTGCCCCCTCTCGGATTCTCTTTGACTTGGTCCAAACAGAAATACCTGAGCAGGTTCCTGTCACTGTTATGTTTTAATGAGAAATGCCGGGCCACGGGATACGTAAAGTCCTTATTTGCAATGGCCCGCATGTGTTCTAATATTCTCAATTTGACAGGATTTATGGTACTCCCAACGTACCGTAACAGACAGGGACACATTAGGCAATAAACAACAAAGTCAGAGTGACATGACATAAACTTTGTTATTCTCCTGCCATCCTTTTTACCCGGGACTTGGTATGTTAATGTCCTTTTACTTGAAGCACAGGCTTTACATTTTCCACAAGGGAAAAATCCTTTAGTGTCTTTCAGGGTTCCTAGTGGTTTCTTTATGGATGGTAGGTGGCTCTGAACCATTAAATCTCTTAGAGATCTGGCCTTTCTGAATGTAATGAGAGGGGTGTTGGGAATATCAGGCCCTACGATCAGATCCGATTTCAAAATATGCCAATGTTTGGACAGAACAGATCGCAGTTTGAACGAGTCAGCAGCGTATGGTGTTATGATGCAAAATTTGCCTTCAGTATCTGGGCCTTTCTTCTTAGCAAAGAGACTAGCACGTGGTATGCTCCTAACCCTGTTAAGGGTGTCTTGTAAAAGGGAGGAACTGTAACCTCTAGTTAGAAATCGTTCCATGCATTCACCAGCTGCTTTCTCGAAATGAGTGTTATGGCTGCAATTGCGCTTTAACCGCAAAAACTCCCCGTATGGGATATTATTAATCAATTTACGAGGGTGGCCGCTGGAAGCGTGTAAAACGCTATTGCCGGCCGTCGGCTTGCGGTAAAGTTGAGTGCAAATGCGTCCTTCTCTGACACTAACTTCTAGGTCTAAGTAGTTGACCCTGTCCCTACTGATTTCACTAGTGAACCTCAGATGGTATTCGTTTTCGTTGAGCAGTTGGATATACTGTTTGGCTTCCTCAACCGTCCCATTCCACACCAGGAACAGATCATCTATGTATCTGCTCCAGGTAACCACCTTGGTGTTCCATGTGGCAAGTCTGGGGGCCCAGGCTACCTGCTCCTCCCACCAGCCGACGAAAAGATTCGCGTAGCTGGGGGCGAAGCAGGAACCCATGGCCGTACCAGAGAGTTGGCGATACATAGTGTCCTGGAAGAGAAAAATGTTATTGCGAAGACAGAATGCAATAAGTTCCAAAAGCATCTTGTTATGCATTGCATATTTCAGTTCTTTTTTGTTCAGGAAATATTCCACTGCATGTAGCCCCTGTTCATGGTCAATACAAGTGTCGCCAGTAGGTATATATAGTTAGGATTTTTTCTCTATGGGATTTTTGAAAATTCTATGTCTAATAACTTTGGCGTTTGTGGACGGAATTGGCTGAAATTTTCAGGAAAATGGAACATTTTGTTTCTGAGCAGCCCCTGAAAATTTGGGGGGGTTCGTCAAGGGGGGCCGAGAAAAAAGGGGGGTCCCAAAACGCGTTTTTCCCATGTTAATTTCCATAGGGCGGTTGGCCTCACTTTTAGCCCGAACGGCTGAATGGATTTGCACGAAACTTGGCAAAATTGTAGGGACTGGTAGCCCGATGTGCCTTTGCTAGGTCTCAATATATGTGCTCCAGTGGATTTTGAGAAATTAACGTTCAAAAAAAGATATATATCTGTGACAGCGTCCCGGGTAGCGCTCCGTTTCGCGTACTTTTCGCGTTACGGAGCTTTGCGAAGCGAAGCTGATTGGCTCTCCGGTGTCTGTAAACATTCCAAACAGTCCGTAGCGGTCGCCATCTTGTCTCTCGGTAGGATCGAGAGACAAGAGGAGGACAAAGCGAAGGGACAAATGACCATAAGGGGGCATAGTAGATCCTCCCTGACCCCCTAGGTTTGATGTGGAGGCTTTAAAAGGGCCCCGCGGGGCAACAAAAAAAAATTTAAAAAATCGTTTTTTTTGTGGGGTGCGCCCGGTTCGCGAACCGGGAAGCGGTCTGGGGAGCGTACTACAAGGAAACAAGAATGATTGACTTTTAACTTATTGTATGTTTATAGACTTTTTTAGATTTTTTTTTTTCTGCCGAGTGACGTCTCGGCCTATCTCCACGGGATGCAGTCCCTACCATCTCGGCGTTTAAGCCCAGGGGGACCGGTAGTGTGGGAGAGATAACGTCTGTTAACGTTCGATTCGAAGGAAATCAGGAAGTGTTGATAAACATTGTCTGCGCCATCTTGCCTTTTTTCAAATGCCACACTTTTGTCGTGCACGGCAGCCATTTTAGATGCCTTGACCAGACCCACTCTCTGCACGCTGTCGATCCTTAGCATGGCTCCCCACCCTCGCAAGCATCTCCCCCAGGCACTGGTCACCCCCGCTCTCTGTCTTATGCATGGGCAATAAACCTCCCCCCATCTGCGCTGCTGTTCCCTGAGAATCACACCCTGTGCCCGCTCGACACCTCCCTTTCGCCCTATTCACTACCGCACCCTCTGACACTCCTCTTCCTCTGTGTCCGATTGTCCAGGCCGGTCCTAGGCTATCACCTAGCCCTGCAGATGTAGTTTATGGCTCCAGCTGTAAAGAATCACCCCTCTTCAAAGGAGTTACATTAGATCAAGGCCCCCACCCGATGAGATCCGTCACACCACACGCGTTCCTACTATCTGAAAACCATCCTGTATTGTGATTGAGGAGGGGACCCAGCCTGAAGCGGAAGATTCCAGGGATGCCTCTTTGTACATCAAAGTTTTTACAATTATGTGTCACATTAAAAATATATAGCACTCCAACAAAGTAGTAGGATTATAAAACTTTAATAACTTATAAATATATACAACGCAACAAAAACAGTAAATACATGTAAACATTTTATGGAAAAAAGAAGCAACAATGGTCAGTAGCTGTGTTTTGTGCGAATAGTCCCAAGGCAGCACAACGTGCTGAGTTCTGGACGGCACCCAGGTGATGTTACCTGGGTGCCGCACTGGTTTTGGGTATCCTACAATGCAGCTCCGAAAAACGGCGTGGGGCGTCCCGGGTGTGCGGGGGGAGGCCTCGTCAGTAGCGGTCTGTTGTGCGAATAGTCCCAAGGCAGCAGAACGCGCTGAGATGTGGATGGCACTCAGGTGATGTCCAGTAAGTTGCCGCACTGGTTTTGGTATCGTACAATGCAGCTCCGAAAAACGGTGTGGGGCGTCCCGGGGGAGGCATTGTCAGTAGCGGTCTGTTGTGCGAATAGTCCCAAGGCAGCAGAACGCGCTGAGATGTGGATGGCACCCAGGTGATGTCCAGTAAGTTGCCGCACTGGTTTTGGTATCCTAGAATGCTGCTCCGAATAACGGCGTGGGGCGCCCCGGGGGGACGGGTGAGGCGGCGTGAACGGGCCTCCCCAGGTGGAGGCTCGTCTGCTGTAGTGGGGCGCCCCTTTACCGTTTCAGTTGCCATTCCGCCCGCTTTTGGTACACTGTGCCAAAATCCGCCATTCAGCTGAGTTGCGCCCACTCTTGCGGTGCAGCGATAGGCGGCTGCCACAGGACTCTCAAAATGGCGGGAGGTTCTTTCCTTTTTGGGCCTGGTCCACTGAAATGGCCCTGGGACACCTTGGAACTCGGACGCTTGTCTGCTAGGTCTTGGACCCCATTCTCGAAAGCGTCCCCTCAGCCTTGAAGATTCTACAAAAGTCTTGGGGGCCCCCGACTCCTGCACGTTTCCGGTGGGGAGCGGCTGCCATGATAGCTCGCGGAATGACCACGACGGAGCCACGAGATGGTGGTGCTTTCATGCTGACGCCAGCTTCAGTCTGAAACATCCAGAAACAAGGTGGGGCTTTCATCGTTTAGGAAAAAAAAATGTTTTAATCCAATGAAAAGTGTTATTTTAGGTCATATGATCAAGCCTTCCTCATTAGGAAACCAAAAGTAAAATGAACCAATGAAAAGTTTTATAAACAAGTCACATGACCTGTTATGTGGCATAGGGTTATAAAAAGCGTAGAAAATCCGTTGGCACGTGAGGTGGCGTCAGTGGCGGACCGATGTGCGAATAGGCCGAAGGCAGCACAACGCGCCAATATCCGGATGGCACCGAGGTGGTGTCCAGCAAGTAGCCGCACTGGTGTGGCCATCCTACAATGCTGCGCCGAAAGTCGGCGTGGGGCGCCCCGTTGGCCTGTGAGTTCGCGTCAGTCAGTGGGGGCTGTTTGAGGATCTGATTGCATTGGAAAGCAATGTGATGCTGTGCGTCGCCCCCAAGATGGAGGTTCCTCGGCTGCAGTGGGGCGCCCCTTGGTGTTTCACTCGCTATGCAGCTGAGTTGCGTGCGCACTTGCGGCGAATAGGCTGAAGGCAGCACAACGCGCCAAGATCCGGATGGCACCGAGGTGGTGTCCAGCAAGTTGCCGCACTGGTGTGGCCATCCTACAATGCTGCGCCGAAAGTCGGCGTGGGGTGCCCCGTTGGCCTGTGAGGTGGCGTCAGTAGCGGACCGATGTGCGAATAGGCCGAAGGCAGCACAACGCGCCAAGATCCGGATGGCACCGAGGTGGTGTCCAGCAAGTTGCCGCACTGGTGTGGCCATCCTACAATGCTGCGCCGAAAGTCGGCGTGGGGTACCACGTTGGCCTGTGAGGTGGCGTCAGTAGCGGACCGATGTGCGAATAGGGCCAAAGGCAGCGCAACGCGCCAAGATCCGGATGGCACCGAGGTGGTGTCCAGCAAGTTGCCGCACTGGTGTGGCCATCCTACAATGCTGCGCCGAAAGTCGGCGTGGGGCGCCCCGTTGGCCTGTGAGGTGGCGTCAGTAGCGGACCGATGTGTGAATAGGCCGGAACCAGCACAAGGCGCCAAGATCCGGATGGCACCGAGGTGGTGTCATAGTTGAGAGTTCTGAGAAGCGGGGGGGAGGCGGCGCAAACGAGTCTCTCCCTCCATGTGGAGGCACTTCATCTGCAGTGGGGCGCCGAGATCCGGATGGCACCGAGGTGGTGTCTAGCAAGTTGCCGCACTGGTGTGGCCATCCTACAATGCTGCGCCGAAAGTCGGCGTGGGGTGCCCGAAGGGGGGGGGGAGGCAGCGCAAATGAGCCTCTCCCGCCTCTCCAGGTTGAGGCACTTCATCTGCAGTGGAGCGCCGTCTAGCTGAGTTTCGCCCGCTCTTGCTGCTACAGCGACAGGCGACTGCAACAGGACTCTCAAAATGGCGGCCTGTTGTTTGGATTTGGGCCTGGTCCACTAAAATGGCCCTGGGACACCTTAGAACTCGGACGCTCGAATTTTTTTTCCTTTCCTCTACATGCAAAAAAGGTAAATGCCCGGTACGTTACCTGCCTCATCTGCCACGATGTACTCTCCAGAGGAACCGAAAAAAAATATAGTTATGGTAATTATACCATGCATCGTCATATGGAGAGGTGGCACCGATTAATTATAGTGGTGCACAAAAGAGAGATTTGGAGGACAACCCCCGACCTGCCAGTACATTCACCAAAGAAGTGGCACTGACAGCATCAGAGGCAAGGGAAACGGTCCCAAATATTCAGAAGAACTTTGGAAAGATTAAAATGACATGTTTAGATTGTGGCAAATTAATTTCATGTGGACAGATGAGTGTTACTCTAATAAATACAGCATATGAACATCATCATAGTCGATGGTTGGTGGAGACATTTTGACTATATCCTGGACCTGCCCGTCCTCGCCCAAAATGGCGCCGGAATAAATGGGACTCGTAACTCCTTGTTGTGTACTGGTTGCACAACCTTGATATCACGAGATACGTATGCAGTTTTGAAGCACATGGCGGGCGGGGATGAGAATTGATTGAATATTTCGACATCCCTATTGATATTAAGTTCTGATGTGTTATTGATTACTGTACTATTGAAAGTTCGAATTAACGTCACCCATGGTACTTGCCCGCAAATGTATATCTAGATAATTTTATTGTAACTGGCCCGGTCGTATTTTAATTATAAAATGTACGTCCACCGATTCCGCAACTGTTAGACACCTTAGTTCTTGCAACCTAATGGCCCGCCCGTTACGTTCCTCTACAGTGTAAATGTCTCCTCATCATATACGATTACAGTTTGCTCCGTGGCCGGCCCACGTGGTTATAGGCCCGTATTTGTATACTGACATTTTCACAATAAAGGTTTTTAAAAGAAAACATGGTAGTAGTATTTACATTGGTAAAGTTTTTAATAATAGTCACTGTTTTCGAATCAGTAAAAGGCAAGTGAAATAAAGCAGTCCAATTACATGAAGGGTAAAAGGTATAATACGCAGGAACGCAGTAAAGATAAATTGTCAAGGGCTGTTGTGTTTTCTACTTCTGCAACATAAAGTGATCCATAAGAATCTGATATTCAGGCGTATCGGCGACTAAGACAGCAGCCGGAGCCTCTTTTGCTCAACGGCTCTGTCATGGGACGAAGAAACGCCCTTTTTCTCGAAAAAGGAATATATTTTACTTGCAGGACAGTTGTACATTTTCCGGGAAAGTACGTTAGCCTGGAACATTATAACATATATGTTTAAGAAAAAATAATGTTCGAAAGCAATAAAAAGCGTAATTTTTAGGTCATATGACCAAGCCTTTCATCATTAGAATAAGAAAAGTAAAATGAAAACCAATGAAAAGTTTTATTAACAAGTCACATGACCTGTTATGCTTACGTTACGCGCTGCGCGCCGCGCCCCGGATCGCTTCCCGGTGCGCTAACGCGGCGCGTCATATGACGCATTACGCGACAACTCAGGTCCAGAATATAGTCAAAATGTCTCCACCAACCAGCGGTCGGAACACAACCCCTTTCAGCAGGCTAAATAGTTCTGTTAAATGACAACAGAAGGGACAGGCAACAAGAACCATCAATCAAAGAGGGGAGGGCAAGTTCTTCTCTACCGGGTCACGCTGGGGCGCTACCGGAACTGATCGAATTGGTAGTCTACAGTGTTTCTGGATGTTTCAGACTGAAGCTGGCGTCAGCATGAGAGCACCATCATCTCGTAGCTCCGTCGTGGCCATTCCACGAGCAATCATGGCAGCCGCTCCCCACCAGAAGCCTGCGGGAGTCGGGGGCCCCCAAGACTTTTGTAGAATCTTCAAGGCTGAGGGGACGCTTTCGAGAATGGAGCCCAAGCCCTAGCAGACAAGCGTCCGAGTTCCAAGGTGTCGCAGGGCCATTTTAGTGGACCACGCCCAAATCTGAAGAGCCGGCCGCCATTTTGAGAGTCCTGTGGCAGCCGCCTATCGCTGCACCGCAAGAGCGGGAGCAACTCAACTACATGGTGAGCGAAACGCTGTAGTCGCAAGAGCGACGGTAAACAGCTGAATAGCGGAAGAGGCACAGTGTAGCAAAAGCGGGCGGAATGGCAACTGAAACGGTAAAGGGGCGCCCCACTACAGCGTGTCTTTAGGTTAAACGGATTGTGGGACAAGGTCAAGAATGGAAGAGTCACCAAAAGGCAAAAAGTTCCGCTTGACCCCGGGAGCCGTCCGCCTATGTCGGGGGTGATCTCAGGCCACACCAGGGCAACAAGACTTGGGGAGGGGGCAGGAGCCAAGCGCCCCCTCCCAGTCCGCGCCATCACACCGTCCCTCAGGGGCCTCCGTCAAGCAGTTCAGGGAGGCACCGCATCACATTGTTTTCAAATGCAGTCACGTCATCAAACAGCCCCCACTTACATTGAGAATAGTGAAGCTGTAGCAGGTGCAAATAACCTTCAGACAGTGTAACAAGCACTCCTCAAAACTTTGAACTATCAGAGTGCATGAGTTTCATGCTCGATCGATTGAGCTAGCCGGATCGGGCAACAAAAAGTATAAAATAGTTATGTAAATAGTTATTTAATAAAATGTTTTACCCTGTTACTTTGCTGGTGTGTTGTATATATTTGTAAAATTTGCATAGAGTTTATCGTTATTTTGGGCGGGGTGGGTGGCGGAGCCGAGCTGTCTTGCAGCCATCATGGTGTGGAGTTCAGTTCATCTCACTAGTTTCGTATTTCTCATGAGGGGTTGTTCCTAATGTTTCTATTTTAGCGAGGTCAAAAAGAGATCCCATTAGTGGCCTACCGATTTTGCTCGATTCCTTTTGTTTTTTTACACGATTTTTCGCTATCTGCAAAGACTAAACAGAGTATTGCGACTCTGTGCTTGTTTGTAAATAGAGAATGAACCAAGGAGAACCAATTCTAAAACAGTAAATGCTTGGATAACAATCAATCAAATGGAGAGAGAAGCAGGCACGACGGATTACAACGGGGGCAAAGGCCTGCGTTAACTACCCTTCACTATCTGCAAAGAGAGAGTACTCCTAATAGAAATGAGGTGGGGGGGGGGCAGCATTCAAAGCAGATCAGTGTGCATAAACACGAAAATGTTTTTACTTACCACGTACTTGACATTCGACAGCTTATGATATTTGCTATTAAAAAACCATTGAAATTCACTGAAAAAACCATAGGTTAGAGACCATATATAGTTAGGAATTAGCATTTAAAAAACCTTGAAAATTCACTGAAAAAACCATAGGTTATAGACCATATATAGTTAGGAATTAGCATTTAAAAAACCTTATTTTACTCACAAAACCATTGAAATTCCATATATAGTTAGTTGCACTAACTATATATCGCGCACCCGCAATCCACTGCTGATGATGTCACATATTACATCATTCATGACATGGTCAGTGACATCACTGATGACATCACTGATGACATCTCAAATGACATCACTGATGACATCTCATTTGACATCATCCTTGTGCTAATACGATAAACCTCTTCAGACTCTAATATAACCTTAGATACACTCAGTGTATACAGACACTCACACACTGTCACTCATCCATGGAGTTACTCACACACCTAGTCAGTCATGCAAAGAAACAATCTCACCTCCATTTCCTCAATTATACAGTTATACACACCTTACTTATTCAAACATATACTAACATATATTTACTCTCTTATACAATCCCTGATACAAGTTCACAATGATCCATACAGCCACTCACACATTCAGTGGCTCTCATGCATAGTTATTTATATATGCCAACTCTCACATGTACTGTGTTTTACATATGTACTTACTATGACATGTAGCATTGAGATATCCATTCACTCATCAATACACTCATGCACACAGTCAACCGCCCATGTAGCTTTTTCCACATGCACTCTTGAACTCATACACCTAGTGAATCAACTGCTCACACATCTATGCACAGAGTCACACACCTCCCAGCCACCCCCACACAAACTCAATCTCCCATACAAATACTTGGGCAACCAATCAATAACACATATAGCCTCTCGTATAGCTAATGATCAACACATGCAGCAGTTTACATCACAACAGACATACTGATGCACACATTCAGACAGTTTAGTCACTAACCCATGCATTTAGTACGACACATTTATTCACTCACTCATACAGTCAGTCACGCACTTACTAAATCCTTCATCCAGACACTTATACATCCACTCATTCTTCAATATATCAAACATATTTAAACTTTACAGAAACACACAGTCACTGGATGATGTCATCAGTGATGTCATCAGTGATGTCATTTGAGATGTCATCAGTGATGTCATTTGAGATGTCATCAGTGATGTCATCAGTGATGTCACTGACCATGTCATGAATGATGTAATATGTGACATCATCAGCAGTGGATTGCGGGTGCGCGATATATAGTTAGTGCAACTAACTATATATGGAATTTCAATGGTTTTGTGTGAGTAAAATAAGGTTTTTTAAATGCTAATTCCTAACTATATATGGTCTATAACCTATGGTTTTTTCAGTGAATATATATATATATGTATATATATATATATATATAATTGTAACGAGAAAGGAGACTGCACTCACGGGGGGTCAAATGCAAGTCGGATTTTATTGCACACAAATAAAGAGGTTAAGACGCGTTTCGGAGGTACGCCTTCGTCAGTTACAGGCGGCCGCCATAACGCTGCAAGTTATACACAGTGTTGCCTCACCAAATCTCACGGGACTTGTCTCTATGAGACGCCATATTGACATCAGGCACTATCGGTGACTTTAGAAAATAAAGAGTAAACAGCCAAATTGACATTTTCGGAGTTGGATGAACACAGTCTACAAACATGATCGAAAGTTTTAAACAAATTTCTAAATAACATGGATAAACGTAATTCATGTTCTAGGAAGCCACATAATGCATTAAAAATAAAATGCAAAAAATGCAGAAATCAAATGCTTGCGGTCACGATATTTCCTATTGAAATAAAAAACACTGTTGAATATATATATGAATACTCCATCCCACTCCGTCACCAAAGAAGGCACGTACTCGAAGAAGTAAGGTATGGCTTTCTTTATTATATCAGGTCTCACACGACCCCATGGCTAGAGAGACGCGTTTCGGCTTCGCAGAAGCCTTTTCAATCTAATTGGCGCCCTACACCTGTAGGTATATATAGCCCTTCCCCATCAAGGTATTTAATAAACATCAAGGAAATACTCTTGCCCTTTAAACACGCATAATACATAACATTATTGCAAATATTAAAAAATGCTCCTTTATGGAACGCATAGTGCAGCTAGTTGTTCAGCATGTTTTAGCATTTCAAAAATGATAAATGCGTGTAAGAACAATTGTCCGAGATTATCTCATCTGTAACCTCTCGTGGGAGAAGATATATTTTTGATATATTTGTACTATGGCACTAATCACTCTAGAAAACAAAAGCCCTTGAAATAACACACACATTCAGTTTAAATGCATAAAGACTTGCAGTAACTATTTAAAAAATGTAAACGTAGAGGCATCTTGAATCCCGACATGTTTCTGCTACTAACCCCGAGGCCAACAGTGTTTATAGAAAGGAAAGCTGCACTGCAGGATTAGATATTATTCTGCGCCCACATGAACTCGCCGTAATCTGACAGTTAAGCAAATGAGGCCGGGAGCCTTAGTGATAACAGTTGCAGAACAGGATTTTTAAAAGAAACACACAGTGTGTTTAATTAATCGACAAAATATCAGCTTCCCGTTGCACATTTATATCCCCGAACGGACTACCACTCCCACAATGCCTCAATGCACTCGGGCGAGAACCTCACAGTCCTGGGCCTGGATCTTGATATTAGCCAGCATATGAGTCTCTTGAAGCCGTGGCCGGTAAATGTCAATGCCAGGGGCGGCTGGTGACATTTGAAAGTGGTGGGGCGTAAACTAATTTGCATATTGCACCGCAGCGATCGAGCGCAGCGAGCGAGCCCGAACAACCTTGCATCCATCCATACATCATTCATGCATCCACCCATCTATCCACCCACCCATCCTGCATCCATACATCATTCATTCATGCACCCACCCATCCATCCATCACCCATCATGCATCCACCCATCATGCATGCATCCATGAATGCATCCATCCATACATCATTCATGCATCCATCCACCCATCCATCCATCATGCATCCACCCATCATGCATGCATCCATGCATCCATCCATACCTCATTCATGCATCCACCCATCCATCCACCCATCCATCCATCCACCCACCCTGCATCCATACATCATTCATTCATGCATCCACCCATCCATCCATCATGCATCCACCCATCATGCAAGCATCCATCCATACATCCACCCAACCATCCTGCATCCATACATCATTCATTCATGCACCCACCCATCCATCCATCCACCCACCCATTTATCCATCATGCATCCACCCATCCACCCATCATGCATGCATCCATGAATGCATCCATCCATACATCATTCATGTATCCATCCACCCATCCATCCATCCATCCATCATGCATCCACCCATCATGCATGCATCCATCCATACATCATTCATGCATCCACCCATCCATCCACCCACCCTGCATCCATACATCATTCATTCATGCATCCACCCATCCATCATGCATCCACCCATCATGCATGCATCCATCCATACATCATTCATGCATCCACCCATCCATCCATCCACCCAACCATCCTGCCTCCATATATCATTCATTCATGCACCCTCCATATGCCGTCTCTGGGGTAATTAATCAGTGCATTTGTTTTCAGATGACCTTGTAGCACGTTATGCCCCCAACAGCCTATTGGGGGGCATAACGTTTTACAAACATAACACTGTTTGCAACTGCAAAAAGAGAGAATTCCACTCTCGGAATGCCGGCGATTAAAACAACACATCAGCAATACTCTTTACAGGACCCTCTGCCGAGCCTACCGAGCAAAAAATGCATTTCCCAAGTCTGCGGAACTCCCGGAGGAGTCCTAAAATTTGCTCAAAAACAGCCCAGCTGCGCAAAATGAGCTTCAGTGATAAACAGCATCAAGAACCAGAAAACCGGATGACGTGAAAAGAAGAACACACATTACGTCTGAGCAGCGCAGACAGTGTTAGTCTAAATTATGGCACAGTAGCAAACTCTTTAATTACCAGTACACTATTTAATCTCACCAATGTTTAGAGAAACCACAATGAATAAAAATGACAGTGTGAACGAAACGGGTCTCCCTGGCCGAGCGGGCGCCAGGATTGGCTGGGGGGGCACCATGACTGCTCGCCCAGTCGCCCTGTGCAACCCCGGGGGCTGCGGCCCGCCCCCTGGTCCTCTCTCTAAGGGGAAAATCACAGGGGAAACCATCTGCGCATGCGCGGGCTAGTTTGTGCCCAGAAATCTACTTGCGCAGCAGGCCAATCCTTCCCCCCCCCCCCCACTCCGGAAAAGTCGGCCGGCGGGTAGCGCGATTGTTTTCATATTTTTATCTGTATTTTATTGACGACGCGGTGGGTCCATGGGGCTTAGTGGGGCTACGCCCCTACGCCCCAATGGACGCACCGCGCCTGGTCAATGCATTGTAGCAAGCTTGAGTCAGAGTCTCGTAGCAAAAAATTTGTAAATCCAAACAACCTCTTCAACAAGAAAGAGTAGAGGCCACAGCTGGGGACAACAAGGAAACCATTTATTTCAACAAATGTGGCGAATGCATTTCGGCATAACGATGCCTTCCTCAGCGTCACAAGTAACTCCCAGGATACAGCGCTTAGCTCCCAGGTAGGTGAATGAATGAAATGTCAAACCTAGTGGTCGGGCGGGATGCAGGATTTGCCAAGATGAAAACTGATTCCCCTGCTTGTTGTAAAAACAATGCGCCTCTTTGGGTCCCCATACCGCTTCAGCCCCGAAGCACAGGTGCAAATGTCCGCGGGGGCAGCAGTGTCCGTGCACGCCGCCCAAAACAAAGATCAGTGTCCTTGCCACCGCATCATTTCTCCCTGAACATCGAGGCGGGCCCAGGCCGTACCAATCCCTTGGTGTCCACACAAAGCCGAAGCAATGCCAGAGGGGTCCGGGCCAACTTGAAGAAGCGGGGGCCTCCAACTGTGTCTCTGGGATCTGACGCGTTGGAGGCAGGGCTTGCCGCCATTGGGGGTTGAGTCATTCTGCGCACCTGTGCTGGGATGAGTCCCGCCCACCCGCCTACTTAATCCCTCGCCTCTCTGCCCGCCTTAGATCAGTGATTGCGACGACTCTGAGGCGGAAGCCGGAGGACGAGACAGACTCGTTTTTAAAAATTGTATCTATTTATTTGCTGCACTTTTAAACTTGCAATTGTGTTATTTTTAACAAACTCTTTACTCACCCTGCCCCGCCGCATTCTACGCCCGCTCCTCGCGCAGACGACTAGGATCTGACGCGTTGGAGGCAGGGCCTGCCGCCATTGGGGGTTGAGTCATTCTGCGCACCCGTGCTGGGATGAGTCCGGCCCACCCGCCTACTTAATCCCTCGCCTCCCTGCCCGCCTTAGATCAGTGATTGCGACTCCTCTGAGGCGGAAGCCTGAGGACGAGACAGCCTTGTTTTAAAAAACGGTATTTCTTTATTTGCTGCACTTTTAAACTTGCAATTGTGTTACTTTTAACAAGCTCTTTACTCACCCTGCCCCGCCGCATTCACCGCCCGCTTCTCGCGCAGACGACTAGGATCTGACGGGTTGGAGGCAGGGCTTGCCGCCATTGGGGGTTGAGTCATTCTGCGCACCTGTGCTGGGATGAGTCCCGCCCACCCGCCGACTTAATCCCTCGCCTCCCTGCCCGCCTTAGATCAGTGATTGCGACTCCTCTGAGGCGGAAGCCGGAGGACGAGACAGTTATTTGCTGCACTTTTAAACTTGCAATTGTGTTACTTTTAACACGCTCTTTACTCACCCTGCCCCGCCGCATTCACCGCCCGCTCCTCGCGCAGACGACTAGGATCTGACGCGTTGGAGGCAGGGCTTGCCGCCATTGGGGGTTGAGTCATTCTACGCACCTGTGCTGGGATGAGTCCCGCCCTCTCCCAACCCTACATAGTACATACCACTTCCTGGCCGTGCAGAAGCAGCGCCGAAGGCGCGCCAAAGGCAAGCCCGTCTGCGCCCGTCCGCACCCTGAAGCGCCCAGCGGCCATGAACTCGGCCCAAATTGAGCCTGCAACCTACCGCCCAGTCTCATATTCATCTGAGGAGCTACGCCGCCTTAATAGCAGCCTTCCTTTCTGTGTACCACTCGATTGCTCGCTCAAAACCCTGGTAAAATGCCCACATTGTAACTACGAATTTACCTGTAACATTGCACTTACAGTACCATTAACTCCACCTTATACATTTTGGAGCATTAATTGTCGATCTCTGCCCAAAAACCGAGCTCATATATTTGACCTATTAACTTTCACCCAGCCAGATGCCTTGTTTCTTACGGAAACCTGGCTTCATGCCAGTTCCGGGCCAGATGTGGCCAGTGCCTTGCCACCTGGATATGTTATAGTCAGGCAAGACAGAGCCACTGGGAAAGGGGGTGGGGTAGCGAATATTTTTAAGGATATTTACTCCTGCTTTATGGAAGCTATTCTACTCCCAGACTGTGAAGCCGCGCTATTCAAACTGGCAGTCACCCCTCAACTGACGATATCAGGGATACTTATCTACCCCCCCCCTGATAAACCAACTCAATGGCTATCTTCATTCGCGTAACGTGTAGCCCCTTACGTGATGAAGTCAGCTAATTTCACCATCCTGGGAGATTTAAATCTCCATCTGGAAGACACGCATAATTGGCTTAAGCAGAATGTTTCTATCCGACTGCGAGGCCATAAATTTAATACTGCGCAACCGAGGTCCCACCCATCAGGCAGGCCACCTACTTGATCCTGTAATTTCCAACATTCTGTTTGACTTCACGTCTCCTGCCCTCCCACTTGATTGGTCTGACCACTTTGCTATTCACTTTACACTGCTTGCTGAAACCGCGAAGGGTATGCCCTGCTTTGGCACCATGGCCAACCATAGAGCCTGGACTAGGTTAAACATTTCGGCGTTTAACGCCTCACTCACTGCCACCCGCCCCAACAACAAACTTAGGTGCACCTCTTTGGTTCAGGAAGTATCTCACTGGCTAACTTTTAACATCAACCGCCATTTGCCGCCACGTCCTAGACGACCCATCCCACATCTTGCCCCAGCCCCATGGTTTGCGGACGATCTGAAAGCAATGAAGTCCGAATGTAAACATCTGTAGAGATCCTGGCGAAAAGCCTACGCTCCTAATGACAAACTGTTCTATCGATCAGCACTCAGGCGATACCATCGAGCCTGCAGAAATGCGAAAGCTTTTTTTGTCTCGGAGTCTATTGAAAGGGCTATTAATCGGCCGAAAGCTCTCTTCTCTATGGTCAAGAAGTTAGCAGGCTCAAACACCTCCCCCACCCCACCTGCGCTCGGGGAAGCGGAATGCAATGAAATTGCAGACTTTTTTATATCTAAAGTCGAAACTATCTACAACGCCCTTTCTCTGACCTCCCCCAAGTCCCCTCTTGACTCCTCTACTCTGGACATACTAGACCCCCCACTTCCGGAAACGCAGATCTCGGAGTGGCCTCTGCTTGAGTCAAACTCGTTTTTCGCCTGCATGGCGAAGGTAAATTCAGGCTCCCCTCTGGATCCAATCCCTATGGACATTCTTCGCCAGCTATCTCCTGATGTTCTTTTAGTTATTCAAGAGCTTTTGAACGCCTCATCGCGGGAATCTATTGTCCCGGATGAATGGAAAAGAGCTATGCTGGTTCCGCTCTTAAAAAAACCTGGCGCAGATCCCAAGATGCTTGCCAACTTCCGGCCCATCTCCTTGCTGCCCATGTTCTAAAAGATCCTGGAGAGGCATGTTAACATACATCTTACTTCTCATGTGGAGACTACAGGATTTTTACATCTGTCCCAATCAGGGTTCCGCTCCCACTTCTCCACCGAAACAACCCTCCTGGGGGTCACTGAGAACCTACGCACTCGCCTTGATCATGGTGAGACCTCGGCGCTTTTTCTTTTAGATTTAAGCGCCGCATTTGATACGGTCTCACACTCCATTCTTTTGAGAGCACTGAAAGCGGCCGGGGTGACTGGCCCTGCCCTAGCTTGGCTGGCCTCTTTTTTAAGCCACCGGACATTTCAGGTTGTTTCTTCCGGTTTTTCCTCTTATATTCGTTCATCTGCATATGGGGTGCCGCAGGGGTCCTCTCTGAGCCCTATGCTCTTTAATATCTGCGTGAGGCCCCTAGCAACCATCGTGGAAGACGCTGGTCTCTCCCTTTACTCATACGCAGATGATACCCAGATTCTTTTCTCGGCCGTAGCAAATAATCCATCTGTTCTTAAACTAGGACTTAGCCGAGTGGCAGAGTGGATGCAGGCAAACCTCCTGAAACTGAACGGAGATAAGACGGAGGTGGTCATTCTGGGCAAGCATAAGCACCTCTGGAGCCCCGCACATTGGCCGTCAGAAATGGGTCCTCCACCCCTTCCAGTGACGCAGGTCCGCAACCTTGGCTTTGTTCTGGATGATTCACTCTCCATGCGTCACCAAGTGGTCAAGGTGGCAGCCACCTGTTTTTCCATCCTGGGGTGGCTCCCGAAGATCTTATGGATGCTCCCAGTCTCGACGAGGCGTTCGGTGGTCCAGGCTTTGATTATCTCTCGCCTGGACTAAGGCAATGTGCTTTATCTGGGAGTTACCTTGGAGATTCAGAGGAGACTTCAGCTTGTCCAGAACTCGGCTGCCCGCCTCCTTTGTAAGGTCCCGTGGAAATCTCCTATCTCCCCCTTCCTCAAGGACCTTCACTGGCTCCGTATTGAAAACCGAGTCAAATTTAAAGCTCTTTGCTTTATGCATAAGATCAAACAAGGGTCGGCTCCAGCCTACTTACAGTCTCTTGTCCAACAATACTCTCCATCTCGCCTTCTCAGATCCTCATCCCAAGGAAACTTCCTGATTCCGCGTTTCAAACTGACGAGAATGGGTGGACGCTCCTTCTCTTGCATTGCCCCTAGGCTGTGGAACTCTCTTCCGGTGACATTGAAACTTGAACCATCTTTGATGAAATTCTGCAGTGACCTTAAAACCTGTCTCTTTCCTCAATAACAACTGCGATTTGTAAGCACTTTTCTACTGGCGCCGGGAGACCTCCTGTGGGTAGCTGCGCGCCCTATAAATTCAACTACATACACACACATAAAGTGCTTTGAGTTTAAATCAGAATATGAAATTGAAGAGTAATTGATGACCGCAGCCAAGAAAGGCAGCAAGTAAGTGTGTGCACATGTGGATGATGTGTTCATTGAATGGAAGATGAGTAAGGTAAAAAGTTAGAAATGTTGAAGATGCGCAAAGTAACAATTGCCTTATCATGGAAGTAGATATTTGGATACCCAGCTCATTACACACGTCGGAAGAAAGGATGCAAGTGTGGAAATTACGCACTGTAATTTATGGGAAGTAGTTAACAATAAGGCTGAATAAAGGGTGTGCACTTTGAATTTGTATTACAAGAAAAATAATTGATAACCCCAGTCAAGAAAGGCAGCAAGTGTGCAAATTTCCAACTGCCTTCGGTCGGAGTAGATTGATAAATGACTAATGAGTAATGTTGAGGACAGATATGTTCCTGTTTTCTGTTTTTTATGAAGTTGATAGACTGTTTCACATAACAGAAAAGTTCATCGCAATAAATGTATAGAAATTTAAGTTTACTAAAATCAAGATTAATATGTGAGTATGGACAGCTTTGCTGAAAATGCTGTTGCAGCAGTTTATGTGCTTGGTGCAGCAGCAGGTGGGTTGCCCTGCAATTTTTGTGTTGCAGCTCAAGCAAAGTTGTTGGGGTGCAAGTTCTTCACGTGTCGCACTATATAGAGTTGTTTGGTAAATTTTACAGATTACTTTTGGAGCATTAACCTTCGGTTGGAGTAGTAGCTACGACAAAAAGGCTTGATAAAAGGTTCAATCAGAATATGAAATTGAAGAATAATTGATAATTCCAGTCAAGAAAGGCAGAAAGTGTGAAATTAAGTACTGGTTTAGGCTGGGGTAGTTGATACCAATTACAAGATAATGTCAAAAAAAGTAATGTTGAGCATAGCGATGCTCCTGCTCCCGGCATTTTATTAGGCCGATAGACTGTTCTATGTAAGACAAAAGTTAATCACAATAAATGCATAGAATGTTAATTTCACCGAAATCAGGTTCAATTTGTGGATGTGGATTGCTTGCTGAATATGCTGCTGCGGCAATCAATGTGCTTGGTGCAACAGCAGGTGAATTTTCCTGTAACTTCTGTGTTGGAGCTCAAGCAAAGTTATGGTGTGCAAGTTCTTGATATGTCGCATCATACTTGGTGTACCAAAGGAGTATTTTTTGGATGGATCACTGCTTTAAAGAGTTGTTTGGCAAATTTTAAAGGTTACTAACGGAGCATTAACCTTTTTTTGCCCTTCAGGGATAGTAAATAAGTTCCAAATTAGAGCTTTTTTCTTCTTCTTTGGAGGCTCTTCAAGAATGAAATCTCTTTCGGAAGAAAAGCTGGAAGATGAGTCCATTGCTGTTATTATGGTGATCTTCCTTCTATTTGACAGGGTTCTCAGAAGAGATGGTCCTTCTTAGGATGTCAAATTAGAATGAATAAAAAGGGAGGGATCTTTGAACAGTTGGGATAGGAAGTGTTATGAACCAAAACACTATAATACGTATACTTTCTGGCTTTTTTTCAGTTAAATATTGAATTTCTTGTACAGATTTAAATACTCGATTTCGTGTTGCATGAAGACTTAGATTCAGCCAAATTATTCTTCTAGATTTGAAGTAAAGACTTGCAGATGATAAGCGATCCGCACATTCATAAGCTCCAATTTCTCGATGAGATAACATCTTTAAACTGTAACTATATACTTTTTTAGTTAGACTTTTCTTGTAGGAAATCTCTTCTCACATCACCTTCAGTTCTGTCTTTTCTGATTTTGTTATGTAAGGTGTAAGATATCGAGGAACAGCAACAGAATTATCTGCAATATATTGAATGTCTATGTTAGCATTCCACATGGAGAAAATGACTGGGTTGTAGTCATTTATGTATTTAGACTCTTCATTTCGTTTTAAGTTGTATGTATTTTTTGGAGACTTTCTTGTGATAGTATGTATTAAAGATGATATAAAACTGTTCACTCTTCCTTTCAATATTATAGGACGTGGAAATCCAAAACATTTTGTGTAGAACTTGTCCTTAAATTTGAAGTTTCAATGACAGTATTTCCCACAACGATGGCTTTGTAATCGTAAAACTTGTTGTCTTAAGTCCTTATCTTGTGTACTTTTGGGTACATCACATGTGGTATATTTTCCAATAAAAGACAGCACATTATCATCTGACTCAGTTGCAAATTTGGAATCATCTTTGATCCATACTAGTGTATGTATGTGTGGAGCAGCTTTTGGTTGATACTCTTTTCTCCGAAAGAAATCCAAAACCTTTCCAAGAGGAGAATTTTTTTATTGGTGATAAAAGATATTATAGCTTTGAATTTTTGATTGAAATACCTGCATACATTAACTGGATCCAAAGAGCACAATTCTCCAGGTGTCTTGTATTCAATATTTAGTAACTTTGGATTTGTGTCTCGAAGAAATTGAAGTAAATCATCCCAAGCGTACTCAGCACAGCTCACATATAAATTTTTAGAATATTGATTAGTTTTTTTACCAGATACGTTGTCTTGTTTACTTTCCTAACATTCACTAATTCTTGCCAGATTTTCTTACTCCTGGTAGGAATGCCATTAACAAGAATAAGTAAAGGTTCATCTTCTACATTTTCTACACCAATTGTTTCAATTTTTTATAACAAATCTAGAGGCAAATATACAACTCTTCCCTTTAATCCTGTTTGTAAATCTGAAAGAGGCAATTTTCCTGTCTTAGGCTCCATACGAACAATAGCCTGAAATGGATGCACACATTGAATCAGAATAGACTCATAGGTATTTAAATCCATCAGTTCAGAAGGAATAATTACCAACTCCAGATAATTATGCACAGTTCTAGCAGGCAATTTGTTGTCATCTAATGTGTTATAACAATATTTGCAAATATGCTGATCAGAACCCAAATGAAAATGAAATTAAAGAAATGAATTGAAAGAAAACTTGTAATGCGCAACTAAAACCTGAAGGCATCAAGGCGCCTATCAAAATAATTCATAAAGAAGGCAAAACAGAACTACAGGTATGCTTTCGCGAATAGCCGAGTCTTCAGGGCCTTTCCAAAGGACTGCATAGTGGGAAGGGACTTAGTTTCCACAGGTAGAGCGTTCCATATTTTTGGTGCTACGGTAGAAAAGGCTTTGCCACCCCATTTAGCTCTGCGAATGCGGGGTACTGATAGCAGAGACTTATTCGCGGAACGCAAATTTCTAGAGGGACTGTAAGGAGCCAGGAGAGCTCCAATCCCGGCTGACCTATTTCTAGCTAAGGCGCCATAGGTCAGGCACATAATTTTAAAGGAAATCCTGTCCTCAATTGGGAGCCAGTGTAGAGATTTCCTTGCGGAAGTGGCTGACGCACGTTTGGGTAAATCTAACACAAACTTGGCCGCCGCATTCTGGACCATTTCTAGTCGCTGCAGCAACCCCTTGTTGAGTCCTGCATACAGCGCATAACAGTAATCAATTCGGGAGCCTATGAGTGCCACCACTACTTGCTTTCTCGCCTGCTGGGAAAGATAGTGTTTGATCTTCCTCAGGACGTGGATTATGCCCCAGCAGGTGGAGACTGTTCTATTCACCTGCTGACGCATACTGAGGGTAGGGTCGATCAGGACTCCTAGATTTTTAGCTAGAGCAGCAGGTACCGGGAAGACTCCCAATGAAGCAGGCCACCAGTTCGCCGACCAAATGTCATCCTTTCCTCCAAATACCAAGATCTCCGTCTTCTCACCATTTAGTTTCAACGAATTGTAAATCATCCATTGAGCGACTGCCTCCATACAGAATTTAAAATTGGAGGCAGCCGAACTGACAGGCTGGGAGAGGGAGACCATGATCTGGGTATCGTCGGCGTAGGAGACTACCTCCATCCAATTCTCTACCAACAAATAAGTTGCAAAATGCCTCCACTCATTATTATTTACCTTTCTACTTTTTAAATACAGATGAACAGTCCTGGTTTTATTTTTATAATGAGTTCGTTAAAAACAAATAAAAGAATAATTTGGCGTTTTATGTGAAATCACCTTAAACTTTGTAATATCTTGCTCAAAATTTTCTACAGAACAACATTGTACATTCTGTTGCACATTTTCTACTATTAATATCTCATTTTCTGCACTGTCTTCCTGAGGACCAAAGTAACTAAGCTGAATTTCATTAGAAACATTTGTTACATCTGTTACAGATGCACAGAAAAGAGTACTGTTCAACTTTTTTTAACATTAGTGGCGGACTCTTTGCGTAATATAATTCTGAATTGGTGAAAAAGACTTCGCCAAACTTTTTTAGAAAGACAAGCCAGAGAATGAACGTGCAAACCAGTATTTTCTGTCACTCTGCAAGGGTCTTATTCTTGCAACATCTTAATCTTTATGTAAGTAATTGCGTAAAAAATCAATAGATTCTTGACTTACAGTATAAATACTACTACAATTACAAGTGTTCACTGGAGCTTTAGGGCGTCTCCCTAAAACGTCCTCAGCTAACACCTCTTCTGCATTTCTAGGAACAATTTTCTCTTTCGCAATAGCACAACCATTTCTAACCTCATAAGCACGACTACTAGTGTCATGTACTTACAACAAATCACTACTCTGAAGATAACTCTCATAATTAAAAAAAGGCTCAGAACTTGAAGTAGGGTTCTATTCTCCCAAAAAAAACTCTGAAAAATTACTTCTGTTACTTACTCTTTTCCACTTACTTTTGGCCTTCATTAAAGGGATTGGTTTATCTAGTGATCAAATTGTATTGATTACTAAAACAAAAACAAATTAAATTCGAAAGCCTTCTCAAGTAGATTTTCTATAGTTTTCTTTTTCTTAAAAAATGCGTTTTTTCAAAAAAAAATCTTCACTTTCTTAATTAAATTAGTTACAACTGTATTATACAATTCAAGAATAATTGATAACCCTAGCTAAGAGAGGCAGCCAGTTTACAAATTTCTTACTGCCTTCGGCCGGGGTAGTTGTTACAATAAAAAAGGCTTGATAAAGGGCCTGTACTTTGAATACGGATATGAAATAGAAGAATAGTTGATAACTGAAGCCAAGAAAGGCAGCAAGTAGGTGTTTGTATGTGTAGATGATGTGTTGATTGAGTGGAAGATGAATTATGTCATAAATAAGAAAGGCTGCAAGTGTGCAAATTAATCACTACCTTTAGCCGGGGAAGTAGTTACAACAAAAAGGCTTGATAAAGGGTCATGAGTTTGAATCAGAATATGAAATTCAAGAATAATTGATAACCCCAGCCAAGAAAGACAGCAAGTGTGCAATTTTTTACTGCCTTCGGCTGGGGTAGTTGTTTCAAGAAAGAGGCTTGATGAAGGGCCTGCACTTTGAATACGAATGTGAAATTGAATAGTTAATAACCATAGCCAAGAAAGGCAGCAAGTAGGTGTGTGTACGTTAAGGGTGGGCGGCCAGATACGCTCCGTGCACGGAGTGCACGTAGTGCCGTCTCCTACGCATTTTGCGTAGTGGACGTAGCCAGGCGGCCCTACACGCACTCCGCAGACGGTGCGTAGCCGGCCGCCACCCGCCTCCCTCCCGTCCTCCCTAAATACATAAATAAAAGTACAGAAAGCTTTTAAAAACACTTACCTTGTCTGCCGCGTCCCCGGGGCTCCCTCTCGCCGTCCCTGGATTCGCGCCGCCATTTCAGATACTAATGCGCATGAGCGGGCGGCCGCGCATGCGCATTAGGATCCGAATCGGTGGCGGCGCGATTCGCGGGACGGCGAGAGGGAGCCCCGGGGACGTGGCAGACAAGGTAAGTGTTTTTAAAAGGTTTCTGTACTTTTATTTATGTATTTAGGGAGGGCGGGAGGGAGGCGGGCGGCGCGTAGTGGGGCTACGCGGAGTGCGCGGGTGGGCGTAGTTTTGCGCCCACTTTGCGTAGCTCCGCGGAGCCCCACTCCGCGCACTACGCCCAGGGTTAGTGTACGTGTAGATGATGTGTTGATTGAGTGGAAGATGAATAATGTAAAAAATAAGAATGGCTGCAAGTGTGCAAATTACCCACAGTCATTCATGGGTTAGTAGTTACCAAGAAGGCTCAATTAAAGGCCTGTACTTTGAATTAGAATAACAAACAGAAGATTTGAAAACCATATACCATACTGGCTCTTTTTTAATATTGGTAGACTTTTATTAAGCATTTTATTATACATGAACGGCAAGAAGTGTGCAAATTACCCACTGCCATTCACGAGTAACAGTTACCAAGAAGGCTCAATAAAGGACCTGTACTTTGAATTTGTATTACAAGAAGAATAATTGATAACCCCAGCCAAGAAAGGCAGCAAGTGTGCAAATTTCCCACTGCCTTTGGCCGGGGTAGTAGCTACAACAAAATTGCTCGATAAAGGGCCTGCACTTTGAATACGAATATGAAATAGAAGAATAGTTGATAACCATAGCCAAGAAAGGCAGCAAGTAGGTGTGTGTATGTGTAGATGATGTGTTGATTGAGTGGAAGATGAATAATGTAAAAAATAAGTAAGGCTGCGAATGTGCAAATTACCCACTGCCTTTAGCCGGGGAAGTAGTTACAACTAAAATGGCTCGATAAAGGGTCTTGAGTTTGAATCACAATATGAAATTCAAGAATAATTGATAACCCCAGCCAAGAAAGGCAGCAAGTGTGCAAATTTCTCACTGCCTTTGGCCGGGGTAGTAGCTACAACAAAAAGGCTCGATAAAGGGCCTGTACTTTGAATAGGAATATGAAATTGAACAGTAATTGATAACCCTGTCACAAAAGGCAGCAAGTAGGTGTGTGTATGTGTGTATGTGTGGATGATGTGTTGATTGAGTGGAAGATGAACAAGGTGAAAAATAACAAAGGCAGCAGACCCGCACAATACCTACTGCCTTGTCAGGGAAGTGGATGTTTGGATTTCCAGTCCATTACATTGAGTTGGAGTTGGATTCCACAGGGAGAGTCTTGAGTAACTGCTTCCACATTTAAGTAAGCAAGCAAGTGCATAAAGTGCACACTCCCGACACTGTGTGGTAGGGTTGAAAAATAACAATATTGACAGCTTTCCGGGGTTTGTCATTAGAAATTCAAAATTACTCAGCAACCGCACTAACTCTTGAGTGACTCAAATAGATCCGGCAACCGAGACTGTACAAAGTGCTCTAACTGTTGGAGTGGGTGACACGCACCAGGCAATCCAGGTGGCAGTTGGTGCACTAACTCTAGGAGTGATTGTGTTGCTGTACACATCCGTCAACTCAGGCGGCACACTTTGCACTAACTTTAGGAGTGACTGATGCACCCTGCAACCCAGGCAGCACTCAGTGTACCAATTTTAGGCTTGAGTGACACACACCTGGCAAACCAGGCTGTACTCGGTGAGGGGCCTGTGTTACACCCCTGCTCTCCCCTGCTGCAGTGTCTACCGCCAGAGGCTGGGAGGGAGGGCATGGTCGGGGGAGGTGTGTATAAAGGGCCTGTACTTTGAATTACAATATGAAATATTACAATAATTGATAACCCCAGCAAAAAAGGCAGCAAGTAGGTGTGTGTATGTGTAAATGATGTGTTGATTGAGTGGAAGATAAAAAAGGTGAAAAATAAGAAAGGCTGCAGATGCGCAAAGTACCCGCTGCCTTGTCAGGGAAATGGATGTTTGGATTTCCAGTCCATTACACAGACTGTGCAACGGATTCCGCAGTGGGAGCCTGAGAAATGGGTACCACATCTAAGCAAGCAATGCAAGTGCACAAAGTATACACACTGTGCGGTAGAAAGGATGCAAGAAAGGACGCAAGTGTGCAAATTATGCACTTCTATTCATGCGTTGTAGTTACCAAGAAGGCTCAATAAAGGGCCTGCACTTTGAATTTGAATTACTTGAAGTTTAATTGATAACCCCACCCAAGAAAGGCAGCAAGTGTACAAATTTCTTACTGCCTTCGGCCAAGGTAGTTGTTACAACAAAAAGGCTCGATAAAGAGCTTGCACTTTGAATACCAATCTATACTACTATTATAAAGGAAGAACTTTGAGGCTTTGAGGCGGGTAAACTCGGGAACCACAGCGCCATTCCACACACCCGATACATCGTTGGAATCCTCAGGGTGTGCAGATGGACATAGGCTATATAAATTTAAAAAATACGTTATATCTAAAAAAATTACATTAAAAAAAAGTAGTCCCCTCGAAGTAGCGCTGGCCGCGACCTGCGTGCTGACGTACTCCAGGAGCGCGAGGAGGAGCGGCGTCCAGGAATGTGGGGGAGGAGCACTGACAAGCGGCACACAGGCGGTGAGCAGCAGCAGACCGGCAGAGCGGCGAGGAGCACTGAACTGAGGAGCGGCAGCTGAGCGGCAGACATGGTGCGGGGGAGGAGCACTGACGAGCGGCACACAGGCGGGGAGCAGCAGCGGAGCAGCGAGGAGCACTGAACTGAGGAGCGGCGGCTGGGGTAAGGCTCCGGGGGACAATGTCGGGGCAGGCGGGGGTCGGGGCACGCGGGGGACAGGGAGTTACAACAAAAAGGCTCCGGGGGACAATGTCGGGGCAGGCGGGGGTCGGCACAGGTGGGGGTCGGGACAGGCGGGGGACCCTCTGGCATAATTGTGCTCAAGCTCCCGACTCCCGCCGGCCACTCCATACTCTGTGAACTCCTACTCTTATCCCTGCAACCTCTGCTCATCCACGCCTCCCTGCAAACAGATTGCCAGAGCCCCACTTCCCCACAAAACTCCCTAGTGCCTCAGGCGCTGCTGCTGGCCACCACTGTAACACTGGGCCTCTGGCATAATTGTGTGACTTAAGCCTCTGGAGGACAATGTCAGGGCAGGCGGGGGTCGGGGCAGCCGGGGGACGGGGCGGATGGGGGCCCGGGCTGCTGGCCAATGTCAGGGCAGGCGGGGGTCGGGGAAGCCTGATTGCTACCGGACAAGGTCGGGACGGGCAGCTAGTATGAAATAGAAGAATAGTTTATTACCGTAGCCAAGAAAGGCAGCAAGTGGGTGTGTGTATGTGTAGATGATGTGTTGATTGAGTGAAAGATGAATAATGTAAAAAATAAGAAAGGCGGCAAGTGTGCAAATTTCCCACTGCCTTCGGCCGAGGTAGTTGATACAACAACAAGGTTTGATAAATGGCCTGCACTTTGAATAGGAATATGAAATTTAACAATAGTTGATAAGTCCTGCAAAGAAAGGCAACAAGTGCGCAAATTTCCCACTGCCCTCTACCGGGGTAGTTTCTACACGAAAAAGGCTCGATAAAGAGCCTTGACTTTGAATCAGAATATGAAATTGAAGAGTAATTGATAACCCCAGCCAAAAAAGGCAGCAAGTAAGTCTGTGTATGATGTGTTCATTTGATGGAAGATTAATAAGGTAAAAAGTTAGAAAGGGTGCATACGCGCAAAGTAACCACTGCCTTATGAGGGAAGTAGATCTTTGGATACCCAGCTCATTACACAAACTGTGCATCACAAGAAAGGATGCAAGTGTAGAAATTACCCTCTGCCATTCACAGGAAGTACCAAGAAGGCTGAATATTTATACAGAAAGCCGCTATGCTTTTGGATAATGCACGGAGAATTAGTGCATAATCTCTTAACTGCACTAACATATCAAAAGACGATAGCTATTGTGAAGTGTAGTGCACACAAGAAAGTAACTGATAAGAGAGGACAAGGCAATGCCTTTGCAGATCGCGTAGCTCGTGAGACTGCAATGCAACAAAGCACTACTTCTATGTACGTAGTGAAGTCTCAAGCTGAGCGATGGCATGATGCTAGACAGGAAGTGTTAGATGTATAGAGATCTGCTTCTGTCACAGAACTTGAGCAATGGGCTAAAGGAAGAATATTGGGCGATGAAGGTGTTGGCGCAACAAAGACATGAATAAATTGGAAACTACCTGTAGCCTATTTACAACCTATGGTTCAAATGGCATATGGGCTGGCACATGTCGGAGCTCTAGTAATAACGAAATTGCTCGTGCTGGCATCCTGAAATTGCCAGCACAGCTAAGAGTGTAGTACAGTCCTGTTTGATCTGTTGGCAGTATAATCCTGGTAAAGCGACACGGACTCCTACAGTAGGGTTTGCTACACCGACTGCACCTTTTGAAGTTTTGCAGATGGATTACATCCAACTTGAACGCTGCAATACCTTGAAGTATGTCCTAGTGGTGGTATGTGCCTTCAGTAAATGGATAGAGGCATAGCCTACAAAGGATAATACAGCTCTCACTACAGCGAAGGTGCTTCTAAAGGAGTTTTTTCCTAGATATGGTGTTTGCAAACTTTTGTGGAGTGACAACGGACCTCATTTTATTGGGCAAGTTGTTGAATATGTCCTGAAAGGATTAGGAACCAAGCAGAAATTCCATTCAGTCTTCCACCCACAATCAGCAGGATTAGTGGAGAGGTACAACGCTACTTTGAAACTGAAATTAGTGAAAATACTGGCTTCCACGTCTCTGAAATGGCCAGATGCATTCCCTCTGGCATCATTGTCCATAAGATCGGTGCCACATTCACGATCTGGACTTACACCATATGAAGTGGTGTTTAGGAGACTGATGAACATTTGGGGAGTTCCTAAGCCACGCCCCATACATGATGTGCCTTGTGTTCTGATAAATATTTATTTGGCACAGTAAACCAACAGTTTGAGCTCTATTCATCAACAGGTTCGAGAAGCTCTTCCTGACAGATCTACAGGTGAGGCTCATGATCTTCGGCCTGGAGACCAGGTTATGATCAGAATTTTATAGAGGTCGAATAGCATGGAGCTGAGGTGGCGAGGACCAGAGCAAGTGCTCCTGGCTACGAGGACAGCCGTTCGAGTGACGAACAGAAAGATTTGGATCCATAGCACACACTGCAAGCGTGTGTCGCCTACCTTGAAGGAACCTGCTGTGCTGACCGACCATCGAGAGATTCTGGACGCGGAGAAAAACAAAGCGATCCCACCTGACGAATCTGAGGAAGTCTTCCCGGACCACACGATTTCTGGAGCATCGTAATACCAACTGAGACCACGGAAAGAGCCTGCGTTGTCGAAAAAGACTGGTTGAGCTACCGCCCTGGGATGGTAAAACGGAGTGCCGATGTGGCAAGGGGGGATCAGTCCTGCGAAGTGAAACCCATCTTAACCCTCGGTGACAAAATCAACGGTTGCCCAGGGATAAGAGCTCCAACGATTGTTTTTGCCGCCAAAGTAATTATGTCGAAAGAGCAACAGTTGCTAAGATCTGCAATAAAAAAATAATTTGTGCTGTATGGTTTGTTGGTGCTATGGTGGTTATGGCAGCAATTACCTGGTATGTTGAGAAAGTGGCTCCTGTTCGAGAGCTTTTGATCGCCACTACTCCAATACCAGTTGAACACCACTACTTTACGCTTCACTACCATGAGCAAAAGCATCGACAACCCTACCTAAATAATACATTCAAGCAGATGTTGCATCATACTCATAATGCCACAAATACTACCAACTGTTAGGTGTGTGGGATGATACCTGCTCACCAGAAAAAGGGAGGGACACCTTTTATTCCTCTTCCATTCTCGCACAATGGTTCTTGTCAAGCTTGGTATGCGCTTTTGTTTGCATCTAGAAAGCCTTCAGTAGGTGGGATTAACTTTCACCTCAATAAAGTATGCTATCAAGATAAAGATGGTTATCCTCAAGCTAAAGGGACAAAATGGGAATGGGAAGAGTAGTAAGTACTGATGAAGTGGACCAGACTGACACCACTCTGCAGCAATACGTTGAATTCAATTTGGGTTTGTTTTTCTTTGTGGGTGCTGCATTAAACACCAAAAAGATAAGACGATTGACTAGAGTTGTGGAAGCTGTTACCAACCGGACCGCTATGGCGCTTTTGAACATTACAGGGGAGCTGCAAGTTGCGAGGATTGTAGCACTCCAGAATCGCATGGTGCTAGATGTGATTGCTGCATGTCGCATCATCAGCAGCGGCTGTTGTGTTTTCATTCCGCATCACTCCCCTTCAGAATATGATGCAATCTCTAAACTGCATAAGATTGCTGCAGCGATTCACCCAGAGACTGGTACATGGACTTTTTCGACCTGGATGTGGGCACTCTTTATTACTTGGGGCTGGAAGCTTCTGACTATTCTATGTATACTATTGGTGATACTGTTTACATGCTGTGTATGTATACAATGTGGTCCCATGCTGTGCTCTATTTACATCACTGCGTGTACACCTGCCAAGAGAAATGTTGCATAAATGAAAGCCCAACAAATGCTAAATAAAGAGGTCACTGAACTGATGAGCATCGATGTACAGGATGCATATCTAGATTACCCCAGATGAACGGTTCGTATGTTGTAATTTGGCAGCGATTGGGTTAGCATTAGCAGAAGCCATGCTGTATTTAGAGGTTATCTTATCCGTTTTGTGAAATCCATTTTGTATTTCTGGCAGCCATCTTGTTTGCCATGTGCTACCACTTGTGTGCCATGTGCTCTGTCCTACCTTGCTGTTGTCTGCTCTTGGAATCTGCCTAGAGACAGGTTATATTTAGTTTCTTCTGCTTCGCACATGCTCAGTTGAGCTTGCAGCTGTCCATGCAGCTGCTGTTAGTTTGTAACTGTCAGGTTGTGTTCACCAGAATTAGCAACTGTTAGCTCCTCCCACTTGTTGATTGTGCATTATCTGTGTCACCTTATATGTACTATTTTATACTTGTACCGCCTTCTTTTGAGCCCCTGTGTGGGTATAAAAGGACCAAGCTCCTTCCATTCAGGGTGCTACTTTGTACATTACCGAAGGATGTTGTGAGAATGTAGTTCCACCTCATGAGGTTTACTAAATCTTGTATTTTCTATTCCAGTTTCTGTGCCAACTTCTATTCTATGGTCGGAAGACTCTCTGCAGAGAAGGGCGAACCCCTAGCACTGGTAGGCCTTGCTGAGGCCCACAACTACATGGGGACCCACCTATGGGAGGGTCTGGAAAGAGGGGTGGCAGCACCCATTTCCTTTGTCCAATTTTGTGCCAGAGCAGGGGCTGGTAGCCCCTGCAACCGGTTTGAACTGGGATATGCACAGGGACACCAAATGTGCCCCCAGAGCAGACTTCAAAGCACTCTCAGAGTGCACCCACCCAGCCCCAATACACTAAAGCCTGTCTGGGAGGTGGTTACATCTCCCTGTTGTAGGAGAGTGTGGTCTGCTTCCTATGGTTACCCCCACTTTTTGCTGTGATTCTCTGTTTTTTTTACTTTGTATGGCTGTGGTTACTGGGTGACCCTTGTGAGCCCCTGTATAGAGTTCCATAGGTACCCAGGGCAGAGGTGCACCCTATTCCTACCAGGGGCTGCAGCATGTATTGTGCCACCCCTGGTTAGCCTTCTAAACTGACACCACAGGTCTGTACTTACAGCCTGGGTAAGGTGGTGTAATCACCCCTTACTTAGATATAGTATATCTATATCTACCTTATATATGGACACATAGTAACCTATAAGTCACTCCTATGGCAGGCATTGACAATCCTGGAGGCAGAGTGCTTGGTTTTGTGTGAGAGGGTGCCATAGCATGAGCTGAGCTCCCTTGTGGTCAAGGAGTGACCACCGTGTTTAAACAGGCACCAACAGCATCTTTGCCAGTCTGCCTTTTTGAGGCTCCCACCAGACCCTGAAGAATCTGAGACACAGGACATAGACTTCCAGACATCTCTGACCCCGACCTTTGTTCCCAGCAAAGATGAGGCCCATGGCAGATACGAGAGACGTGGGACTAGAACTCCTGGACATCCTGCATTTTGCTACCTGCATCAACTTCCCGAGATAGCCTGAAGTTGTGCATTGGGGTGCTTGAAGCCCCAGCCCTGAGCACCTTTTGCTCTGAAGCTCAAAAGTATCCAGTTGGCCCACTTTTTGCAATTCAGCTTGATGTGTCTTTGCAGTTCCTAGCCTGTTGACTAGTGAGCCCCCAGGAAGACCAATCTTGAAACTACTTTGTTTTCCTGGTTGCTCCAGGCATGCTCCAGCTTCCCTGCAAAGAAGAAGCACCTGAGACCTTGTTGGTCTGCAATGAAGCCAATCTTGATCTCTTGCATGGATTGCGTTTGCCAAATCTTGTTGGGTGCAATCTGGATACCGACAGTGCAGTCAACTAGATCCTTCATGGGACAGCTCAAATCCAGCTCATGGTTGTCATTGATACCTCCTGGTCCTCGTGGATGAAGAGACAAACATTACCTTTTCACCTGAAATCACCCGACATCCGGTGACATCTTCATATTGCCGCCCTGGTCACTGGCTAGTGGCCCTGACTCTGTCCCCCTCGCTGCCTTGTCTCTGTGCCCATTCTCGCCTCTGTACTCCCCGCTGCTCCGTGTTTCTGTGCCCACTCTCACCTCTGTTCCCCTTGCTGCCCCGCACCTCCATTTCTGCCTGCCTTGCCTTCTGAAGCTCTGTTGCCCCCCTCACCTGTGCCTCTTGCCTTCCGTACTCCTCATCGTCCCACTCCGCTCACGCTGCTGCCTCCCCTGCGGCTCCATCCCCCTGACTGCCCATTCGCTGCCTCACCTCCCACCTCCCAGCTGCTCCTCCCTCCCACCTCCCCATATATGCCGACCGCTACACGGCCGCTACACGGCCGCGCGCAGCAGGCATGCTGCTGGCGCGCCAAAGGTGCTCCAAAGGGAAGCCTGTCTGTGCCCGTCCGCGCCTGGACCGCGCCCAGCGCCAGAACCCCTGGACCCCGAAGCAGCCACAACACCAGACAGCACTACGACACCAGCACCCTCCACGCACTCAACCCCGGACGATATCACTCCTGCTACCAAGCCACCCCGAAGCGCACCCAAGGACCCTTCACCTGCCGGAACTGCAGCTTCACCAGCATCCGGCCCGCCAAACCATCAACCAGAGAACCCAACCACCTCCGATGCATCCTCCTCAACACCCACTCCGCTCGCAAGCATGCCATCGAACTCTGGGACCTCCTAGACTCAACCACCCCCGACGTCGCCTTCCTGACGGAGACCTGGCTGTACACCACCTCGGCACCAGACATCGCCATAGCCATCCCAGAAGGCTACAAGATCTCCCGCAGAGACCACACCAACGGAGTGGGTGGGGGAATCGCCATCATCCACAAGGACATCCTCAGAGTCTCGACCAACACTGACGACACCCTCACCACCGCCAAGCACATGCACTTCCAGATCCACACCGACCCCAACACCACCCTCAGAGGAACACTTGTCTACAGACCACCCGGACCCTGACCACAGTTCAGCGACTCCATCGCCGACCTCATCAGCACCCACGCCCTCGCCTCCATGGACTACATCCTCCTCTGGGACCTGAACTTCCACCTCGAGAACAACAACGACTCCAACTCCACCGCCCTGATCGTCAACCTCGCCAACCTCGGACTCAAACAGCTCGTGATGACACCCACCCACGCCGCTGGACACACACTGGACCCCATCTTCGCCGCAAGTCCCCACGTCTCCTTCAAACACACCACCGAACCCCACTGGACAGACCACAGATGCGTCCACTTCACCTTCAGGAAACCCACCACACACCACCGCACCCAACAGATGCCACGCCGCTGCTGGGGCAAGATCACCGAGGACCAACTGACCACCACCCTCGCCCTGGGACCTTCCGCCGACCCCACCGACCCCGACACCGCCGCCATCAACCTCAAACAGTGGATCAACGACTTGGCCGACACTCTCGCCCCACTCAAGACCTCCGCCACCAATCACACCAACACGAAAGCCACATGGTTCACCGAAGACCTCCGGACCTCCAAGCGCACCTGTCGGAAGCTGGAGAAGAGCTGGCTCCGCGACCAAACACCAGACAGCTACACAGCCCACAAGAACATCACCCGCAGACACCACCAACTCATCAGGACCGCTAAGAGGACCGCCTTCAAGGACCGCCTAGACAGCAACGCACACAACTCTTCAACATCGTGAAGGTACTCTCTAACCCCAGCTCCAACACCAACGACATTCCACCATCACAAGACCTGTGCAAATCACTAGCCACCTTCTTTCATTGCAAGATCACCAACATCCACGACAGCTTCAACACCGCCACCCCCACATCCACCGCCGAGACCACAACCCCTGCGACCACCACCCGCACCAGACGCCTGACCACCTGGTCCAACGTCAGCGACGAAGACACCATCAAGACCATGAACTCCATCCACTCCGGATCCCCATCTGACCCATGCATTCACCATGTTTTCAACAAAGCGAGTACAGCCATCGCAACCCATCTCCGGAAAACAATCAACATCTCCTTCGAGACAGCAACCTTCCCAGAGATCTGGAAGCACGCCGAGATCAACGCCCTACTGAAGAAACCCAAGGCGGACCCCAACGACCTCAAGAACTTCCAGACCATCTCCCTGCTCCCTTTCCTGGCGAAAGTTACGGAGAAGATCGTCAACAGACAGCTGACCCGCTACCTCGAAGACAACAACATCCTGGACCCATCCCAGTCCGGCTTTCGCAGCAACAACAGCACCGAGACCACCCTCATCGCCGCCACTGACGACATCAGGATCCTTATGGACAAAGGAGAAACAGCCGCCCTCATCCTTCTGGACCTATCAGCAGCCTTCGACACGGTCTGCCACCGCACCCTAATAGCACGCCTCCATGACGCCGGAATCCAAGAGAAGGCCCTGGCTTGGAACACATCCTTCCTCTCCGGCAGAACCCAGAGAGTCCGCCTCCCACCCTTCCGCTCCAAGGCCAAAAAAATCATCTGCGGCGTTCCACAGGGATCATCCCTCAGCCCGACGCTGTTCAATATCTACATGGCACCACTCGCCCACGTCGCACGACAACATAGCCTCAACATCATATGCTATGCCGACGACACCCAGCTGATCATATCCCTCACCGAAGACCCCCACACCCCACAAAGCCAACCTCCACAGAGGAATGAAGGCTGTCGCCGAATGGATGAAAGACAGCTGGCTGAATCTGAATTCAGACAAGACGGAGGTCCTCATCCTCTGCCCACCCCCTGAGCCTGGGACGACTCCTGGTGGGCAATATCGCTAGGTACAGCCCCAGAACCCACCAACCACGCACGCAACCTGGGGGTCATCCTCGACTCTGCCCTGTCCATGATCAAGCAGGTCAATGCCGTCTCCACTCCCTGCTTCAACACCCTCCGTTTGCGCCCCAGGATCCTCAAATGGATCCGGTCTGACACGAGAAAAAACGTCACCCAGGCTCTCGTCACCAGCAGACTGGACTACGGGAACGCCCTCTACGCAGGAACAACAACCAAGCTCCTGAGACGGCTGCAACGCATCCAGAATACCTCGGCACGACTGATCCTCGACATCCCCCGACGCAGCCACATCACACCCCACCTGAGATGCCTGCATTGGCTCCCCGTCAACAACAGGATCACCTTCAAACTCCTCATCCATGCACAAAAAGCCCTACACAATGCCGGACCAGCATACCTCAACGACCGACTCAGCTTCTACACCCCCACCCGCAGCCTCCGCTCTGCCAACCTCGCCCTCACCACAGTTCCACGCATCCAGAAAACGACCGCCGGCGGCAGATCCTTCTCCTACCACGCCGCCAAGACCTGGAACACTCTCCCGACTGGCCTACGACAGACCCAGGATCAGCTGGCCTTCAGAAGACTTCTCAAGACCTGGCTTTTCGATCAGGAGAAGCTCCCCCTCCTCCCCCCCCAGCACCTTGAGACCCTCACGGGTATATAGCGCGCTTTACAAATGGAATGATTGATTGATTGTCTCCTCTGCTTTCAGGTTCTTCACATCTCCGATCCACCCTTGGGTCCGCCCCTGTATAGTGTACCATAGGTACCCAGAGCAAAGGTGCACCCTAGGCCTACCAGGGGTTGCAGCATGTATTGTGCCTCCACTGGTTAGCCTTCCAAACTGACAAGACAGGTCTGTACTTACAGCCTGGGTAAGGTCGTGTAATCACCCCTTACTTAGATATAGTATATCTATATCTACCTTATATATAGACACATAGTAACTTATAAGTCACTCCTATGGCAGGCCTTGACAATCCTGAAGGCAGAATGCTTGGTCTTGTGTGAGAGGGTACCCTAGCATGAGCTGAGCCCCTCGGAAGCTTTCGGAACCATCTCCTTATAGCTGTTCTAGAATATAGCCATACCATATAATCTTAAGTGCATTATAATCCTCCCAGTTAATGCTAACTTTGGTTTGGCTTTATCAAAACATGTTGTGTATGGTGTCAAACACTTTGGAAAACTAACCCCCCACCAGTTCTGGTGGCAGGGGTAGCATTCCACTCTTCTAGAGGGAGAAAACATGCAGTTACTGGTAAACCCGGTTAAAGTTAAACAGAGCCCCAGAATCACAAAATGGAAGCTGCTGCCACAGACACGAGTCTGCCCTCCTGCTACTGGATGAAACTCTGGCAGGGGAGGCCTGGACAATAGATTTCCTGTCCAGGGAGTTGCTAGCACCTCCCCAGACAGGCGTTAGTGTATTGGGACAAGGTGGGTTGCATTCAGTGAATGCTTTTCAGACACTGCCTGGGGCACACAAGGTGCTCCATGCATTTTCCAGTTTAAACCGGCATGAAATGGGACAAAGGGAAAGGGGTGTAACCACCCCCTCCCCAGCCCCACCGTTAGGAGGGACCTTAGAGTTAGTCCAACCCCTAAACTTACTGTAAGTATAGAACCCCAGTCCTTAGGACTTTAGATTACCCTGGAAAAAACTCTGCAAACATATATCCTGGACCTTCGACATTCCATTTCTACTGGAAGATGGAAGAAATCTCCCTTGTGGTCAAGGAGTGACCACCCTGTTCAAACAGGCCCCAACAGCATCTTTGCCGGTCTGCTTTTTCGAGGCTCCCGCCAGACCCTGAAGAATCTGCAAGACAGGACATGGACTTCCAGACATCTCTGACCCCAACCTTTGCTACTAGCAAAGCTGAGACACGTGGCGGACACGAGAAACGTGAGACCGGAACTCCTGGACATCCTGCATTTTGCTACCTGCATTGACTTCCTGAGATATCCCGAAGTTGTGCATTGGGGTGCTTGAAACCCCAGCCCGAGCACCTTTTGCACCTAAGATCAGAGGCCCACACTCCACGAGTGTCCCGTGGGCCCGCTTTGTGCAATTCAGCTCGACGCGTCTTAGTCTGTTGGCTAGTGAGCCCCCAGGAAGACCAATCTTGAAACTACTTTGCTTTCCTGGTTGCTCCAGTCTTGCTCCAGCTTCCCTGCAAAGGAGAAGCGCCCCAGACCTTGCTGGTCTGCAGCGAAGCCAATCTCAATCCTTGCATGGATTGCGTTTGCCAAGGCTTGTTGGGTCCAATCTGAATACTGATACCGCAGTCAACTAGATCCTTCAGGGGACAGACGAATCCAGCTCCTGGTTGTCATCGACGCCTCCTGGTCCTCGTGGCTGAAGAGACAAACTTTACCTTTTAACCTGAAATCACCCAACATCCAGTGGCATCTTCTTATCGCCGCCCTGGTCACTGGCTAGTGGCCCAGACTCTGTCTCCTCTGCTTTCAGGTTCTTCACATCTCCAATCCTCCCTTGGATCCACCAGGACAATTTTCCTCTGGTCGCCTGCAGCACTTTCTCGCAGCTCCCCATTGAAATCGACGACGAAACACAACACGAAAAGACACCTATGCACCCGGCTTCCCTGGGTGAGGTAACACGAGTACTCCGGTGCTCCAGTGGGTATTGTCTCTCTAAGTGTCGTAGTCTAAAAGGGTTCCATCGCAGTTCACCTCCTTGTACCCTTAATCTTTAAAATTGTAACTTGTTCGTTCTGCATAGAAAGTCAATGGTAACCCGCGAATAGCTTTCTATAAGGTCACCTTAGAGGTCACCTTAGAAGAACCATCCTAGAAGTACTGGTCATAAGCTCTGCAAAGCTCTGGTTCGTAGAAGGGAATCTTCAATCTGTTATGAGAAAAAGAGTGTGCGTTAGTATTTTGCAAGCATTTCTCAGTCGTGCCAAAAAGTATAGCATGTATTGGCTAAGCAATACGGACTGACCACCAGAACTCCATAGCAAAGTGGCTTGTTTTTTGACCTTGTACGCATCGCTAAGACAGTAGCAGTATGAGCGCATGTGGTCTCAAAGGCATTACACAACAAGCTGCGAGGTAACGTTGGTAAAAATAAAAGAGACAAAGCTAAAATGTAAGGGTGGGCGCTAAATCCATTACGTTCCGCGAATCCCGCGAATTTGCCCAAAAGTCCGCAAATTCGCAAGCTTGCGGATTTTTTGCATGGTCGCGCTTGAAAAATGCAATGTCGCGCGCGCTGCATTGACTTACCGTGATTCTGTGTTCGCCGAGTTATTTTTCTCCCGGTTTGTGTGTGCTGCGCCATTTTGGATCTTGCTGCGTGATCGCGCGAGAGTTTTTCGAACGCGATTACGTCATCGCGGCGCGCTATCTTGCACAGCGAGAGTTTGACAACGCGAGTACGTCATAAGGGCCCGCGATCACGCATCGCAAGAGTAAACAATTGCTAACATGTAGATGCGGCGCGCAGCTGACTTCCGGCGGGATATTTGAACAGCTCGCTTTTCCGAACATGCAAAAATTGCAATTCTGCACAAGAAATCCACCGCTTGCAGCATAAACCTTCTGAAAATGATGATTTTGATCAGAATAACTCTTCAGATTGACATTTGGCTGCACTTTTTTGTGCACGGAGTCCATTTTTTGGGGGGGTGGGAGGAAGGAAGTGCCCCAGAGTCTCCAACTTCTTGTTCCTGTCCAGCAGGGTCCTCACAGTGCTTTGTCCATGTCCTGGTCACTTTTGATTTGGATCTGGAGCTGGAAGGACTACTTTTTGTGGCTGCTGCTGGATATTTGTATATGAGGACTTTTTGGATATTGGAGTTTGGATCACTTTTGGATTTGAGATTTTACAAGTAAGTTGGTGTTGTTTGTTTGGGGCATTGCAGTTGCTGCAACTACAATTTTAAAACTTTTTCACAACTTTAAAAAAAATATATTGTGGGTAGCCACAGTATCCAGTAGGCCCAGGGTTAGTCATGCGTGCATGATACAACTGTTTGTGTGAGTTTTTTTAACTTAAATCTCATTTAAGTCATGGAATTTTAGCTCACTGTTATATGTGTTTTATTTTTTTATTTTAGGGTGCCTGTAAAGCCTCACTAGCCAGTAGGCCCAGGGGTAGTGAGTGGTGCATGTACCAAGTCTTTCTGTGGGGTGTCTTGAATTTAAACATCATTGAGGGCATGGGTGGCATTGGATTGTGGTGATTTGTGTGTGTTTTTTTTACTTTTTGGGGTGGTGTTGGGGCCTGGCCATGTGAGTGGGGGCCATTTTGAGGCCTGGTACAGGCAGGACCTGGCCATGTGGTGGGGGTCAAGGGCCAATTTGAAGCCAGGCAGTGTGCTCAGGCCTGCACCCAGGTTGCCTTGCTTTCATCCATTATGCCCACCATGGGTACTCAGTGGCCCATGTACCAAGTCTTTCTGTGGGGTGTCTTGAAATTAAACATCATTCAGGATATGGATGGCATTGGATTGTGGTGATTTTTGTGTGTTTGTTTGACTTTTTGGGGTATTGTTGGGGCCTGGCCATGTGGGTGGGGGCCATTTTGAGGCCTGGTCCAGGCAGGGCCTGGCCATGTGGCAGGGGGACAAGGGGCCATTTTGAAGCCAGGCAGTGTGCTTTGAGCCATAGGCCTGCACCCAGCCTGCCCTGCTTTTACCCATTATGCCCAGGGGTAGTGACTGGTGCATGTACCAAGTCTTTCTGTGGGGTGTCTTGAATTTAAACATCATTGAGGGCATGGAAAGCATTGGATTGTGGTGATTTTTGTGTGTTTTTCGACTTTTTGGGGTGGTGTTGGGGCCTGGCCATGTGGGTGGGAGCCATTTTGAGGTCTGGTCCAGGCAGGGCCTGGCCATGTGGTGGGGGTCAAGGGCCATTATGTAGCCAGGCAGTGTGCTGAGGCCTGCACTCATTTTGCCTAGCTTTCATCCATTATGCCCGGGGTACTCAGTGGTCCAAGTACCAAGTCTTTCTGTGGGGTGTCTTGAATTTAAACATCATTGAGGGCATGGATGGCATTGGATTGTGGTGATTTGTGTGTGTTTTTTTTGCTTTTTGGGGTGTTGTTGGGGCCTGGCCATGTGGGTGGGGGCCTTTTTGAGGCCTGGTCCAGGCAGGGCCTGGACATGTGGCTGGGGAAGAAGGGGCCATTTTGAAGCCAGGCAGTGTGCTTTGAGCCATAGGCCTGCACCCAGCCTGCCCTGCTTTCACCCATTATGCCCAGGGGTAGAGAGTGGTGCATCAATCAATCAATCAATCAATCAATCAGCAGAATTTGTAAAGCGCGCTACTCACCCGTAAGGGTCTCAAGGTGCTGGTGGGGGGGTCGCTACTGCTCGAACAGCCAGGTCTTGAGTTGTTTCCTGAAGGAGAGATGGTCCTGGGTCAGCCGTAGGTGAGTGGGGAGGGAGTTCCATGTCTTGGCTGCCAGGTAGGAGAAGGATCTTCCTCCGACGGTGGCTTTGCGGATCCGTGGGGTGGTGGCGAGGGCGAGGCTGGCGGATCGGAGCTGGCGGTTAGGTGTGTAGAATGTGAGGCGACTGTTGAGGTACTGCGGGCCCGTGTTGTGGAGAGCCTTGTGAGCGTGGGTGAGGGGTCTGAACGTGATCCTTTTGTTGACGGGGAGCCAGTGCAGGTCTTTCAGGTGAGCAGAGATGTGGCTGTGGCGAGGGATGTCCAGGATGAGTCGTGCTGAGGCGTTTTGAATGCGCTGGAGTCTTTTCTGTAGTTTGGCTGTGATTCCAGCGTAGAGGGTGTTCCCGTAGTCCAGGCGGCTGGTGACGAGGGCCTGGGTGACCGTCTTCCTGGTTTCGGTGGGGATCCATCGGAAGACCTTTCGGAGCATGCGCAGGGTGTTGAAGCAGGATGACAAGACGGCGTTGACTTGCTTGGCAATCGTGAGGGAGGAGTCCAAGATGAAGCCCAGCTTGCGAGCGTGGTCTGTTGGCTTGGGTGTGGTGCCCATTGCCGGGGCCCACTAGGAGTCATCCTAGGCGGAGGGGGATGGTCCGAGGATGAGGACTTGCGTCTTTTCTGAGTTCAGTTTCAGGTGGCTGGTCTTCATCCATTCCGCGACATCTTTCATCCACTCCTGGAGGCTGGCTCTGGTGGTGGTTGGGTCGTTGGTGAGGGAGAGGATCAGCTGGGTATCGTCGGCGTTGGAGATGATGTTGAGGTTGTGTTGGCGTGCGATGGCTGCGAGGGGGCTCATGTAGATGTTGAAGAGTTTGGGGCTGAGTGAGGTTCCTTGCGGAACGCCGCAGATGACTTCGGAGGCTGCGGATCGGAACGGGGGGAGGCGGACTCTCTGGGTTCTTCCGTCGAGGAACAAGATGATCCATTTCAGGGCCGCTCCTCTGATTCCTTTGTTGCTGAGGCGCTGAATCAGGGTGTGGTGGCATACGGTATCGAAGGCTGCTGAGAGGTCCAGGAGGATGAGGGCCTCAGTTTCCCCGTTGTCGAGCAGGGACCTGATGTCGTCGGTAGCTGCGATGATGGCGGTCTCGGTGCTGTGGTTTGCTCAGAAGCCTGACTGTGAGGGGTCGAGGCAATCGTTGGTCTCGAGGAAGGCGGAGATCTGTCTGTTGACAGCCTTCTCTATGACTTTGGCTGGAAAGGGGAGGAGCGAGATGGGGTGGAAGTTCTTCAGGTCCGTGGGGTCAGCGGTGGGTTTCTTCAGAAGGGCGCTCAGCTCGGCATGTTTCCAGCTGTCCGGGAAGGTGGCGGATGCGAAGGAGCTGTTGATGATGTTCCGGAGTTGGGGTGCGATGATGGCGTCTGCTTTGTTGAAGATGTGGTGTGGGCAGGGGTCGGTAGGGGAGCTTGAGTGGATGGTGTTCATCAGGCGGAGGTGTCTTCGGTGCTGATGAGGGTGCAGAGGGTGGTGGTCGGGGTCGCTGGTTCGGTGATTGGGTGCGTGGTCAGCGCGCCGAAGCTGTTGTGTATGTCGGCGATCTTGCGGTGGAAGAATGAGGTGAGTGAGTCTCAGAGGTCTTCGGAGGGTAAGATGTCGTTGTTGCAGGCTCTGGGGTTGGAGAGCTCTTTCACGATGCTGAAGAGTTCCTTGCTGTTGTGGGTGTTGTTGTCCAGTGGTTCTGTGAATGTTGTCTTCTTGGTGGTGCGGATCAGTTGGTGGTGTTTGCGGGTGGCGTTCTTGAGTGCTGTCATGTTCTCTGTTGTCTGGTCGTGGCGCCAAGCTTTCACGAGGGTGCGACAGGTTTTCTTGGAGTTTTTGAGGTCGTTGGTGAAACAGGAGGCTTTTCTGTTGTCGGGTCTGTTGGGAGGGTTCTTCATTGGTGCGATTTCGCCGGCGCAGTTGGTCAGCCACTGTGTGAGGTTGCGGGCTGCTTCGTTGGGGTCCGTCATGTTGGCGGGGAGGTTCTGGCTGAGGGAGGTGGTGAGCTGGTCGGCGGTGATCTTGCTCCAGCTTCTGCGGGGAACCTGTTGCGGGTGGTGGTGGGTCGTGGTACTCCTGAAGTTGAAGTGGACGCAGCTGTGTTCTGTCCAGTGTAGTCCGGTGGAGTGGCTGAAGGAGATGTGCTTGCTGGAGGAGAAGATGGGATCCAGCGTGTGTCCGGCGTAGTGGGTGGGGGTGTTCACCAGCTGCTTGAGTCCGAGGTTGGCGAGGTTATCCAGCAGAGCGGCGGTGTTGCAGTCCTTGTTGTTCTCCAGGTGGAAGTTGAGGTCTCCGAGGAGGATGTAGTCTGTGGAGATGAGGGCGTGTGGACTGATGAAGTCTGCGATGGCTTCGCTGAATTGTGTGCGTGGTCCCGGGGGTCTGTAGATGAGGGGGCCTCTGAGGGTGGTCTTGGGGTCGGTGTGAATCTGGAAGTGAAGGTACTCGGCGGTGGTCAGGGTATCGTCGGAGTTGGTCATGATGCGGATGCTGTGTTTGTGGACGATGGCGATGCCTCCTTCGGTTTGGTTGACGTGGTCCCTCCGGGTGATCTCGTAGCCTTCCGGGATGGCTATCGCGATGTCGGGGGCTGAGGAGGCGTTCATCCATGTTTCTGTGAGGAAGGCGACGTCTGGTGATGTTGTGTCGAGGAGGTTCCAGAGTTCGACGGCGTGTCTGTGGACGGAGCGGGTGTTGAGCAGGATGCACTTGAGGTGGTTGTTGCTGGAGCTTGGCTTGGCGGGTGCGGTGCAAGTGTGGAGGCAGGTGCATTTGCAGGCTTGGCAGGTGAAGGGTCCGTGGGTGCGTTTCGGGGTGGCTTGGTAGCAGGCGGGGTTCCGGCTGGTGTTGAGTGTGTGGAGGGAGGCGACGTCGTAAGTTCGTCGGGTGCGCTGGCATATTCGAGGTCCAGGGGTCCTGACGCTGGCCTTTGGCGCAACTTCGGCGCGCAATCGGCGCGACCGTTGCGCGAGAACGCTACGCGTATGTGCGGACTCTGCCATAAATGGAGAGTGGGAGGGAGGAGGGAGGGAGGAGCAGCTTTGAGGCGGGAGCGGGGTGGCGAATAGGAGGGGTCGAGGGTACAGAACAAAGAAGGGGGGCTGGGCCACGGGGGAGCAGCGGCAGGGAGCGGGGAGCGTGGAAAAACAGCGGGGAAACAGGCGGCAGAGAGGCACAAAAATCAGGCAAATACAAGGGCACAACGGTCAAACAATAAACACAAAAATGGCACAAAAGAAGAGAAACACAACCAAGGGGCACCCAAGTCTTTCTGTGGGGTGTCTTGAATTTAAACATCACTGAGGGCATGGATGACATTGAATTGTGGAGATTTGTGTGTGTTTTTCGACTTTTTGGGGTGTTGTTGGGGCCTGGCCATGTGGGTGGGGGCCATTTTGAGGCCTGGTCCAGGCAGGGCCTGGCCATGTGGCTGGGGGACAAGGGGCCATTTTGAAGCCAGGCAATGTGCTTTGAGCCATAGGCCTGCACCCAGCCTGCCCTGCTTTCACCCATTATGCCCAGGGGTAGTGAGTGGTGCATGTACCAAATCTTTCTGTGGGGTGTCTTGAATTTAAACCTCATTGAGGGCATGGATGGCATTGAATTGTGGTGATTTTTGTGTGTTTTTTTTTTTACTTTTTGGGGTGTTGTTGGGGCCTGGCCATGTGGGTGGGGGCCATTTTGAGGCCTGGTCCAGGCAGGGCCTGGACATGTGGCTGGGGGACAAGGTGCCATTTTGAAGCCAGGCAGTGTGCTTGGAGCCATAGGCCTGCACCCAGCCTGCCCTGCTTCCACCCATTAAGCCCAGGGGTAGTGAGTGGTGCATGGACCAAGGCTTTGTGTGGGGCCTCTTGAATTTAAACATCATTGAGGCCATTGACGGCATTGGATTGTGGTGATTTTTGTGTGTTTTTCGAATTTTTGGGGTGGTGTTGGGGCCCTGCCATGTGGGTGGGAACCATTTTGAAGCCTGGTCCAGGCAGGGCCTGGCCATGTGGCAGGGGGACAAGGGGCCATTTTGAAGCCAGGCAGTGTGCTTTGAGCCATAGACCTGCACCCAGCCTGCCCTGCTTTCACCCATTATGCCCAGGGGTAGTGAGTGGTGCATGCCATGTACCAAGTCTTTCTGTGGGGTGTCTTGAATTTAAACATCATTGAGGGCATGGATGGCATTGGATTGTGGTGATTATTGTGTGTTTATTTACCTTTTTGGGTGTCTAACTGATGTTCCTCTGGCTTCCTTTGCTTTTAGGTGCACAAGAGAACCACCAGTGCCAGAAAGAAGTCCTGCAGCGGTGTGTGCAGCACAATGTCATGTGACGTCACGTGTGGCCACAGACAACTCTGCAACTCGTGCAACTGCGGCCTGCTGTTCTGACATCTGAAGAAGATGGGCCCAAAGAAAGGTGGCCGTAGCTCCTCTACAAAGAAAGTTGCCAGTGCCACTGCCAGTAAGAAGGAGCAGAAGAAGCAAGTGGTGCCACTTACCAAGGAGACTGGTGTGCCCACAGACACTTTTTTCAGGAAAAAAAAACAATGCCTGCAGCAGCGGGGTCCGCCGGGGACCAAGCTGGGAGCAGCACCTCTGCTTCATTTGGCTCAGTGCCACCACCCAAGGTTAGGTCCAAGCCCATGAGTGCTGCAGAGGCAGCCACTGTCGTTGCTCAATCACCATCGGCCAGCGATGTTGTCTCATCGCAAGAAAGTATCACCCAATCAACACAGGGTGTAACTCATCTGACGAGTGTTCAACAACAGCAGCCGCAACAACAACCACAGGTGCAACTAGTACAAGCCCAAGTACATATGCAAGAGGCGCAAGGAGAGGCACAAGGAGAGGTGCAAGGAGAGGCGCAAGTAGAGGCTCATGGAGAGGTGCAAGGAGAGGCACATGGAGTGGCACAACTAGAGGTGCATGGAGCAGCACAACTGCCCCCTATGCTTGTTCCTCCAGAAGTAGGGGCACATCAGGACATCGAAATTCAAACAGAGGTATCATGCAAGGAAGCCACTCTTCCTGATGATTCACTGTCTTCCATATCCCCAGCAAGAAAAAGATTAAGGAGGGCTACTACAAGTTTTTCCTCAAGCTCCCTTCATTCTAATGATCTTGATGTTCATTGGAACCCACCACCAACAACAATGCATTCTGAGTCTGAGAGTGAGGCACGCCATGAGCCGACAAACGCAGTTAACTAGTACACCAACACCACCTACAGCTTCCATATTTTCTCGTCAGAAGAGCCAGCAGGGACCTCCATCCAGATCGAGCTCCATTACCTCAAGTAGTGGTCCTGTAAAAAGTGCACAACAGAGTCAATTTCAGCAACGCTCATCCTCCACTTCATCTGGCATTGAAACTGAAAGTAGCACCTCCACCACCAGCAGACATTTCCAGTCCCCAGTTTGGGACTTCTTTAGTGTTAGCTCAAAGGCGGAAAACCAAGTCATTTGTTTGATTTGTAAGCTTTCAGTTAGTCGTGGTAAGCTTGGTACCAACTATGGCACCGGAGGCCAGAGAGGTCATCTCCAAAAACACCACACTCTCATTTGGCACGCGCACCTAAGGAAGATCCAGGGAGCCAAAAGTACAACAAATCCAAATGTATCCATTGCATTTGATGATGACGAGGTGCTTATCGTTCTGGGGGGGGGGGGGTGAAGAAGCGACAGACATTTTTTCTGGTACACCCAGTAACCCTGGCAGCAGCACACCCTCTACCCCTGCAACATGTATGAGGCACACTAAGAGTCTGGGAGAGACACCAATGCGAAAAAGTACATCAATGAGCCTAACTGGGTTGAAGAAGTCTGCATCATCATCATCCCGTAAAATGCTCCAGCCCACCATTAGAACCATGTTTTGGTCGGATGTACCATTCGAAACAACCACCCAACAACACGTCTGTATAACGCAAAGCTGGCTAAAATGCTAGCGCTGGACCTTCTCCCTTTTTCTTTCGTGGAAGGGGTGGGGTTTCTAGAATTTGTGGCAACAGTCTGCCCTAAATGGAATGTTCCTAGCCGGTCCTATTTTGCCAGAGTTGCGGTTCCAGCACTACATGAAGATGTGCTGGAGGTGATTGGGGTAGCTTTGCAGAAGAGTGCTGTTCACACTATCCACCTGACAACAGACATGTGGACCAGTTGCCAAGCCCTTGATTACATGTGCATCACTGCACACTGGGTCTCTTTTGCGGGGGTTAGAGAGAAGATAGCTGCAGGTGTTGACCAGGACACAGTTTTTCAAGCTACTCGGAAACATGCAACAGTAGCCATGTTTGCCATGGAGAAATCTCATACTGCAGAAAACATTTTGAATGAGTTTCAAAGTAAGGACTTTAAATGGCTGTATCCAAGAAAGCGCATGATTGGTTATGTTTCCACGGATAATGGCAGTAATACAGTTAAGGCCATGCAGGAGGGTGAATATTTTTGGCACACAGTATAAACATCGTTGTGCAAGATTTCTTGAAAAAAGAAAAGACAGTCAGCCAGTTACTGACCACCTGCCGAAGAATCTGCACACATTTCAGCCATTCTTTTAAGGCTCGGAAGGAGCTGAGGATCATGCAACGTGCACGTAGACTGCCAGTCAAAGGGCTCATCCAAGAGGTGGCAACACGTTGGAACTCAACCTTTTACATGCTTGAGCGGCTGTCTGAGCAGTGGGGGGTAATAAATGAGTATGTCTATAACCTGGGTTCTACTATGAAATACATGAGGCTAGAGTTGGAGGAATGGGAGGTAGTTGCAAGCCTGACAGACATGCTTCGCCCTTTTGAGGTCTTCACGCGTGAAGTCAGCAGGGAGGACTGTTCTTTGGGCAAAGCTATCCCATTGTTGTGCATGCTAGAGCACCAACTGAAGGCGGTGTCTTCAACGTTCCGAGATAATGCTGAAAAGCAATACACATATCAGTTGGCGGAGAAGTTATTAAGCCGCCTAGTTGACAATCAAAGGCTTAAAAAAAACATACAGAACAACATTACATTTGTGCCACTATTCTGGATCCACGGTACAAAAAGGCAGTGGCCAGCAAAGCATTCATTCCTTTTGATGAAGCAGATGTTACAAAGTACAAACATTGGCTTGCTCTGTCAGCCACTCGGTTCGAAAAAGAGCGGCAGAAAATTGAAGAAGGAACCGTCAGAAGTACTACTGAATAAGAAGGCCATCCGGCGTCAATGTCCAGTTCTGAATCTGTGGCCGAAGGGAGTCACTTTCCCTCACAGCCGTTAACGACGCCAGCAATCGTATCATCATCCTCACCTGCACCAGGCTCAGCCATAATATTGTCGGAAGCGGATTGGCTAACTCATCAAGGGTTTGCTTGTTCCAGTGATGCAAAGGCCACAGATGGTACGCAAATTGAAGCAACCCTGGAGAACCTTGAGTCGATGGTGTAGGCCAATCTGGATGACCCAACAAAGGTCTTTGTTAATCTGAACCTATTGCTGTATTGGTATAGGAAAAGGCCTCAACGGCCACTGATCACCAACCTGGCTATTAATTATTTGTCTTGCCCACTAGCAAGAGTGTCTTCTGAACGTGTTTTCAGTGCTGCTGGTGCCATCGTAACTTAAAAAGGACCTGCCTCTCGCCCAAAAATGTGGAGAGGTTAACAATGATCAAGATGAATCAGCAGTTCATACCACCAGATTACAAAATACGTGAATGCACGCAGGAAGAAGAGGACACCGACTTAGGTGACGGAAGTTCTTCTCTGTTAGCTGACCTACTCCCGTCTCAATTCACAGGGTTTGAGGACGAGCTCTACTTCCCTGACACAGAGCCCTGAAAATGACTTACTTTCTTTTTCGTCCTTATTCACTTTTATTCCTGTTTGTCTTTCTTTGTTTTGCAACTTTTACCACAACAAAACTTTAATCACCTAATCACAACAAGACCATCAGCAGCACTGTCTTCATGTGATTTCCTTTTTGATTTGAAGGTGCCGCAGTCTGCATTGCTGAGATTCAAAAGTTCACAACAACTCAGTCATGCTCCTATATCCTGCTCCTCTAGACTACCTCTATCCATTTCCCTCAAAGCAGATGGCTGGATTCCGCAAAATCAAGAAACTTTATCTTCATAGACGAGTCCCCTCAAGTGGGACTGCAATTACTACTGACTCCACATTGCTGATTGCTGACAGTTACTTCTGAAATTGACAGGAGAGGCTGCCCTGTGGGCCTTCACTTTCAGAAGAAGATCCTGACAAAAAGTAAAACAGTTAATGATGAATGAATAATAGGAAAATGGCATGCAGTAGAATCCAATGGCTGTCTGGCTCTGATGAAAGCAATTGCTGTTTGTTTGCTGTGCATGAAATGAATCATATATCTTCTGTTATCATTTAATCGTTTACACACTAAATGTAACTCAACTCTACTCTGCTTTTTTTTACCTTGTTTAATTCAAATTGTACTTCAACTACAGGGGCCACTACATTGCATTTTCCAATATGCAAAATGTCCTCGGACTTACTGTTTGTCAATATACCATGATGATTGATTTAATATATCTTTTTTCTTTACAGTCACTCACTGGGATGGATGGATCATCAGCGTCGGTTTACGGAAGAACTATGGCCAATTTGTAAGTGGCAAACAGGTAAACCAGTCTACAACAACTACTACAGCAGAACTACATGTCTGTCTAGTCGTGGTATGGAGTGGTCGAGGCATTGTAGTGTTGTTGTTATGCCAGGCAGAGTCCAAACAGCAGTTCGTGTAAAATTATTGGGGCTCTGTGGCTTGCAGCATACAATTAGATAATATGCTTTGTCTGTCTGTGACAAAGAGCCTAGGTATGCTACATCAGGTTGCTTCACTGAGAATTGCCTGCCTTGACCGTCTGCATGGCCCTGCCACAAGTATGGGCCAAAAATCTGTTCCGCTCATGAAATTTGCTGTTTTTCGGCGGCAAATTCGCAATCCGCGAATCTCGCGAAAATTCGCAAATTCTTGAGCGTCACAGATTTTTGGCCCATGCTTGCAGGGCCATGCAGATGGTCAAGGCAGGCACCACTGAGTAAAGCAACCTGATGTACCATACCTAGGCTCTTTGACACAGACAGACAAAGCATATCTAGGGTTTAGGGTTCAGAGGGGTTTACTAGGGTTTTTGGGGGGCTGCTTGGGGGGGTTCTAGATGTGTGGGGGTGGGTTGAGGGGTCTGGGAGCACTTTTGGGAAGGTCTAATTTTGATTGCAAGTGGTTTGAAGAAAATCCATGGTGGAAAAGGGGGGTTTGGGCCTAGTTGCAGAGAGCGTTTTGGCACGGTTGAAAGTTAGGCCTAGTAGTATCGAATATTTTTGGTGGGCTGCTTGGGGGGGTTAAAGATGTTTGGGGTGGGTTAAGGGGTCTGGGAGCACTGCTGGGAAGGTCTAATTTTGATTGCAAGTTGTTTGAAGAAAATCCATGGTGGAAAAGGGGGGTTAGGGCCTAGCTGCAGAGCGCGTTTGGAGCGATTTTCAGGTAGGCCTCTGTAGATGTTCTAAGTGTGGCATTTTCCATTTTTGCTTTTGGCCTGTTTGGGGTTGTTTTACTTTTTTGGGGGTGGGTTTAGGGGTCTGGGGGCACTGCTGGGAAGGTCTAATATTGGATGCAAGTGGTTTGGAGAAAATCCATGGTGGAAACGTTTTTCTTTTTCAGCTCACTTGCATGTTTTAAGGGGGCTCTTTGGGGGGGTTCTAGGTTTTTGTGGGTGGGTTGGGGGTCTTGGACCACTGCTGGGAAGGTCTAATTTTGATTGCAAGTGGTTTGGAGAAAATCCATGGTGGAAAAGTGGGGTTAGGGCCTAGCTGCAGAGCCTGTTTGAAGCGATTTTCAGGTAGGCCTCTGTAGATTTTCCATTTTTGCTTTTGGCCTGTTTGGGGGTGTTCTACTTTTTTGGGGGTGGGTTGAGGGGTCTGGGGGCACTGCTGGGGAGGTCTAATATTGGATGCAAGTGGTTTGGAGAAAATCCATGGTGGAAAAGTTTTTCTTTTTTAGCACTCCTGCATGTTTTTGGGGGGCTGTTTGGGGGTGTTCTCCATTTCTGGGGGTGGGTCGAGGGGTCTGGGAGCACTGCTGGGAAGGTCTAATTTTGATTGCAAGTGGTTTGAAGAAAATCCATGGTGGAAAAGGGGGGTTTGGGCCTAGCTGCAGAGTGCGATTTAAACTTAGGTCCCTGGAGATTTTAAGTGTTGCATTTTTGTGATGGCCTGTTTGGGGGGGGTTCTAGATGTTTGGGACTAGGTCGAGGGGTCTGGGGGCACTGCTGGGAAGGTCTAATATTGAATGCAAATGGTTTGGAGAAAATCCATGGTGAAAAAGGGGTGTTTTTGGTTTGGGCCAAGTTTCAGAGTGTGCTTTGGCACAATTTACCTCATCCTTGAAAAGGAGACTCAGGGTACACACTTTCGAAATGATGCTTGTATGTAATACTGTCACCTCTGAAACTGAAAGTGTTATTTTTGCACTACACAGCGTACCTTATATTTTTTTTTCCGTGGTGTTTTAATATCACTTCCTGTTGTTCCATCAACAATTACAGGCCGGCTTGTACCCTGTGCAATGGGGAGAAGGATGAACTCAGGCTTACCATTAGCGAGCCGCAATTCAGCATCCACCAGGCACGCAGTGGACAAGGTGTCTTCTGGTCCCCAACATTGATTGACGGAGCGTCAGATGGAATGGAGGAGTACCTGCAATGTAATCGAATAGGCAGCATTCTTGCTCTTCGGGAAAAACATATATGAGCAATATAACACAGAGCAGAAGAAAACAAAGTAGTTATTAAATAGCTACTCACCAAGGCCAGGGATCTCCATGCCTAGCAGGTGGAGCATGTCCTGCTCCCGGTCGAGGACGTCGGCCCACCGGTACGTCGCTTGGTCATAGGTGCACCGGACCTGCGACTCCCTACGCATGGACCGGCACACCTTATCCCACTGCCGGCGTCGCTCCCAGAGGCCATACCCTTGACCGGGCCTGCCCCCTGCTGCCACGGTCTTAGGGAGGTGGCGCAGAACAAAAAATATAAGAGCGGCCACCTCCACCGCGCTGAAAATCTCCCTGGCCACTACATCCTCCCCCCTCAATCGCCCGCATGGGAGCCGGGTACGGGGTGCAGGACCCTTCCCCTTGCTCTTCCCTGCTCCCTTTGCCATGTTCCTGGACAGCAGAAAAAAAAATAGGAAAGAATAGGGAAAAAGTTAAGGAAAAAAAAGTAGCTTTAAAAGTAACCAAAAGTAAAAAAAAACGCAAAATATAGATGGAGAAAAAGAGAGGGATAGATAATGAGTAAAAAAGATCAAGAAAAGGTTCAAAGAAACAAAGGATTGGAAAGATTAGAGGAGGATTCAAAAAGCAGACCCAGAACCATAGCAATGAATGAAAACAAGATGGCCGTGCCAATTGAGGACCGCGTGGGTAAGTTTGCGCGATATTTCTCCCGCGAGCAAGCAAAAACGCACGCGAACACGTAATCGCGCCCTGCGCACAACGCGAGCTTGCAAATAGCGCCCGGAAACGGAAATACACAACGCTGACAAGATGGCCACGCCCATGTACGACCGCATGGGTAACTTCGCGGGAGATGCGCTGCAAGCAGCCTGCGAACGCGCAAAAAGCCCTGCGAACACGCAAAAAAATTCCGCAAATTTGCACGAATTCGCGTATTTTGCGGATCGCAAATTCGCATTCACGCTATTTCGCGTACCCCGAATTCGCAAATTTTGCCCATACCTACTAAAATGGTTGCATTGCTCAGGCTAAATTAGCAAAGACTGGAATGACCCTAGGGGCCATGATATAACACTACTAGTATCTACTGTACTTTAGTACCTGATTTGTACTAGTGATATATGTTGTATATGTATAAATTAACTTTTTTTTCGATCTTGCTAGTGAAAAAGAAGAAATAGGGGGAGGTGTATATGGCTTCTAAAAAAATGTGTAATGTTTTTTCTAGGCGCACTATCGACCACCAGTGCCGGGGTCGGCGGCGATGGCGACGCGGCCATTTCGGAGGGAGTAGGAGATGCGCCACAGGCAGTTGCAGGAGCTGCAAGGGGTGAGCCAGCAGCAGTGGCAGGCGGTGGTAAGTTATATTTTTTACTTATTGACATTACACACCCTGCAAGGGTGTAAACTGTACTGTTGATACTTAGTAAGAAGTTGTTGTTGTGAACAATGGTTGAAGAAGACACCCTTTACTTAGGATTAGCAATAGCATTAGCAGCGGGGGTTGAGTAACCAATGGCCTCTTCTATCTGACTTCAACTCAGCTGTGAAATCTTTATGGAGAAGACTCAAAGTCAGATTAGATCACCTTGATGGGTGAGTTGAACGACAAGGGAAAGAAGGGAGGAAGGAGAAAGGATGGGCGAGATGTAATATTTATGACTGGCAGAGAAGGATACGTGGGATGCATGCATAGGTCGCTAATAGGAATCAAATACATGGGTGGTTGAAAGATGGGTGGAAGATGAAAATAAAGATGCCTGCCTGAGGGTGTGAAACTGCATGTTTGGAGGATAGCAAGAATCCTCAGTGGTGTTTGGGTGAAACTCAAAGCCAACGCAAGCAAGGAAGAAATGGACGCATGGGTGGTGTGTGGCATCTTGATGTGTTCATCTGGAATCTGGAACACCATGGTGTTTGAGATTCCAGTGAAGACAGTTAAGACCCAGGCTCTTTGTTTATATGTAATGTGAATATTCTGTTAAATAAAATACAGTTATTAATCTTCTGTGCTCCTCAACTTTACACTGGCGACGAGAATGGGATTCATGTGGTCTATCGTTATTATTAGCTTTCAGCTCTTCAAGGAATGTATCCTAACCATATAGTACCACTGGTCTTCCCTATTGACTACAATGTGTAGTTACAACTTGGATTTCAGCCTCAGTCCTTTTGATTAAATTCCACCTCCAAGCGCTGGTAGGGGAGAGGTGCTCATGTTCATTTTTCCTAGTCCAAGACAATAAGCCCAACAGTCAAATCTTGGAGGCGGGTTTCTAAGTCGTACCTGTAATTTTGCTGATCACAGTTCTAATTCTCTCGCAGAGGTCCTGAAGGTGTTTTCACAACCAGAACATGAGCATCAGATTTGTACAGCCCATAAGATGTCATGTTTGATGAATATTATCCTGTTGAATCAATTTGAACCTGCCGTTCATAGAGACAGTAGTTTTCGGGTGTGCAATGACAAAGTTCCATTTGCAATCACTGAAATGAGTGATTGCAAATGGAACTTTGTCATTGCACATTCCAACTATCAGGAAACATTTATGCCCAATAACTCATGTTTGAGGTTGACATTGTTGTTACATTTGTTTTTAGATTAAGTCTTATTGTATACAGAAGTTATTTATGTGCAGATTTATTATCCTTATATTTCGAAAAAATGTATTGTATTTTTCTAATCTATTTGTATTTATTTAGTTATCATTATTCTTCATTTGTTTCATTATCAGCATATTTGTTGAAATGTTTACAAAGCGGGATGTGTGGCATCTTGATGTGTTCATCTGGAATCTGGAATACCGTAGTGTTCGAGATTCCAGTGAAGACAGTTAAGACCCAGGCTCTTTGTTTAGATGTAACTTGATTATCCTGTTAAATAAAATACAGTTATTAATCTTCTGTGCATGAAGCCTCCTCAACTTTACATGGTGGTTTTAAAAAAAAAGTATGAATAATTGTTTGTTGTTGGTGAAACAAACTAAGGTTTGTTGAGAGATTAAGAAGAAAGATAGACGTTTACTTTGAATGGATGGATACCTTTCTGGTATTCATCATAGATATCATGGGTGGAGACTGTCACTGGATGAAGAGTCTTATTTTGAAGAGAATGTGAAAAAAACCGTGCCAGAGTAGCAAAGCTGAGGAGAATATAGGTTGTATTTCCTGATTACCCCCTTGACTCACAGTAGTTTGCAATCACAGCATATAAATTGTGTATGTATGTAGTTATCATCAAGCGCCTTCCTCAGACTCAGAGGACAACTCCCTACCTATGTTAATTTTTTTCCGACTGTTTCAGCCAGCCTGCCATGGGTGTCCTATCAGCTGGTTACACAATCAATCAAAACAAACAACCTCATGTCATCCCATATATAAGCAATGATCATTGGATCAGATATCATCTGCCTTTTTCTAGTAGTCAAGGCAGGGTGAAAGTAAAATTAAGCAGTTGCCCTGGATGTAACAGAGTATGGTCAGAGCCACCCGTCATAGAAAAATATAAGCTTCCCCACCTGCAGACAGTAGTAAATAAAACTAACATGAGTCTGCGTCATGACTCTAGTATGTTTGTCTTGGCATGCCGGCTACAACAAAGATACAATAATTTGGCAAAACAAGAGAGACGTAGAACACTGGTGTACTGTGTACTCGAGTCCATTAATAGTGCTGATATAATGCCAGCATCTCCCACAAATGTTAGAGACCGAGGAAGTGGGAGGATAGATACATACCGCAAATGTTATGTACTGTGCTTGCTAGTGCTACTGTGCCACTGTGATGAATTAATTTGTGTTACTGTTTTGCTAAGAGTATTGGTTAATAGTTTTTTTTTCTTGATATAGCTACTCCTTCCTAAGCACACCATCCAGGAAGGAGTTGGCAGCCATGGTCCAGCACTGGAAGCTGGAGGCCATCTGCCAAGAATACCAGTGGCTGGTGTCTCTGGTGGAGGACGAGGAGGAGATGGCGGCAGCTGTAGCCTCCTCCAATGCCCCAGGCCCCAGCCAGGCCCCTTTAGTGGTCCGACACTATGGTCACGCAGCCATCCCCACCGCCCTTCAATATCCAGCACTGCTGTTCCTCCGTGGATGCAACTGCAGGGCATATGCGCGTTGTATGCTCCTCCGGAATGGGCGTCTAGAGGAGCAGTTAGAGGAGGTGAAGAAGAGGCTAAAGGTCCTGGAGAAGGCAAACTGAAGATCCCGTCAATAACTTGACCTTCTTGCATTGCCCCTTTTTAATCCTTTTTTGTTTGGTAGGAATTGGGGGGAGTTGGGGTTTAGACACATTTTGGACATTATTTTGACTTTATCGTTTTGGACATTGGTTGGGGTTAGGGCGTTCGGGTGTTGTGGGATTTTTTACATAGTTTATTTTTGTAGGGTATTAAATTATATTTCCACTTAAACATAGCAATATGTTGTTAATGTTTTGTGGGGGGATTACTGTTTTACGTAACAAACATGGATTCCTTGCTGCTACAGGGCCACACCAAGTGTTGGATTTAATAATCTGATGATTTTGTAACACACAAACAGATAGATGGGGTACCCCTCACTGAGTGACTTGTCCTAATAGTACTGTGAGTTGCTCCTCCTAGTCCATTATTATACCTCCCCCAACCTTTTTATCTTTCCAGTGATTGATGTTTAAGTTAGGCATAGCAATGGCTGCTTGGCGACAATGATTGGTTTTTCAAACAAATTGAGATGCCATGGTTGTGGTGGTACTAGTAGACACTCGCAGTAGCATTTGCAAAAAAAGAAAATGAGACAGTCAGTCGCCTGAGACTCTGGGAGTAGTAGTAGAACAAAGTAAATAAAACATAATGGTAGCGGGGATAGCCCTGTCTTGAAATTAAATTAGTGTTATTTTTGCCACATCCGCCCCAGCAAGTGTGTGATCAATTATTGGAGTACATTTAATTTAGTCAAACCTCAAAAAATCACACAGCCCGGGGGAAGAGGGTTAGGGTTTGATGAATGGTTGGGAAGGGAGGTTTGGGGAAAACTTTGACAAAGAAAAACAGTACGCATGGACAAACAACAAAACCCAATCTTTGTAGATGACCATAATACTAACTAGTACTAGACAATTAGACAGTACAGGGCAGCAGTATATTAATATTATGCAATTTGCCTTACCTGTCTGCCCTCAGAGAGACCTGGATTACATACAGTTTGTGTTCTGTTATACCGGGCTTACTTTTACAGATAGCAAAGAAAATAAATGTAAAAATAGCTGTAGGGAGGAATTATAAGCAGAGACACACAGTAGTAATGAATGAAGATGAAAAATGAATCAAATTATTTAAAAGATGATGAACGTTGATACTGTTACTGTATTTTATCCTGGTCAAAATAGGAAGTTGCTTCTCAGCATTCCTCTTGGTCCTCCCTTCCATGGATGCTCCATCCATCAATCTTGGGTGATGCACTTGCCTGCCTGGCAGATGTAGATTCATAGGTAAGGTAAGTATGAGTTGTTTTTCCCAGTAAAGCACAGGGTAAGGGTGGGCCTGTAATTGTAGACAGAAAAACAAAAGGGATATTGAAAAATAAATAGAAAAAAAATGCATAAATTAGTGGAGTGCAACAAGAACACTTTCAGAGGCGGCATGGATACATCATGTCTACTCTAGTCTGTTTCCCGCATTAGCCTACAGCAACAACAGGACAGAGCAGGCCCTTCATTTAGCGCGCATTTTTTGACAGAGTCAGACAAAGCACATATACAGCAACATAGCATTTTACAAATTAAGTGATTAAATCAATGCACCACTGTCAGTCATACCACTACACTCCACTTCACCACTACTCAGACATGTAGGTCTGCTGTGGTTGTTGTTGATTTGTTTACCTTTTATGCCACTCATGAAATGCCCTGACTTATTCCATCTATCATCTCCGATCCTACTGAGTGACTGCGAAGATATTATGCCACTGTGGTCATCATGGTGCTGTCCAACTCGGTGTGCAGTGTACAGATTGAGTCCCTTTCCATATTCAAAATGCAATGGATCGGCCTGAAGTAGAAGTACAAATTTGTTATTAAAAACAAAGAAGAAAAAAATTGCCTTGAGTTACTTTTAGTGTGTAGAGTAGATAATAGTACACAATGAATTAAATTCATGGACGACAAACAACAACAGAAATTACTCAGTCAGTGTCCAATGCATGGCACCATTCATTACCTTTTCCTTCTCATCTTCCGTATCATCATGTGTTCCACTTCTATTGGCGGTACTCAACGAGGCAAGATTTTATTTTTTCTTCTATTATGCTATATCCAATTATCATCTGGCTTGAGGGGAATGGATTTAGGATGATTCAGGAGGAAGGAGGAGCAGGACTCAGGGGAGTGGACTGAAATGCACATAGTTGAAAATCATATATGGCAATGAAAGGACTAGAAGACAGTGGTGATGGATTTGTTGTGATTTGAAGATTCAAACCAGAAAGACCGACACACAAATAAAAGTAAATAAGGGAGGAAGACAGTAAGAAGTGCATGCCTAATTGTCAGGGAAGTATAGCTTGACCTTAAACTTTGGGGGTTCAACCAGAAGTAGGTAAACATCATCTAACACACTACTTCCATCACCTGAGCCGCTGTCCTGTGTTGATTCATGTATTGTGTAATTCGGTGGTATAAAGTGCTTATTCATTTTGATCATGGTTAACCTCTCAACGTTTTTGGGCGAAAGACTGGTCCTTTTCATGGTTACAATGGCACCAGCAGCACTGAAAACACGTTAAGAAAAGACACTTGCGACAGGGCAAGCCTGATAGTTTATCATGCGCCTGCTGATCACTGGCCATTGGAGCCTTTTTCCATACCAATACCGCAATGATTACTGTAGACATCTTTTTGGTCATCCAGATAGGACTGGACCATCTGTTCAATGTTCAAGGGTGCTACTCTTTGTTCAGCCTCTTTTGTCTTTGCATCAGCACTGGACCTGGCAAGTCCTTGCTGTAGATACCAATCCGTTGCTGTTATTACTGGGGCTAATGATCCGGTTCTTGTTGTTGTCGACAGTGTTGGTGACTGCTCTGAGCCAAACACACTGCCCTCAGGCTCTGAAGTTGAACTTGACAACGGCTGCCCTGCTGAAGTACTTGTTGTGGGTTTGTGTAGCAGGCCTTTAACTACCAGCCGTTCATTTTCCAAATTACTGGCTGCCTCAGCTATCCAAGTTTTGTACCAGGCAACATCCACTTCTGAAAAAGGAAGTAATGTCTTACTGTTCAGTGCCGATTTGTACCGTGGATCCAGAATTGTGGCACAAATGTAATGTTCTTGTGACAAAATCTTAGTTTGCACCCTTGTATTTTCAGTTAAGTGAAGGGATAAGCTCTCCACCAACTCATATGTTCGTTTTGTTCCTCCACACCTATGTACACTTCAGACACCTCTTTCAGCCAATGCTCTAGCTGCTAAAGATAACAAGAAAGGTCAACCACTGGCTACCTGAAGCAACATTTCAGATCGAATTGACCAAGCCCAACTTAAGTACTTCGCCACAGCTATAGCTATAAGAGGGGTAGAGTCTGAACATAAGATTCGCAAGGCCACTGCGTGTTTTCTGATGCCCATTTCCTTATAGATAGGCTTTATCCACATGTAACGTGGTACGGCATATAGTGGACAGAAGAACAATATATGGCTTACTGTTTCCTGCTGATCCAAGCACCTGCAACATCTGTCATTAATAACCCCCCCCCCATTTACAAGTGAATTCCCTTGTTGGAAGGGTACCCACCCTGAATTGAAAATACAATTTGCGGTCATATGGCTTTTCAATTAAATCCCAGTACTTCTCAAGCATGGGCCGGGACTTAAATTCAAGAAAACGACCAGTGAGTTGGGTTGAGAGTCCTTTAAAGCACGCTGATGAGAAAACCAGAACCCAATATCGTCCCTTCAGGATTTTTTGGGAGGAAAGACTGCATTTAAAGGATCATTTAAAGGATCATCCCATAATTCAGACATGCCCAATCTCACTAACAAAGATCTAATCTCCTTCAACCATTTGATTTTATGGAAGGAGTCGATCTTTATGATATCCATAAGGCCCTTGGCATAGTGTGAAAGTTCCTCTGTATACCATACCCTACGCCAGAATAGTAAAGGGCGAAGCTTGGCTAGATCTTCCACTGGTTTCTTTCCTAGTTCCACTAAGAGTGGTCTCAGGGGAGTACTTTGGAGGAGGCTAGTAACTTTGCGTAAAAACGCATTCTCCACCAAAGTCAGGCACTTTAGGATTCAAACCCCCACAATTCGGCACCATATAGGGCCGAATTCAGTACCTTCATGCCATAAATGTCTAGCACTTGACTAATCAGTTTGGTTAGGGATGTTTTGAATTTATTCAGAAGAATACCTGTTTGCTGTTGGTGCTTCAAAACCTGCCAGATCAAGTTGGCTATTCCAACGCCTGTCCTTCTGCAGGGTGACACCCAGGTATGTAAAAGCATCAACCTGCTCCAGGGGGGATTTATTCATATACCTCTAAAGGATTTGTGTCCATTGACATAAATTTGGTCTTGGCAGTATTTATTTCTATACCACGCAGAAGGCAAAATTCTTCGAACCGTTGCAAGGCCCTCTGAGGCCACTCAGTGTTTTTGAGATGATCAAGGTATCATCCGCAAACATGAGGATTGGGATACAAGTACCTGCCAACGCCGGAGCATCCGTGGGGGCCAGGGAAAGGTAGTCTGCCACCCCGTTGACGAAGAGTGTGAACAGGGTAGGCACCATAACGCATCCCTGCTGCACTCCTCTGCCAGCGGGGAAGGTTTCCGTCACCTCACCCTGTGCCCCCCACCGGACCCGGGCAAAATTATCTTCATGCAGTTGGACGATGAGAGTCAGCAACTCCGGGGCCATCCCCAACTCTCCCAAGACTTGCCAAAGTTTACTGCGTGGTACCAAATCAAAGGCTGCCCTCAAATCAACAAACACATCGTACAGAGCCCCTTTTCCCAAAATCACCATCCTCCAATACAAGGTGATAAAACGAAAAACTTGGTCAATCGTACTTGTTAGGGGGCGAAAACCAGCCTGCAAAGGACTCAACATATTGTTTTCATCCATCCAGGACTGCACCTTACACAAAACTAATCTACCCATTATCTTCTGCAGCGAGTCGATTACACTAATTGGCCTATAGTTGCCTGCAACAGACTTGTCTCTTTTTTTGAACACCGGGATAATTTCCACCCCCTTCCATGAGGGGGGGACGTCAGCTTCATGAGCAATTGCATTTGCTATATATACAATATATAAACGCCAGGTTTGTTTGTCATTTAAAAAAACATCGGCGGGTATACAATCTATACCCAGTGCTCTTCCCTCAGTTACGGCGTCTAATGCCTTATCAACATCTTCTGGGGTAAAAGCCACCCCATCATAATAAGTGTATACAAATTTTCCATGGGTCTCTTCACCACTACTACTAGCATACTGTGGTTTGAAATAATCAACTCACTGATGCTGAGCTACATTATTCAGAGTGCGATCCGGGCAACCTCCTCTATCCCATTTGAATGTATCCCAAAACAATTTTGGGTTCTTAGCCGCACGTGCGTCTTTAAGTTCCTTCCACTTGCACTCATCCCAAAGTTTTTTAGCCTCCAACTGGGCTTTCATGTAACAACTCTGTGCCACCCTTACATTACTTGCGTCCTTCATTCTTAGAGCCATGCCTAGCCTGGCCCGTGCTTGTTGGCAAGCCTCGTTTTACAAAAAAACAGGATTCTTGGTCATTTTACCTCTGCCTGAGCCTGTCTTAAAGAAATAAGATCTTAGACGATCAAAAAGTTTGATGTGGGCATCAATCATAAAAGAGTGAAAGTCCTCACTAGTGACACTAGACCCCAGTGCATCTAATACATTGTTTACATAATTTTTTATAGCAACCAAAGTTTCGGGTTTGTCAATGACTTTACTCCATTTAAGATGGCGCATGTCGTTGGCCAGAGTAAGGTCTGGCGCAGTTAAATCACGTGTGACTGGTATAGCATCATCTTTAAGCAAATTAAAAATAGAGGTAAGTGGGTTATGATCACTTTCTATTCGACCAATTACTGCCATATCCATAAGATAATGCCACAATTTTAAGTGAACAAGCGAGTAGTCTACACGACTAGACCTGAGGCCATTGTCATATGTCCTAGTTCCCTGCCTATCAGATGATGTTCGGCCATTGGCAGCCCTCACATTTTTCCCCATACACAGCCCCTTTAATTGAATGGCCACCTTAGTCCATTTTTTTATGCGTGCTAATTCAAGACAGGGGATACCCCACCTCGAGTCTTCCTCCTCCGTGAGGCTCTGGTCATCGTGCCCTAACGGCTCAAACGTCGTATTAAAGTCCCCCGCTACAAGTGGCATAGTATTACAGGACATAGCCTCTAACAAATCTTCCAAAACTGTTAAAACCTCAGATTCTCCCCCCCCCGGGTGGCCTCTTGCATAGATATTAAAGATATCTATGCTTTTACCTGAGGGGAAACCGAGTCTCACTATGAGGATATCATTATTCAATACAAGGTATTGTTGTTACAGCTTAGAACCTGCCTAACCCAGATCACTAGCCCTCCTACCGGGCGGCCCCTGTCCTTCTTTACCGCTGGTACATAAAATTTAAGATAACCCAGCCGAAAAGCAGGGTCCACCGACCATGTTTCCTGAAAGAGACAGATGTCAAATTTTTCGATGAAATCGGACCAGTCAGGTGAGACTAATTTGGGACCCAAACCCGCTAAATTCCAAGATACCATAGAAATAGGTCCATTCGTACAGGGCAAACCACCTACGTTGTCCGCCCATCCTAATAGATTAGATTGTCTATTATCAATGCTTGGCCCAGGAGGTAAGGTCAAACTTGTTTCTCCCATAGGTTGATTTGATAATATCTCACCACCCGAATGAACCGAAACAGTATTCCCTGCATGTGCTTCAATACCGTTAGGCTGGGAGACTAATGCCCCAACCTGGAGGATAACCTTGCCCACAATTGGGTTAGTTCTCCTTGCTGATTTTCCATCGATAGACACTACTAAATTTACCCTCTGTCTGGACACAGGTGACCGTCAATCGCAATCCTCCAAACCAGACAACCTGTCAAATTTATCCTACGTTACACCTGGTCTGTGGCCCCCCAACAGATAACATATTTCTGGGGGCAATATGTATTGCAGGGTAGAAATAGGTTAGGGGTAAGGGGTGTATTACCGTAGCTGACTTTGCTGGGGCCCATTCACATATGTGTTCGGCAGCCCTTCGGTCCCTAAAGTTAGCAATTACACAGTCTCCCTCAATAGCCTTTTTTCGAGGTCCCACCCAATCTACACGTCTTGCGAACAAAATTTCAGCCGATACCATCGGAGGAAGTGGGCGGTTGAAATTAAGGTAATGGATCAATTTTTTCTTAAGCTCCTTGTACTCCTCCCTTTTATCCTGGCTCAAAGGAGGGACCCCCACGAGGACCACTACATAAGGGATAGATTCGGGAGGAAGATCTATGCACGGTAATCTTTTTGCTAGTGGGGCACGATTGGTATCAAGATTCGCTTGGGAATTATGTGTTACTGCCCTGCTATCTTCCCCTAATGCAGCCCTGCCACTCAACACAGTCTGGTTAGAAACAGCTTGATTACTCAACGGAAGCGGAGGGGAAATATCTGATGGCACAGCAGGAACAATAGTGTCAACTGTTTTAGTCCCAGGCAGCGGGCCGATGGGGTGGGCAACTTCGTTGTTATGCCCTGTCATGTTTATTTGTTTATCAATTGTACCTTTGGCCAGGCTTCCAACCCTTGCCTGAGCCGAGGCGAACGACAATTCGAGGCATGCAAGTCTATTTTCGATAATGTCGAGTCTGCCATAAATGGGGAGACATGTCTTTTTAAAGATGGATTCCAATTTAGTCCAGAAGTCTGACCCCAGCTCAGCAGGTAACTCATCGCCTGGAGTCGATGACAAAGTAATCGCTTCACTAGGGGGTTGGCATATGACAGGACTATGGGGAACTAATGATGTCGCGGTCTCATCAGCTATGTTACCTTTCTGTATTTTGGCTTTCCTTCCTTTCGCATGGGCGCCCCCACGCTTCCTTTTTGAAGTTGAGGTTAGGCCTGCCGTCGATTGGGACAATCCCGGTTTAGAGCTATAGGCAAATCGAGTCTTAACGCTTAATGTCGGTGACCCAGAATGCATGTTAAGAGGAGGGTTAGGTACATTCCCGGTGCCCAATGGGCCATCCTCGCTTACGGGAAGACAAGACAAGCTTCCAACGAAATGCAATAATTGATTCTCCTGACCTTCACCATTGCTACCTGGCACCATGGACTCAATGGGTTGTTGTGGATTCGGTGACCGTGCCTGAGCCAGACTTCCCATGGATGATCGTTTTTCAAAAGCAATGTCCACCAACAGTCTCTTTTCCGTCAGCTCAATTTCGTGGGCTAAAATAGAAGACGCTCTTGTCAGAAACTGGTCCAAAGTGCCTACTAATGACCCACCGATGTTGGATTTTCTGCCTTTCCTGGCCTTGGGGGTGGTCAATGTATAGTAAAAAGAAGAAACAAATCCTTCTTGTAAGTATGGATCTATATCAACTACCCAAATATTTGAGCGTGCACTGACCTTAAACTATAATTGTTAGAGATCTTAGAGGGAGGCCCCATCCCGTCCTCAGCCATTCTCGAACGAGCTCAAATGGGCCCGCCCTTGGCCCGGACTTTGCCCGGCGTGCCCGCGCGCGTTCTGCAAAGCGGAAGTGAAGGACAAACTTAAAATACCTGGGAAGTGGCCAAATCTGCCTCCGGTGTCCCAGGCGCAGGGCTGCTGGGACATGTAGTCCTCGCGATGTTCCGGCAGGCGGGAAATAGCGTGGCAATCTCCCTCAGTTTGCCCAGTGTTCAGGCTTCGACGTTGTCCTCATTAAAGGCAGGGCTTGGATGTAGAAATGTGCAGCAGCAACCCACTGTGATTACCTCTCAGCAAAGCAGCACCCGCAAAGCGGGTGCGGCGAGAGGAAAAGAGCCTGCAGTGCAAATGCGCCTCAGGTGTCCCAGGCGCAGGGCTGCTGGGACACGTAGTCCTCGCGATGTTCCGGCAGTTGGGGAATAGCGTGGCAATCTCCCTCAGTTTGCCCAGTGTTCAGGCTTCGACGTTGTCCTCATTAAAGGCAGGGCTTGGATATAGAAATGTGCAGCAGCAACCCACGGTGATTACCTCTCAGCGAATCAGTACACCAAACAGGGGACCCTGAAATAGCAACCAACCTCCATGGCCTTAGGTACATTACTGCTATTATCCGTGGCAACAAAACCAATGTTAAACCCTCTTGGGCGTAGCTATAGAAAGATCTTGCTGTTAAACTGTTCCAAAATGTTTGTAGCAGTATGAGATTTTTCCATGGGGAACATGGCTACAGTTGCATGTTTCTGAGTAGCATTAAAAATCTCAGCTGTGTCAACAGCTCCTACTTCTGACAGCTTTGCTCTAACCCCCACAAAAGAGACCCAGTGTGCAGTGATGCACATGTAACCAGTGGCTTGGCAACTGGTCCACATGTCTGTTGTCAGGTGGATATTATGAACAGCACTCTGCTAAAAAGCTTGTCCAACCAATTCCAGCACATCTTGAGGTAGTGCTGGAACAGTAACTCTGGTGAAATTGGACCGGCAGGGAACCTTTCATTTATGGCAGATGGCTGACACAAATTCAAGGAAACCCACCCCTCCCACAAATAAAAAAGGGAGAAGGTCCAGCGCTAACATTTTTTCCAGCTTTGCATTGTACATCTGTGCTGTTAGGTGGTTGTGTTGGTACTGCCCCTCCGACCTAAGCATGCTGTCAATGGTAGGCTGGATTATTTTCCTCTGTGGTGCAGCTGTCTTATTGAACCCAGTTAGGCTCCACGACGACACACTTTTTCTCATTGCAGTACTCGGTTGCCTTGGTGTCTCAGTCTGACACTGAGTATGACTCTTCTTACTACTGTGCCACTGAGATTTTGCAGAGGATGTGAGAGGTACCACTACACTGCTGGGGACAGGGCTAGAAAAGTCTCCTTCTTGTTCACCTTCCACAGCAATCATATCTTCCCCTACTTCTTCAGCCCCAACAACAGCAATGGGTTCAGTTTTACTTTTTTTCTAAGTGAAGTAGGTGAGCCTTCCACTGGATAATGTGGTGTTTTTTTAGATGGCTTGCTATGCCTCCGATACCATAGTTCTTACCAAGCTTACCCTGCCTAACAGCCTGCCAAAAAATTGAGCATATAGCAATGTTCTCCTCCTTACTGCTAACCGAAAAGAAGTCCCAAACTTGGGAGGAGAACTTTCTGTTGCTGCTGGAGGTGCCCCTTTCAATACCAGATGAACTGGAGGGTGTGCCTGGAATTAGAATCTGTACAGTTACACTACCACTACCTACTGCGGTGGTGTTTGAGCTGCATGTAGGGACCGGCTGGGCCTATGCAAATGCAAATACGGAAGCTGGAGGTCTTGTTGGTGTTATCTGTGTTGGTTGTATCCGTGCTACATCCCTCGCAGCGATTTTGGATAGGGTAATAATGTTGGTCTCCATCTAATATGGGCCTCCATATCTCAAAGGCTTTCTGGAAACTTCCTTTTCACTAGCGTTGTCTTGTTGCGTGTGTCTCTTTCAGACTGAGCTGGTGGCTTCCAAGTAGCACCTCGATCATCAGAAGCATGGCTTGAAGAAGTTGATGGACTAACCCTCTTTTTCCTAGCTGGGGGTCTGGAAGACAATGGATCTTCTGAAACAGTGGCTTGATCCTTTTCGTCTGCAAAAAGCTTGATTTCCTGAACTGCCCCTCCTTCAGGAGGAACAACTACAATTGTGGTCTGTTGTTGCGGCTGTTGTTGCGGCTGTTGTTCCAGCTGTGGTTCTGGCTGTGATTCCGGCAGTGGTTCCAGCTGTTGTTGCGGCTGTTGTTGCAGCTGTTGTTGTGGCTGTTGTTCCAGCTGTTGTTTTCCACTTTTCTGCTGAGCTTACGCCTGCAAGTGCATTGATTGGGTACTACTTTACGATAATGACATTTCAACATCACTGCTTGTTAGTAGACTGGCTACCTCTGCCACACTCATAGGCTTGGGCCTAGGTTGGTCGGGTGGGGTCACTGATGCGGAGGTGCTGCTCCCAGCTTGGGTCCCGCAAGACACCGCTGCTGCATGCTCAAGTTATTTTTGCCAAAGAAACAACGAGGGAGGCACATCAGTTTTGAAAAGTGCCACTTCCTTTTTCTGTTCCTTCTCCTTACTGGCAACTTTCTTGATACTGGAGGACCTGGTACCTTTCTTTGGGGCCATCTTCTTCAGATGTCAGCAGGATGCAGGTGCACACGTCCCAGCAGGATTTCTGTCTGGCAGTTCAACGGGTGATAATGAAGAACATCAGTGAAATTTTGCATTTGTTGTTGTGGTTCAATTACTACCAGTAAAAACAAACAAATACAATGTATAACTTAGTTTAGCCATTTGTGAGACTTTGTCAACAAGGGCTTTCATGGTGTACTGTGTACACTCTCAGGAAGGATATGAAAGAAGAGTAACAACTACAAAAATACAAAAGCAATGGAAGAGGACCCTGCTTTGCATTAAAGTATTTGCTCATCACATCTTTCAGGGAGTGGCAGCTGGCAAAGGGGATGGATGGAAGCAGTAAGCCAGGAGGAAAACCATGCAGGCCTATATGGCAAAAGCACAAAAGCAGCACAGTTATAAATTCCACCAGAAAAGGCCACCAGCCTGTCTGTGCCCGTCCGTACCTGGACCGTTCACACACCTGCTTCCGGGCCACCCCGAAGCGTACCCATAGACCCTTCTCCTGCCGGAACTGTAGCTGCAAACCACCACCACGTCCACTAGTGTAGGACGCAACAGCCTCCAGTGCATTGTACTCAACAACCGCTCGGCCCGCAAACATGCCAATGAACTCTGGGATCTACTCGACTCCTCCTCCCCAGAAGTCGCCATCCAGTTGGAGACCTGGATGAACCCCTGCTTGGCACCCGACATTGCCAAAGCAATCAGTGATGGCTACAAGATCGCCTGCAGGGACCGCACCAACGGAATAGGAGGAGGAATCGCCATCGTCCACAGAAAGACCCTCAGAATCTCGACCAGCACCGACGACACGCTTATCACCGCCAAACACCTGCACTTCCAGATCCACACTGACTCCAACACCACCCTCAGAGGAACCCTTGTCTACAGACCACCCGGCCCACAGCCGCAGTTCAGCGACCCCATCGCTGACTTTGTCAGCATGCACAGCCTTGCTTCCACAGACTACATGCACCTCGGAGACCTGAACTTCCAACTCGAGAACATCAATGACAATAACTTCTCCATCCTGCTCGACAACCTCACCAACCTCGGACTCAAACAGCTTGGCATGACTCCCACCCACTCTGCCGGACACACGCTCAATCCCATCTTCTCCACCAGCAACCACGTCATCTTCAGCCACACCACTGTACCACACTGGACTGACCACTGCTGCGTCCACTTCACCGTTGAGAAGCCTACCATGCACCACTGCACACAATGGGCCCCCCACCGCAGCTGGAGAAAAGCCACCAAAGACCAACTAGCCATCACCCTCACCCGAAACCCACCAGCAGATACTACCAACACCGACTCCGCCGCCCCCAACCTCAGGCAATGGACCGACGACTGCCTCAACATTCTTGAACCGATGAAGAAACCCTCGAACAGACGCACCAACAGAAAAGCCATCTGGTTCACTGCCAACCTCCAGGCATCCAAGCAGGCCTGTCGAAGGCTCAAGAAGAGGTGGCACCACAAACAGACACCGGACAGCAACACAGCCTACAAGAGCACCATCCACAGACACCACCAACTCATCTGAACCGCCAAAAGGACCTCCTTCAAAGAGCGCATTCACAACTACGCAAACAACAGCAAAGAGCTCTTCAACACCGTGAAGAAACTCTCCAAACCCAGCTCGAACTCCAATGATATCCATCTATCACAAGCCCTCTGCGACTCCCTAGCCACCTTCTTCCACCTCAAGATCATAGACATCCACAACAGCTTCAGAAACCAGGATTGTCCCTCAACCCAACACTTGTCAACGTCTACATGGCATCGCTCACCAACATTATTCGATCGCACAACCTCAACATCATCTCATATACCGACGACTCCTAGCTGAGCCTCTCCCTCACCAAGGCCCCTACCACTGCCAAATCCAACCTCCACAAAGGAATGAAGGCCATCGCCAAATGGATGATGAACATCCAGCTGAAACTGAACTCGGACAAGAAGGAGAACCTCATCATCAGATCTACCCCCTCAGCCTGGGATGACTCATCGTGGCTGGCCCCACCGGGAGCTGCACTGATGCCCACTGACCACGCACGCAACCTGAAAGTAATCCTGGACTCGCGTTGTCTCCTCCTGCTTCAACACCCTCTGCATACTCCACAAATTCTACAGATGGATCCCCACCAGAACCAGAAGGACGAAAGCCCAGGCCCTCGTCAGCAGCAGACTGGGCTACGGCAAAGCTCTCTATGCAGGAACCTTAGCCAAACTCCAGAAATGACTACAACGCATACAGAACGACTCTGCACGCCTCATCCTTGACATCCCCCACCACATCCACATCACAGCCCACCTGAAAAACCTCCACTGGCTCACCATCAACAAGAGGATCACCTTCAAGCTCCTCAATCACGCTCACAAAGCACTCCACAACACCGGACCAGCGTACCTCAATGAATGACTCCCCTTCTATTGTAGTGTAGTTCCTATATTCCCAATAGGCTCTGCGCATTGGAATAATATAAACAGCAGTGTAGACGTAGGACTGAGGTCGACTAGGTCTCTACTGAATATATTAGACTTAATTAGTTTTGCCAGCTAGCTCAGAGGACACTAGAAATTTTCTCGAGTAAACAAGGAGGAGTTAAACTTCACTGGATAGACAAGAAGGGATTAGCTTCTGACAACCATAAACATGACAACTTTGCTCCCTCAGAATAAGAGTGTATCTCTAGAGTCGTGTGAAAACAATAGACAGCTATTTTACTCAGTCAATCGTGCATACTTAGTTTCACCAGAGTGCAGAGAAATATAGAGACGGGCGTTTTCAATAAAAGGTGTTATTTATTGAGCAGTCTTCTTTCTCATGCAATAGAAATGAATTGCCAAAATTGCAATACTTAGTATAAAGTAAAGTGCTTACAGTAAAAGGAGTATTATGAAATAATACTGTAAAAGCATTGATGTGGTTTCTTAGCCATATGATACTTTAAAATGGATAAAATATATACATACATATATACATTGACTAACGTACTTAACTGGTGCTTCTAAATACGCCTACCCCGGTGTACCTGACCTAAGCCTAATACGTGGGAAGGAGTAAGTAAGTAGCAGTTTAAGCTAAGTTTGTTTTTGCCAAGAATCTGAGTCAAGAATTCTCTTAAGGGTTTAGTCAGCTCCGTTCCTGGGAAATAGAAAGCAGGAGGTCTGGTATCTCTCTCTCAGGACTCGATATCCCAGCAACCCGCAAGGGCGGCTGATAACACCGGAGCTGGATTTCTCGGCTGGAGAAAAGACAGCGTCTCTCTCAGTGTGTCAAAGGGGAGGGGCAGCGTCCGTGGGCTCTCGCATCAGCTGGGCTCTCGGGCAAGTAGATAGCCGCTCTGCTCCAAACCACCGTGTGTTTGCTTAAGGCAACGTTGGTATATTTATACCTGAAAGGTGCCGCGTTTGACGTAAGGTTGGACATAAGACGTCAATAAAGATGTCACTAAGAACTGGCCGTTCTTACAGTGCTCACAGGAGTTCTAGGACAAATCAAAACAAAAGCATGGGGAATTCACAGGTTGCTGGAGGTTTGGTTTGTTTACAGAACTCGTTGTACTCTCTAGGAGCCTGGGGAAGTAGCCTTGCCTAATTTGGACTGCATGGGCTACGACTAAATATGGATATGATTCTTATGCCTTTATAAGGATATTATTTATTATAACCACATAAGGGCATAAATCAGGAATATCGAATTAGGGTCCTAGATAGAAATACAACACTATACCCCGAACTGCCAGTTTTGCTCCGCAGACCTCGTCCTCGCCACTGCAGCTGTCGAGCCACCTCGCCGCAAAAACCTGGAACACCCTCCCCATCCATCTACGACAGGTCCAGGACTTGCTGGTCTTGAGGAGACTCCTCAAGATCTGGCTGTTAGAGCAGTAGCAGCAACCCGCCCCCCCAGCGCCTTGAGACCCTCACGGGTAAGTAGTGCACTCTACAAATGTACTGATTGATTGATTGATTGATTGATCAGCCACAAATCACAAGCAACAAGCAGGAGGCCTGGAAAACAATGTTCTGAAAACAGACCTATAATAGCTAGGCAAAGGCTGCATGATAAACCACACTGATTTGCCTGTAATGCAATAAAATGTAAAAACAAAAATCAACGGGGCTAAAGAAGGTCTGTAAGGTACACAACACACCACAAAGGCATTATTATTTAACTCACACCCGAAAACTGAAATACACCCAAAAATAAACATTTTGTAATTCAATCCAATGCCATCCATGCCCTAAATGATGTTTACATTCAACATAACACACAGAAACAGTTGTTTCATGCACCCCTGACTACCTCTGAGCCTACTGGATGAAAGGCCTGTTGTCAGACTAGTATATGGATAAAAGCACCTTACCGGGCTTTAAAATGGCGACCAGCCACATGGCCAGGCCCACAACAAAAAGAAACTGAAGACAGACAATGCAAGCCTATGGCAAAAGGCACACTGCCTGGCTTCAAATGGCTGCCAGCCTCATGGCCAGGCCCACAACAACAAGAAACTGAAGACAGACAATGCAAGCCTATGGCAAAAAGCACACTGCCTGGCTTCAAAATGGCTGCCAGCCTCATGGCCAGGCCCACAACAACAATAAACTAAAGACAGACAATGCAGGCCTATTGCAAAAAGCACACTGCCTGGCTTCAAAATGGCCACCAGCCTCATGGCAAGGCCCACAACAACAAGAAGCCTAGGCCACAAAGGAAACACATGCATGCCTATATGACAAAAGCAGCACACTTATAACGCTCACCAGAAATGGCCAAAAGCCACATGGACACTCAGAAATCACAAGCAACTAGCAGGAGGCCTTGAAAACAATGTACTGAAAACAGGCCTATAATAGCCAGGCAAAGGATGCATTCTAAACCCTAGTGCTTTGCCTGTAATGCAATAAAATGCAAAAACGAAATTCCACATGGCTAAACAAGGTCTGCAAGGTACACAACACACCACACACAACAAAGGCATTTATTATTTAACACACACCCCAAAACTGAAATATACCCAAAAATACAAATTTTGCAATTCAATCCAATGCCATCCATGCCCTAAATGATGTTTGAAATATATTTAACACAGTCTTTTTAAATGATGAAAAGTACCAAAATTGTAGTTGCAGCAACTTACTTGTAAAATCTCAAATCCAAAAGTCCTCAAACCCAATGATAATGATGCAGCAGACACAAAGAGTGATCCTTCCAGCTCAAAATCCAAACGAAAAATTAACAGGAGATGGACAAAGCACTGGGAGGAGCTTGCAGGACAGGAACAGGAAGATGGAGACTCTGTGGCACTTCCTCCCTCTTGCCAATTTTTTTTATTTTTTATAAAAAAGGACTCCTTGCACAAAAAAGGACAGTCTCCCAGCCGAAAAGAGGTGGCGAGATGGTATTGGAGTCTGGTGGACAGCGCGATGGGGAATTCAATCTACCAGCAACACTGTGGGAAGAGTACTTGCCGGGAGAGCAGTTGACAAATTTATGGCAAGTATTTTGTAACATGTTATCCTCCAAGGTGCATGCTGAAAACCTAAGGCGGAACCACCTCTTTTGTATTAACAGAGTTTACTGAACCCCCATAAGTTAGCATAATTCGCAAAAGGAGCTATCCCGAAATGTCCCAAATGTGGTGAAGTAAGAAGCAATGATGTGCACATGTTTCTGGAATGCCCGGCTTTGCAAACTTTTTGGTGGGATGTAAGTAATACACTGTATACAATAATTGGAGTACAGCTCCAGGTAAGCGTTTCCCTTGTATTTTTTGGACTACCAGAGAATTACAACTCTCTTACTTTAAATGTTAAAAAATGTATTTTTCATTTAATATTGTTAGCCCGCAGGGAAATTTGTAACAAATGGATTAATGCTATACCCCCTAGTAATATTGAGTTATTTTACTCAATCAAGTATATACTTGCACTGGATAGAGCACTAACGACCAGGCGTAATGAGTTCTGGGTTCCCCTCGAAAACTGGATAAGTGGTATTGAAAATTCCTAAATAACTGTCTGATGATTAGGCCTCTATACCATTTATTGCTTAATCACCCCAGTGGTGGCAGATGAGAGGGTCTGGTCATTGGATAAGGTCCCCTATGGTCAGAGTATGAAGAAGCAAGACATAGAGTGATCCAACTTAGGTTAAGCAAGCGAGTGACTATTATCTATGTCCTCGCGCTTACCTAGGCTGATGAGGACAAGGAAATCCTTTTTTTTTAATTAAAAAAAGGACAGCCAAATGCCAATCTGAGGATTTGTTTATCCACATCATCATTTTATAGACGGTTTTATGTTCCTAGAGATATTATTTTTCTCCAGATTGAAAATTTTGATTGTTCGGTATCGCTAGCTTCACCAACATTCCACCGGATGTCCGAAGGCACGTCCGAATGATGTGTTTGTGATCTCAAACTCTCTTGCGGTGCACGATGGTGCGGCAAATGACGTGTTCATGATCGCACACTCTCGCAATGTCCAATGGTGCGGCGAATGACATGTTTGCGATCGCACACTCTTGAGAGTCGTGCGGCTGGCTACCAAAATCTCGTCGTGCACGTATCGGAAAACACATCAGTGAATGCAGGGATCCTGGTAAGTCGCTATTGCGCATGCTAGAACGCATTTCTAAATAATTGTGCGTTCTTTGCAGAATGCAAAATTGCCTAAATTCTGCTAGCAGAGCGGTATTTAATGCCCAGGCCTAGTGCAGACTGAGGCTTTCCACAAATTCTGTGATCTCAGTGGAATTTAACACCCAGACTTAGTGCAGACAGAGGCAAGAGAGGTACAGAAAGAGTGAAGATGGGAGCTGAAAGAAGCAAGAGACGTATTGTAAGAGGCAAGAGAAGTGCAGACAGAGGCAAGTGAGGTGCGAAAAGAGGGATGACGAGCACAGAAAGATGCACAAGGGATGCAAAAAGTAGGAAGAGAGGTGTACAAAAAAGCAAGAGAAGTGCAGAACAAGGCAAGTGAGGTACAGAAAGAGGCAAGAGAGTTGCAGATAGAGGCAGGAGAACTTCAGAAAGAGGGAAGAGGGGTGCAGAAAGAAGCAAGAGAAGTGCAAAAAGATGCAACCGAGGTTTATAAAAAAGCAAGAGAAATGCAGAACGAGGCAAGTGGGATGCAGAAAGAGGCAAGAGATGTGCAGAAAGTGGCAAGATAACTTCAGAAAGATGGAAGAAGGGTGCAGAAAGGGGCAAGAGAAGTACAAAAAGAAGCAACAATGGTGCAGAAAGAAGCAAGAGAGGTCTAGATAGAGACAAGAGAGGTGCAGAAAAAAAGGACGAAGGATGCAGAAAGAAGCACGAGAGGTGCGGATAGAAGCAAAGAGAGGTGTTGAAAGAAGCAAAAGAAGTGCAGCAAGAAGCAACAGAGGTGCAGAAAGAGGCAAGAGAAGTATGGAAAGAGGTAAGCGGGGTACAGACAGAGGCAATAGAGGTACAGAAAGAGGGAAGATGGGTGCCAAAACAAGTAAGAGATGTGCAGACAGAGGCAATAGGGATGCAGAAAGAGGCAAGTGAAGTGCAGAAAGAGGAAAGATGAGTGCTGAAAGAGGCAACAGGGATGCAGAACAAAGCAAGAGAGGCATACAAAACAGCAAAAGAAGGGCAGAATGAGGCAAGTGAGGTGCAGAAAGAGGCTCGAGAGTTGCAGAAAGAGGCAAGATAACTTCAGGAAGAGGGACAGAAGGTACAGAAAGAGGAAAGAGAAGTGCAGAAAAAGGGAAGAAGGGTAGAGAAAGATACAAGAGAGAAGGAGATAGAGGCAAGAGAGATGCAGAAAGAGGGAATACAAGTGCATAAAGAGGCAACAGGGATGCAGAGAGAAGCAAGAGAACTGTAGAAATAAGCAAAATAAGTGCAGAAAGAAGCAAAAGACATACAAGCAGAGGCATGAGGGGTACAGAAAGAGGTAAGAGAAGTGCAGAAAGAAGCAAGAGAGTTGGAGAAAGAGGCAAGATGGATGCAGAAAGAGGGAAGACAAGTACAGAAAGAGGCAACAGGGATAAAGACACAAGCAAGAGAAGTGTAGAATGAAACAAAAGAAGTACAGAAAAAAGCAACAGAGGTGCAGAAAGAGGCAAGAAAAGTTAAGATAGAGCCAAGAGGGGTAAAAACAGAGGCAAAATAGGTACAGAAAATGGGAATAGGTATACATAAGGAGTCAAGAGGGGAGCAGAAACAGGCAAGAGAAATGTAGAAATAGGCAAGAGATGTGCAGAAAGAAGCAACAGAGTTATGTGAAAACCAAAAGAAGTGCAGAAAGAGGCAAGTGAGGTACATAAAGAGGCAAGTGAGGTACAGAAAAAATCAAGGAGAAGTGCAGAAAGAAGTAAAAGAGTTGCTGAAAGAGGCAAGAGAACTGTAGAAAAGGCAAGAGAACTGTAGAAAGAGGCAGGAGAGGTGCAGAAAGAGGCAAAAGAGATGCAAAAAGGGGCAAGAGGGGTGCAGAAAACGGTGAGAGAAGTGCAGAAAGAAGCAACAGACATGTAGAAGGAGGCAAGAGAAGTGTAGAAAGAGGCAATAGGTATGCAGAAAGAAGAAAGAGAAGTACAGAAAGAGGCAACAGAGGTGCAGAAAGAGGCAAGAGAGGCGCAGAAACATGCAAGTGAAGTGCAGAAACATGCAAGAGAACTGCAGAAAAAGGCAAGAGAGGTACATAAAGAGGCAGGAGGGGTGCACAAAGAGGCAACAGGGATGGAAAAAGAAGCAAGAGGGGTTCAGAAAGAAGTGATAGAAGTGCAGAAACAAGCAACAGATGCGCCCCGCTCCCGCCACCCAGCTGCTCCTCCCTCCCGGCTCCTTACTTATGACGCCCACGCGTACGTGCAGCGGCCACGTGCAGCGGGCACGCTGATTGTGCGCGAAGGCGCACCAAAGGCAAGCCCGTCTGCGCCGTCCGTGCCTGGCCCACGCCCAGCACCAGGACCCCTGGTCCCCGCCGATGCAAGACCACCCGACAGACCTACGACCCCGCAGCCCTCAACGCACTCAATGCCGGCCGGAAACCCGCCTGCTACCGAGCCACCCCGAAACGCACCCACAGACCCTTCACCTGCAAAGCCTGCCGATTCACCTGGCTCCAAACCTGCGCTGCACCTAGCAAGCCGAGCACCAGCAACAAACACCTCAAGTGCATCCTGCTCAACACCCGCTCCGTCCACAGACACGCCGTGGAACTCTGGAACCTCCTTGACACAACTTCACCAGACGTCGCCTTCCTCACGGAAACCTGTATGAACGCCTCCTCAGCCCCCGACATCGCCATCGCCATCCCGGACGGATACAAGATCACCCGGAAGGACCGCGTCAACCAGACTGGAGGAGGCATCGCCATCGTACACAAGAACACCATCCGCATCACGGCCAACTCCGTCGACACCCTCATCGACACCGAACACCTCCACTTCCAGTTACACACCGACCCCAAGATGACCCTCAGATTCATGTTCCCAAATCACCATGATTGATGAGGAATTGTTACATAAGAGTTTTGGAGAAAAGGTTAAACTCTTCAAAAGTGACATATTACCTTTAGGCTATGGGAAAAAACAATTAAAATATTAGGTTATTTCATGACTACTCTTGAGTTGGGAAGTCGCATTATACCTGGGAAAATTTATGTAACCAATTTTGGAGATGCTTTGATTAGTTGGAGGGATCAGCGAGACTTGGCCGTAAAACTTGATCCAAATGCTTCACCTCAGGTACAAATACAAGAGGTGGAAAATTTAGCTGAAATGTTTGCAGGAAAGTTTCCAGGGGTGTTCAAAGAACAGTTAGGATGTTTAAAGGGATACAAGCACTGCATAAAATTAAAAAGAATGCCATACCTGTCATAGCGAAAGTAAGAAGGATTCCTTTAGCGGAACAAAGTAAAGTACAAAAGGAAATTGAAAAATTAATTGATAATAAGATTATAGAACCAGTAGAAGCTACCGAATGGTTGGCCCCAGTTGTAATAGCTAAGAAGCCTACGGGGGAGATTCGCCTTTGTATTGATTTAAGGGCGCTTAATAAGGAGGTAATTGTAGACAGATTTCCATTGCCAAACATTGATGAGATTGTGGGGACTCTGGAAGGGGCAAAGTATTTTACCACTTTAGATCTAGCTTCTGCTTACCATCAAGTGGAACTGGATACCACTTGTCAAGATCTTACTGCTTTTATTACCCCTATGGGTACCTTTAAATTTAAAAGGATGCCATTTGGGTTAATCTCAGCATCCTCAGTGTTTCAACGGATCATGACTCATATATTGAAAGGTCTTCTGGGGGTAAAGTGCTATCAGGATGATTTATTAATTTATGGTGCCAACGTATAAGAACACAATGATCGGGTGTGTGAGGTATTAAAGAGGTTGTCTGAAGCTGGTCTATTTCTCAAGAAAGAAAAGTGTAAGTTTGGGATGAAGGAAGTAAATTACCTTGGTCACTGTATCAGGAGTGAAGGTGTTTTTCCCAAGTTAGAGTTGGTTACTTCAATTGATAATAAAGGTTGAACCTGTAAACGGGGATGAATTATTATCATTCCTTGGAATGGTTGAGTTCTATGGGAAGTTTATTTTACACTTTGCGGACAAAACTAAAAATATGAGAAGACTCACTGCAAAGAATGTGACATTTGTGTGGTCAGATGACTGTAAAAAAGAATTTGAAGAGATTAAGAGAGAGTTGAAAGAAGCTCCCTGCCTTCAGGCATTTGTTCCTGGCTTACCAACATTTGTGTATACTGATGCGAGTGACAAAGGACTAGGTGCTGTGTTGGTACAAAATAAAGGTGGTAATGATTTCCTCATTGCCTGTGCTTCAAGATGTCTTCGTGGTCCGGAGCTTAATTATTCAGTAATTGAAAAAGAGCCGTTAGCAATTTTTTGGGCCTTGAAAAAATTTAAGAATTTAGTCTGGGGTACTAGATTTGTTGTAAAGTCTGACCATAAGCCTTTGAAGGAAGTTTTTAGTAAGAAAGGGTTAGATTCGATATCTTCAAGGATCAGGAGATGGATAATAGCGTTACAGGAATATGACTTTGAGGTGCAATATTTACCTGGTGTTTCAAATAAGGCAGCGGATTGCTTTTCTAGACTGGTTAAAAGGTGTGATCTTCACAGTGATGAAATAATGCAAGATGAAGATGAGTTTCTTGATGTTTGTGAAGTTACCGAAGGGGTTGTTGGAAAAGATGAGTGGAAAGAGGAACTGTTAAAAGATGAGGAGTTAACAAAGGTCTTGTCTTCTCTAAGGGATAATAAACGTTTGGATAGACCCTGGTCACTCGTTTCAGAAGAATTGTCGATAACTGATGAATTGCTTACGCGAGGTGTGAGACTGATACTGATAGAGCGCGCGGGGCCACCCGACCAATAGTTTTCGCCGTTCCCGGCTTCAGGGCCCATATACTTTCAAATCACCATATACATCGATCAGGTGACTTCACGAGCTCTACCAATTTGTGTGTGAGTTCCCTACTATTATTTCTCAGTGCACCCGACTTACCATCCACCGATGCGGGTACCTAATGACCACAATGAATCAGGGAGCTAGCTGTAAAAGGAAAGGCAGCAAAATACAAACCCAACCAATAACATTCAAAATACTGTTTGAAATGACCACGGACAACGGGAAGTTTTAAAATGTTTATCTAAAGTTCATTTGCTTCATTCATAAGGTACATCAATATAAGGCAATCAATAACCAAGATAACGTAAATGATGTAACTGTAAAGAAATAACGACAGAGTAATCATTGAAATACTGATATAAAATGTAACGAGAAGATACTATGCTATTCAATAATATTTAAGCATGGGCGGACTATGTAGGTATAACTACAGGAGGGCCTATAAAGAGTAACACGCTTCACTTAAGGTGAACGGGCCTTTAAACAATCTAGGCAATGAGGTTCTAGACCATATCAGAAAATGACAAACTGCAATGCAAAATATAATTTCTAACAAGTGAGAAGACATAGGAACAAACTTATGGAAAAATGCAAATGACTTTCAATAGTTGCGGAAAGACATGGAAAAATAACATATGCAATGGTAAACTTTATTGAAGCAAAAGTTAGAAATTCAGAAGGTGCAAGATTTAAGAGGTTCAGAGCAATATTTACCTAGAAAGGTGTGGAAACCAAACCCTGGCCACGGGTCAGTTAAGGACAGGAAACCCTCAAGGAAGGATACCCCTCAAAGGACAGCAGGTGCAGAATGGACACCCCGGATAGGACAGGATACCCTCGGATTAGGAATCAGGACAGGACCTCAGGACAGGACAGCAAACCCTCAGGACAGGACCGCTCAGGACAGGACCGGAACCCACAGTTCGGAAGCAACGCCTGCGCTCCACCCGCTCTGCAGTTATCGATCAAGACCCCGATTGGGTCAGCGAACTCCCAGCAAAGTGCTTCGCCAGCACTTTAAGGTTCAGTAGAACCTTAGTCTATGGTCAAATTCGGACAGAGTGCTCCGCAGGGCTCTGTATCTTCAGTCACCTATTGAGTACGATGGGTCAGTGACAGGTCAGCTAAACCAGACAAGTCGGACGGTTCCCTAGGTGAACCCAGGGTAGATATACAGTTTGGGGACAGTGTACCACCCCCCAATGTTGCAAAGTGTCAGAATCCCTCAATTTCGATTGGTCCTAAGGTAGGATTTGGGTAACACACCAATCACAATTCAACATTTCAAGCCTGTATTTACATGTTTGGGCACCGCCTAGTAAGATTGGGGTTCCCATGAGAAGCTACACGGCAAGCAGCAATACAATATTACATTGTAACATATAAGGAGCCACATTCGCTGTTCTCGCAGGGCAGAGGTGACTTTCTCAGGAGCATCTCGCCCATCGCTGCCAACTGGCTATGTTCCATCAGTCAAGGTCTACTGTGCTGCCGAAGTTGCGCAGGCGCAGAAGGGACCTCCAATATGGCTCTCCTTTCACTCAGACCCCCATTCCCCGCGGTACATGAAAAGTAAGCGAAAACAAATTAATACATAATAATGTCATCATGAAAACACATCACAGGGTTTGTACTTTCTACTTATCATTATAAAATATACTTATGCAGTTTAAATGTTAGCTACATTGATACAGACACAAGAGCAGTGGCACGAGCAGTACCACATGATGGGCACAGCTATGGATTACGCATGCGCATAAATTTCCCTCCACTTCTGCAGACGCGTCAGGACACGTGAGTGTGGCTGACGCATGCGCAGTAACTAAAATACAAGCGGCGGCCATTTTAAAGTACACGGGTTAAATGTATTAGAAATACACGTAGGCAAGCTTCGCAAACTTTGCCTAAACAAAAATAAACGTTAGTAAAACATACGTTTTGTTACCTTATTACACATAAACGAGGTTCTTGACTTCGGCAAGCCGCAAAATATGCGAAGCTTTGCTTCATCAATCCCCTCTTTGATGATATTTACTATCATCACAAAAAATGGAACCAGATGCCAAATTTCTTTCACACTTTATATAGCTCTATCTCTTCCAGCAATCATTCTAACTTTTCTCTCTCAGTTCTAGTAGGGTGAGAAGTCTTCGCCTTTTTGTATATCTGATCATTCACTTCCTCCAATTCAATCTCATCCACACTCCGTTTCAACCCTCTTGCATTTACCTCGTGCTTCTTGGTGCGCTTACGGCATTTACAACAGATAAAAATGAGAAATATAATAAGACCTATAATACCAATTGGCATCAGTATCTTGAACAATAAGCTTTTACCTACGCTAGCAAGCCAATGACCTACATTTGAGAGACCATCTACCAGTCTCTTCCAGGCACTATCAACCTCGAGTGGTTTGAGTTCGTTTGTCAAATTAGTAATGTTTTTCACATATCTTTTGATCTGTACACTTTTATCCGGAATATAAGTGCAACAATGTTGCGCCTTCAACATCCGGCAGACTCCGCCCTCTTTCGCTAATAAGGTGTCAAGAGCAAGTCGATTCTGCAAAACCATTGATCTGATCGCAACCATTTCGGTATTGACCAGCAGAAATCCATGAGCTGTTTCAGTAGACAGCACATCCACTATAGTAGACAATTTGCAAATTCTGTGAGTGTTCAGAACCACTCCCACTCCAGGTATCAGTGCACTGAAAATACTACCCATAATTTCACCTATACTTTCTCTTTTACTACGCACTAAGCCATTAGTATCTTCATTGCTTCCAGCTTTTCCATTCACATGGTATATTTTCGGGAAGACAATGCCAAAATAGCAGCTTCCATACCAGTGATCCGGCAATTTGAAATAAGCCTTGTCCCCACAAATATAATAAATTCCAGGAAACACAGGCTCTGACCCATTTTTGAAACCCCAACCTCCAATTACCTTGTAATTATGTTCGCATTCACTGGAACCAATGAAACCATTATTATAATAGCTAGTCTTCTCGCGGTGAAGACATAGCTTGCCTTTCTTTTCAAAATCCAGCAACAGAGCAGGTCCCGCCCCACCATTTGAGGTGCCTTCCATGTTCTCTGCCCACTTTGGCTTTTTCTGACTTTCGTCATTAGCCTTCTTTTGTATTTTAATTCTTCTTTTCTCTGCCATGTTCAGGAACATCTTTTCCTGTTCACGCAAAGAACAAGTCAAGTTATCTCTGTGTGCATCAGCTATGTCAATGTTACCTATAGTCAAGAAGTAGTCTCCCATATATCTTATGGTGTCGCTTTTGGTATGTACACGATTCAAGTTCCCACGTATAGGAAGTTCAGAAAAGATTACGTCATTATTAGAGTAATAGTACTGTAACGGTCCTCTTTTGTAAAATAAACTAGCTAAAATGCTACAGGAGATTCCATATGTCAATGGCAAGTGATGGTATGTCACGCCTTCAGCCACAGAAGTAGGTAGCTTCATGCAGACATAGCAATCTTCAATTTCCATAGTCTCTACATAGTGTATTAACAAGTTTGCAAAAACATTTAAGTGTGTCCTGTTCTTAATTCCATGATAATGTAGTCCTCCCTCATCTGATGCTTCTAAGTCTCGTTTTGTTTGTCTCAGTGCTCTCTCATGTCTTGCTACACTCTGTGTTGTCAACTCCTCACTGTCTGTATTTACAATTTCAGTAGGGACAATGTTAGTATCTTTACTTACAGTGAAGGGTATAAAGATTGTTAGTCCTATCCAAATTACTATCAGTACTACTATACTACATATACACACCTTGCAGCACGTTTTGCAACGACTGCAACTAGGTCTACCATTCACAGTTGAATCAGACATTTCGGCTCAGAAGAAGTTTCTCGACCCCTCTTTGTGTCTTTACACAGCTAGCTTACTTTGTGCAAATTCACGGTGGTTCGTCTTCTTCTTCAGCAGAGTACTCAGGGACGGGCTCTCCGTCGCTTATGTCAGTTATATCAAGATCTTCAAGTTCTTCCAAAACAAGTGTCCATTCAGGAGACTTGTACTTCTTGTTTTGTCTTTTTATTCGTTCACTCCTTCTTTTGGAAGAGTTTTCTTCTTGCTCTGCTATCCGCGCACTTCTCCTTGCTTCTGCACGTTTTTCTTCCACCGTCTTTATCCTTAGCCTTAGTCTCTTTACGAACCTAGGCTCAAGGTTGTTTCTTTTCTTTAATCTCTTAGTTGGTACTTGGACTTCGCTTTCTTCTCTTATCCTCTTATTCTCTTTAGCTTGTGGCAATTCTGCTTCACTTTCTTCTTCTTCTTCTCTTATCTCGCTAGTTCCAGGGCTAGCATCAAATTCTTCTTCCTGGTTACTAATCTGGCCCTGTTCAGGAATATTTTGTTTTTGGCTTTCGATTGTCTCTGTTTCTGTTTCTGTTTCCTGAACCCGTTCTTCTAACCCTATCTGATCCTGTTCAAGCACTTCGATCTCTTGATTTTCTTCTGCTCGAACTATCACTCTATTTCTAAGCTGTCCCTTATCCACATCAGGTGTTAGCGGTGGTGTATCGAACACCTGTTCTGTCCCTGTCTGACCTTCTCCTTCCTCAGTTTTGATGTGAGTCTCAAGCGGCTGAGGTTCTTCGCCTGTGCCTTGCTTTTCCTGACTAGTCCACTCCCTACCTTCACAAAGTCGCTCTCTTGTTCTGATGGGATCTTCGGTCAGATCAATCATCGGTATCCATTCTTCTGGCCATATGCTTGGCAGCTCGTCATCAGCTACTCCTGGCTCAGCTTCCTGGACCTCTTCAGCAGGCTGGATTCTTGGCAGTTCGTAGTCAACTACTCCTGGGCCAACGTCTGCTGTTCCTGCAGCCTGACTGGTGCTGGGCTGCTCGTTGTCAGCTGCTTCTGGTCTGGCTCCTGCAGAGTCCTCTGCTGGATGCCCTTCTTCTTCAAATTCTTTGTCTGGTAATTTCTTCTGGGTGTGGCCAGCGTGGATCCACTGGGGAATACCTGCGACCTTCACTGCAGTGGTTGTTACCAGGATTACTTGGCGTTTCTTTCTCCACCTTGGTGCCAGACAGCTTGATCGAGTGTGCTTCTTTATTTTGACCCAGTCTCCTGGAACCAAGCTGTGGAGAGGAGTCGTTGGATTGAGGATGCCGTCGTCTCCAATCTGGCGAGAGATAGAACGCACTTGGTCACCCAATCTTCTGCAGTATTCAAGCACCAAATCATCAGTAATACTCAACAGTTTGCTTCCTGGCACCCATGCTTGTCTCATCACTCTTCCCATAATGATTTCATGGGGACTTAGGCCTGTCTTGCGGTCAGGAACACTTCTCAGTCCCATCAGGACCAGGGGCAGGGCCTTCACCCAGGTCATGCCAGTTGCATCAGTCAGCTTTGCTAGTCTGTTTTTGATAGTTCCATTTACTTGTTCCACTATTCCAGAAGCCTCTGGATGATATGCACAGTGAAGTTTCTGCCTTATTCCAAAGGCCTTACAGAGTTCAGCCAGTATTTCATTCTGAAAATGTCCACCCTTATCTGATTCAATAATGAATGGCACCCCGAATCTAGGTATCAGTTCTTTTAGTAAACACTTCGCTACGGTCAGTGCGTCACTTTGGGGAGTAGGGTAAGCTTCTACCCATTTTGAAAATACGCAAACAATGACAAGGACATATCGTTTCCCTTCACAACGGGGCATGGTGATGAAATCAATCTGTATCTTTACAAAGGGACCCCCGGATCTCCCAATTTTGCTCAGTTCAACCATTGTCCTTTTGCCTGGGTTCATCTGTTGACATGACAGGCACCTCTGGCAGAGGGACTCTGCTACTTTCCTGAACTTCTTACTGTACCAAGTCTGTTGAAATACCAGAATCATGGCATCCCTACCAATGTGTGATCCTTCGTGTATTAATCTTGCCATTGTGCCAAGCAAGTGTCGGGGTAACACAGGCATACCAGTTGGGCCCAAAATTACACCATCCACACGTCTCGGTCTACACCCATCCTCCTTCCATTTCTCTCTTTCTTGCCAAGGAGCCGACTCCTGCCACTCTCTCACTTCATCCCAAGTAGGCACTTCCTCAAACACTTGAAGTTGGCAGCTGGCTCCGATTCCCCCTCGTTTAGGATTAACGATATAGTGATCTCTGGCGCACCATTGGGCCACTCGATCAGCATAATCGTTTCCCAGTGATACTTTGTCCATGCTCTTCTTATGAGCACCGCATTTTACCACTGCCAGTTCCTTGGGTAACTGGATGGCCTCTAAAAGGTCATGAACAACTTTTGCATTCCGAATGGGAGTACCTGAGGAAGTCAGGAATTCCCTCTGTAGCCACAATTGGCCAAAGTCATGCACAACTCCATAACAGTACTGACTGTCAGTATACACTGTTATGCGTAGGTTCTTCCCAATTTTGCAAGCTTTTATCATAGCAATCAATTCGGCTACTTGTGCAGACTTGATGTTATATAGGTAACCTTCTTCTTCAATTTTTGTTTAAGAGACTACTGCATAAGCAGCACTCAGGCCTCCTAGTTCATGTCTTAGACAGGAACCATCTACAAACAGCTCTTTATCATGCTCAGGCAATGGCGTTTATTTTATGTCTGGGCGTGGTTTGGTGCTGAACTCTGTCAGATCAATGCAATCATGTTCATCATCATCCCCACCTTCCATTTCCAGGGAGTCGGGGAGTAAAGTGGCAGGGTTCAGAATACCGCACCTAACAATGCTTACATTTGCTGCACCCACAAGAATCCTCTCGTATTTAGTCAGCCGACTAGGGGTGAGATACTGCGTTTTAGTTCTGGTCAATAGAATTACCACTCCATGTGAAACATACACAGTCACAGGATGTCCCATGACTATGGACTCACTCTGTTCCAAACTTGCACAGGTAGCAGCTACTGCTTTCAGACAGCCTGGTAACCCAGCAGCTACTGGGTCCAAGGTGGCAGAGAAATAGGCCACAGGCCTTCTGGTCGTGCCATGTTCTTGAGTCAGGACTGACAATGCGCAATTATCGCGAGTGTCACAGAATAGGGCAAACTCTTTGGAATAATCTGGCATTCCCAGCGCAGGGGCTGTACACAGACAGTTTTTCAGTCTTGTGAAAGCCATTAGGCTTTCATCGTCCCATTCTACAATGTCTGGCATTCCTCTTGTGGTCATTTTTATCAAAGGCCTGGCTACGACTGCAAATCCCAGAATCCACTGCCTGCAGTATCCTAGTACACCCAGGAACATTCTGACGTCTTTTTGAGTACGGGGCAACTGCATCTTTTGAATTATTCTCACTCTTTCTGATGTGACTTTTCTGACACCCTTTTCTATCTGGTGTCCTAGATATTTCACTGATTTTGCACAGAACTGTAGTTTGTCAGGGGCCACTTTATGCCCTTTCTCACACAGATGATTTAGGAGGGCAATGGTGTCAACTACACAGTCCCTATGACTTTTAGACGCCAGTAGAAGGTCGTCTATGTACTGCACTAAGACAGAGTTCCCAGGTAAGATCAAAGTCTCTAGACATTTTTTCAAGATCTGATTAAAGATAGAAGGGCTCTCTGTATACCCCTGAGGGACCCGGTTCCAGCAATACACGTGACCTTCGAAGGCAAACGAGAAAAGAAATTTGCTGTCGGGGTGCAGGGGTATCGAAAAGAATGCATGACACAAATCAATCACAGTGAACCACTCAGCATCCCAAGGAATCTGGTACAATATCACTGCGGGGTTCGGGACAATAGGGCAACAAGGAACTACAATTTTGTTTACCTTTCTCAGGTCTTGCACTACCCTATACTTGCCACTAGGCTTCTTGATGCCCATAATCGGTGAGTTGCATGGGCTGCTCATCACTTCCTGTATGATGTTTCCTTCTAATAATTTTTGTATTTCCAGAGTGACACCTGCTTTCACTTCAGCATTCATTCGGTAGGGCTTAGTGTTAGGATATACTGCATTGTCCTTGATGGCTATCTGCATGGGGTCCACATCTTTCATTAATCCCACATCTTTTCCAGTGAAATCCCACACCTCTGGCTTTACCGCTTCCTGGAGTTCTTGGGGCAAATCCTGCAGGGTCAATCTTTTAATTTCTGAGTCAGGTCTAAGTAACAATAGTTTATAAATGCCATCTTCATCCGGGGTCTGTATTTCAACACCTTTTGGTGTGCAAAAGATGGTACAGTTCATTTTGCACAGCAAATCACGACCCAGTAGATTCACTGGACTGGTGTCACAGACGACAAACCTATGCATTTGTTTAAAATTTCCAATTGAAATCTCCATTGGTTCGGTAACAGGAGTACTAATCAATTGATTAGATACACCCACTACTTGGATATTTTCTCCCGAGAGGGGTAGGTTTGGAACGTCCACTGTTCTTACAGTAGAACGGGTAGCGCCAGTGTCCAACAGAAAGGTGACATCATTTCCGTCAACCTTTCCTTCAATGTATGGTCCAGACTGGTCTACCGGCAAGGAAGCGCCAAGTACGCACTCCTCGTCCTCCCCTCTCAGGCCCCGTCAGTACTGATCATTACAAAGGAAGGTATCATTTAGCAGATACTGCGAAGTTGCTGTATTTCTGTTCTCACCGCTTTCCCAAACTTCTATCTCCTCACCCTCTCCCTGTTTTCCCCTGTATACCTGCTTGGGTGCTCGAGGCACCTGAACTGTTTTTACCTGGGGTTGAGTCTTTCTTGGTCTTTCTTTCTGCGTCTGTGGAGTTAAATCAGGTGTTTTTGCATTATCATCTGTCAATTGGGGACACTCGTTTCGCCAGTGTCCAATTTCGCCGCACTGATGGCAGGGAAATTTCTTCATAGCCTCTTCCCTGCTAAATTTGGGCCGGGGCTTTCCTCCACCCCCTCCCCCAGGACTTTTGTTCTCAGCATTTTTAACCATGTTACTCAATTGTTTTTCCTGCTGTTCTGCGAGCTTTACTTGAGCCCACATCACTTTTTCCTTAAGGGCCTTTTTCTTTTCTGCCATCTCGTCCTCGCAGTACTTAGCGTACCGTAGGACCTCATCCATTTTCTTTGTATGCCAACAGATTTTATTATCTTTTATCCACTGACAAATTTCAGGTCTTAAACCATTTACAAACCTGTAAATAAAGTGCGTCATGTCCTTCAAATCGATGTTATCAATACCACTGTATGTTTTAAATACCTGCAATAACCTCTCATAGAAGGAGTGCACTGTCTCGTCCCTTTCCTGTGTTGTTCTATCTATTTTTGTCCAATCAGTTTCTTTTGCGGGCACCTTTTCTTTCAAATGCTGAATTACCTGCTCATATTTTCGCATGACATCCTTTGATGGCTCCCCTGTTTCCTTATTTCTTGGGTACTCTTCAGTAGGCCAGTCTATGGCTATTTTACACTGGGTCCATAAATCTACCGGAACCACAATGTCGAAAAACCCATCCAGGTCTTTCCACAGACATTTCTGTACCTTCACGAACCTTTCCACCTGCCTGTACCAGTCTACTGGTTTCTCTCGTAATTTTGGAAAATCGTTCGTAAAGGACACAATATCCTGTCTAGACCAGGGGACATGCACATATTTCCCTCCAGGTACTTCGCGCATGGGGCATAACTGCTCAGGTTTCTCTACCTCCCTTAAAGCAAATTCAGGAGTCACTTGTCGGGAGCGAGCCTCTTCCCTCTTTTTCGCCCACCTGCTTCTCCATCTTTCCACATCTCCCCATTTCTGCAGTACCCCCAATAATTCTTTAATCTGCAACTTTTTTCCCGCCACATTCAGGTGCTCTATATCTTTGTCTGAGAAGTCTGCTCTGTACGGTTTCTGTAAGGGCTTGGATTTCGAGATATCTACCCCCATACTAGCTGCGGTTTCGGTCAGTTTTTCGTGGAGCACTCTGGTGTTCCTTGTAAAGCTTTTACATATAAACGACAATTCTTCTTCAGAGTAGGTATTCAATCGATCCAACCCCACATTTCCTGCCATTAATTCTTCTATTTCTACCCTCAGCTTGTAGAGGTCTAAAGGTTTCGTTTGCGGAGTCTGTTTCTCTAATTCACGACTCCAACTCTCAATTTCATCCGGAGTTACCAGAGAGACATTCCTAGTGCCTGTTGCTGACTCTAATTTAATTTCTTTTGCATTAAAAGGGTTATGCCTCTGCTGCATTCCCTTTCCGGTCGGTTTGTTTGGCAAGTCCAAGAACGCAACTTCAGACTCGCACTCACTGGACTGATCATCTATGATTATCGGTTCCTGTCTCGGGGGTGCCATGACTGGGGTCATAACTGGAGTAATCGGATATCCCTGACCATTTCCGTATAACGGAACCACTGGTCCAATAGTTACTGGAATAGTCAATGCCTCAGGACTGGTATTTAACTGGGAGATTTTCTGAATTATTTCTGTCCTTTGTCTAGCTAGGGCCTCTTGCTCCTTTTCCACTAGTATCCTTCTTAAAGTCGTGTCATGTAATATCTGTGGGGTCAATGGAGGAGTAAAACTCGGGGCAGTAGGATGCGTTTCACTTGGTCCCCCACCATAATTTGGTTTTGGGAACAATGTTCCGGTGTTAAAGGACCTGCGCTCTTCCTCATATGGAGGTTGAACAAAAGGCAGTCCTGAATTCGATGGTTTCTCTTCGTTTTCATACAAGGGTCTGGGAAAGAAAACTTTCGTACGTGAATATTTTTCTTCCTGGCTTGCGGGCACTTTGGGATATATATCCCTTGTTTCCGCCGGTTCGGGTTTCTCAAAATAGGGCAATACTTGACCACCCCCTCCCAGTCCTAGGGATCTGTCTTCTTCCTTGAGGAAGTGGCGTCGGGGAGCATCTCCTACACTGGAAGATCGGGTTCCCTCGTTATAAGGTGGCGGACTTCTGGTACAGATGTCATCTATCAATTCATCATCTGACTCCCCAGGGGCCCCCCAATGCTTACACTTTTCGGTACTTTTCTCACCCGCTGCAGGGTTATGACATGCCGGCATCATGGGAAACAGACCCTCAACAATCATGCTCTGCCTCCACTGTTTCATCCTTTTATCCCTGGACTCCTGTTTCAGCCTGGGGTACCACTTGGTCAAACCCTTGTCCATTCGGGGTCTTTCTCTTTCAAAAGCCTCAATCTCCCATTCCTCTAATGCCTCATACTGCGTTAGTCTCGGTCTGGGATGCAGTTCATTCATCCGAGTTCTTAAATTAAATAAGATCCTACCATTGAAAGTACCATCTAACGGAAAAGCCAATACTCCGTCATCTTTTGTGTACTTCACCCAATTCTCCAACCACACACAGGTATTGTACCCTCGGTCAAACATCATGAATGAGGCAGGAGTATTGGGTGGTGGGACAAGAACACCTTCTCTAGATTTAATCGGTTTGTCCGTTTTAAAATAATTTTTCACCTTACTTACAAGGGACATTTTTCTCTTGGTTCCGTACATAATATCGTATCTATTAGTCTTCCACTGATCCCTTTCAAACCCTAGGTGCCTTGGATCAGGTCGAGTTCCTGTAGTCTGCGAGTGCCACATACGACTTCTACGCTAAACTTTGTTTACAAACTACCTCCAATCAGAACGCGCTTCAGAAAACCGTGCAACCAATGGGTGCGCGACTCTAAATAATCTCTACCAATGGGTGCGCGGCCCCTTCGTGAGACAGTTCCCACGCTCTGGCGCTCACCCCTCCTTTACAATCTCAGCTCCGCTACCCGCCCGCTGCTTCTACCAATCCCAGCGCGGCACAGAGTGACGTCAGAGGCGCTTCGCGACTGACTCCCTCCCTTCACAAGGTAACGGAAACTTTCTTTCTTTTAAAGTGCTCAGTGCTTGGTTATTTTACAACAAATACACATTCGCCACAGTGCTCAAGTGTCTAGACAGAGAAAGAATTATTTTACTGCAAGTAAACTACTTCCATTTACTTTTCACTCGCTGCGGGTAGATCTCTTCCGCCTACCCTTCACTCTAGCATCGGTGAACCTGTTATTCCCCTAAACTCATCCACTTCTTTCCGGGATATATTCCGAGTTTAAGGTTTCCCAGCGGACCCCCCTGCTTTCACGCTAGCTCCGAGGAACCTGCTACTCTTCCGATGTGACCCTTATTAGGTTACGCCACTATGGGAATTTTGCCAATGAACCCCGTTACTGACATTTATTCACACATGTATTCAGAAAACCCTAGTTAGTGCTTCCCGGTTATCTAAACCTGCACCTAACTTTCCTCGAGCCTGTGACCTCAGGACAATGGATTCTATTCACCACTTGCCCTTTCAATTCCCCGGGGAGTTCGGACAACACAGAACTAAACGGTTGACAAATGCATGGATTAATACATATAACAATATAAGAACAAGAATAATAACAATACAGCAATTCATGAATTCCAAAACAGCGTATTCACAAGAGAATGATCAGGTCTCTTAGAACAGCCGCTCTTCTAGCAGCATCAATATACTAGCAGCTTCCGACTCAACTAGTCCAACTAATCCCTGCCTTACTCTCAACTAGTCCCTAACCATCCTCTGGCTACCAGTAAAACTGATAGAGCGCGCGGGGCCACCCGACCAATAGTTTTCGCCGTTCCCGGCTTTAGGGCCCATATACTTTCAAATCACCATATACATCGATCAGGTGACTTCACGAGCTCTACCAATTTGTGTGTGAGTTCCCTACTATTATTTCTCAGTGCACCCGACTTACCATCCACCGATGCGGGTACCTAATGACCACAATGAATCAGGGAGCTAGCTGTAAAAGGAAAGGCAGCAAAATACAAACCCAACCAATAACATTCAAAATACTGTTTGAAATGACCACGGACAACGGGAAGTTTTAAAATGTTTATCTAAAGTTCATTTGCTTCATTCATAAGGTACATCAATATAAGGCAATCAATAACCAAGATAACGTAAATGATGTAACTGTAAAGAAATAACGACAGAGTAATCATTGAAATACTGATATAAAATGTAACGAGAAGATACTATGCTATTCAATAATATTTAAGCATGGGCGGACTATGTAGGTATAACTACAGGAGGGCCTATAAAGAGTAACACGCTTCACTTAAGGTGAACGGGCCTTTAAACAATCTAGGCAATGAGGTTCTAGACCATATCAGAAAATGACAAACTGCAATGCAAAATATAATTTCTAACAAGTGAGAAGACATAGGAACAAACTTATGGAAAAATGCAAATGACTTTCAATAGTTGCGGAAAGACATGGAAAAATAACATATGCAATGGTAAACTTTATTGAAGCAAAAGTTAGAAATTCAGAAGGTGCAAGATTTAAGAGGTTCAGAGCAATATTTACCTAGAAAGGTGTGGAAACCAAACCCTGGCCACGGGTCAGTTAAGGACAGGAAACCCTCAAGGAAGGATACCCCTCAAAGGACAGCAGGTGCAGAATGGACACCCCGGATAGGACAGGATACCCTCGGATTAGGAATCAGGACAGGACCTCAGGACAGGACAGCAAACCCTCAGGACAGGACCGCTCAGGACAGGACCGGAACCCACAGTTCGGAAGCAACGCCTGCGCTCCACCCGCTCTGCAGTTATCGATCAAGACCCCGATTGGGTCAGCGAACTCCCAGCAAAGTGCTTCGCCAGCACTTTAAGGTTCAGTAGAACCTTAGTCTATGGTCAAATTCGGACAGAGTGCTCCGCAGCGCTCTGTATCTTCAGTCACCTATTGAGTACGATGGGTCAGTGACAGGTGAGCTAAACCAGACAAGTCGGACGGTTCCCTAGGTGAACCCAGGGTAGATATACAGTTTGGGGACAGTGTACCACCCCCCAATGTTGCAAAGTGTCAGAATCCCTCAATTTCGATTGGTCCTAAGGTAGGATTTGGGTAACACACCAATCACAATTCAACATTTCAAGCCTGTATTTACATGTTTGGGCACCGCCTAGTAAGATTGGGGTTCCCATGAGAAGCTACACGGCAAGCAGCAATACAATATTACATTGTAACATATAAGGAGCCACATTCGCTGTTCTCGCAGGGCAGAGGTGACTTTCTCAGGAGCATCTCGCCCATCGCTGCCAACTGGCTATGTTCCATCAGTCAAGGTCTACTGTGCTGCCGAAGTTGCGCAGGCGCAGAAGGGACCTCCAATATGGCTCTCCTTTCACTCAGACCCCCATTCCCCGCGGTACATGAAAAGTAAGCGAAAACAAATTAATACATAATAATGTCATCATGAAAACACATCACAGGGTTTGTACTTTCTACTTATCATTATAAAATATACTTATGCAGTTTAAATGTTAGCTACATTGATACAGACACAAGAGCAGTGGCACGAGCAGTACCACATGATGGGCACAGCTATGGATTACGCATGCGCATAAATTTCCCTCCACTTCTGCAGACGCGTCAGGACACGTGAGTGTGGCTGACGCATGCGCAGTAACTAAAATACAAGCGGCGGCCATTTTAAAGTACACGGGTTAAATGTATTAGAAATACACGTAGGCAAGCTTCGCAAACTTTGCCTAAACAAAAATAAACGTTAGTAAAACATACGTTTTGTTACCTTATTACACATAAACGAGGTTCTTGACTTCGGCAAGCCGCAAAATATGCGAAGCTTTGCTTCATCAATACCTCCCTATATTTTAAGGAAGAGATTATTGTTGCATGCACATTCTGGTCATCAGGGTATAGTAAAGACTAAGGAAATGTTACGCACACAATTTTGGTGGCCAGGAATGGATTTGGAGATAGAGCGAATGGTCAGAGATTGTGTAGAGTGTTGTGCGAGTGACAAAATCTTAAAAACCAGACAGATGCCCATGGTTTGCCGAACTTTGCCTAATCATCCTTGGGATGAATTGGCCATCGACATTTTAGGTCCTCTTACTGGAGTTTCTGACACCCCATATCTAATTGTTTTAATAGACCTTTATTCTCGTTGGATTGAGGTGAGTGCTGTTAGTGAAATTACTTCTGAGTCCGTCATTAAATTTCTATCTGAAGTTTTTATGAGGGAAAGTTTTCCAAACAGTATTTTATCAGACAATGGCCCTCAATTCTGCTCAGCGCTGTTTGGTGACTTTCTTACTAAAAGTGGTATATTGCACAAACGGTCCTCTCTGTACCATCCAGAAACCAATGGTGCAGTTGAGAGAGTTAACAAAACGTTAAAAGAATGCATTCAGCTTGCCAGGGCTAATGGTTTGAATTGGAAAGTGGAGCTTAAAGAAAGAATTGAAGCTTACAGATATTCTCCTCACTCCACCACTGGTAAATCCCCCTTCGAATTGTTCAAAGGAAGGGTACCCAACACCATGTTGTGTCCTGGTTGGATGAATCTGAATAAAGGGGTTGTTGATAATCATATTGGTGGTTGGAGGGAAAGGGAGTTAGAAAAACAAGCTTGTAGAAAAGCTTATTTTGATAATAAGAAATGTGTTCGTTTTCAGGAAATTAAAGTAGGTGATTTTGTTAAAATAAAAGCACCTGTTGGGAGGAGTTCCTGGTCGAAATATACAAATGTCAGACCAGTTATTAAGGTGTTTAGGAATGCCATCAAAACACAAGATGGAAGAATTTGGAATAAAAGTAGGGTTGTTGTGATTAGATCAAGAAATGTTACTCAATTTGCATCAAATACTGGTTATGAATCTTCTCCAACATTCCAACTACCTGTATCCAGTTCTAGCAATTCTTCCTCTTTTCATGTGAGGAGTCAGAGATTACGCAGAGCTCCTGCTTATATGAAAGATTATGTTTGATCTTTCTTTTGCTTTATCTGTCAATAGTAATTAGTTTTCTTGTTTATATCTTACCACCTGATTCCTTTTATTACAGTTTTTGTTATTATTATTATATAGGAGGGAGATGTGTAATGTCCTGCTTTATTTGTTAACACATGTTTCCTCATGGAATGTAGAATTCTACTCTGTCATACTAGTAGAATATAGAATGTGCTTAGGAGTCAGTTGGTATCTTGGCTGTTCGTGGATGAGGCGAATAAACTACTCCTGAACCAACAAGCTATTCGTTATTATAATTATTATAATTAATGACAATTTTACAGCACCCTCATCTACTGACCCCCGGGACCACGCACACAATTCAGCGAAGACATCACAGACTTCATCAGCCCACACGCCCTCCCCTCCCCTGACTACATCCTCCTAGGGTACTTCAACTTCCACCTGGAGAACAACAACGACACCAACACCACCACCCTGCTGGACAACCTCGCCAACCTCGGACTCCAGCAACTGGTGAACACCCCCACCCACTACGCCGGCCACACGCTTGACCCCGTCTTCTCCTCCAGCAAGCATATCTCCTTCAGCCACTCCACCGGACTTCATTGGACGGACCACAGCTGCGTCCTCTTCAGCTTCAGAAGAACCACGACCCATCACCACCCGCAACAGGTTCCTCGCAGGAGCTGGAACAAGATCACCGCCGACCAGCTCACCACCTCCCTCAGCCAGAACCGTCCCGCCAGCACAATGGACCCCAACGAAGCAGCCAGCAACCTCACACAGTGGATCACCAACTGCGCTGACAACCTCGCACCACTGAAGACTCCTCCTAGCAGACCCGGCAGCAAGAAAGCCTCCTGGTTCACCGACGAACTCAAGAACTCCAAGAAGAACTGCCGTCCCCTCGAGAAAGCCTGGAGCAACAACCAGACCACAGACACCATGACTGCACTCAAGCACGCCACCCGCAAACACCACCAGCTGATCCGCACCATCAAGAAGACAGCATTCAAGGAACGACTGGACAACAACGCCCACAACAGCAAGGAACTCTTCAGCATCGTCAAAGAGCTCTCCAACCCCAGCGCTGGAAACAACGACATCACTCCTTCACAAGACCTCTGCGACTCACTCGCCTCGTTCTTTCACAGCAAGATGGCCGACATACACAACAGCTTCGGCGCACAGACCACGCACCCAACCACCGAACCAACGCCCCCCACCACCACCCTCCGCGCCTGGACCCCGGTCAGCTTCGATGAACACCATCCACTCCGTATCACCAACCGACCCCTGCCCCCACCACGTCTTCAACAAAGCCGACTCCATCATCGTACCCCATCTCCGGGACATCATCAACTCCTCCTTCAACACCGCCACCTTCCCGGAGAGCTGGAAGCACGCCGAGCTCAGCGCCCTCCTGAAGAAACCTACAGCAGACCCCACCGACCTCAAGAACTACCGTCCCATCTCGCTCCTCCCTTTTCCTGCCAAGGTCATCGAGAAGACCGTCAGCAGACAGCTTGCCGCCTTCCTCGAGACGAACGGATCCCTCGACCACTCGCAGTCCGGCTTTCGAGCCAACCACAGCACCGAGACCGCCCTCATCGCAGCCACAGACGACATCAGATCCCTGCTCGACAACGGGGAAAGAGCGGCCCTCATCCTCCTGGACCTGTCCGCAGCGTTCGACACGGTCTGCCACCGCACCCTAGTGCAGCGCCTCAACAACATCGGAATCCAAGAGAAGGCACTGGAATGGATCATCCCGTTCCTCACCGGAAGAACCCAGAGGGTCCACCTCCCCCCGTTCAGATCGGAGGCCACCGAAGTCATCTGCGGCGTACCACAAGGATCATCACTCAGCCCCACCCTCTTCAATGTCTACATGACGCAAAATAGGTGAAGAAAGAGGCAAGCGTGGTATAAAAAGAAACAAGTGATGTGCATAAAGAGGCAACAGAGGTGCAGAAAGAGACAAAAGCGGTGCAGAAAGTAGAAAAGATGTACATAAAGTGGAAAGAAAAGTGCAGAAAAAGAAAGAAAAGTGCAGAAAGAAGCAACAGAAATGCAGAAAGAGGCAAGAGAGGTGCCACAAAGAAGCAACAGTGTCTTTCACACCATTAGCACTAATTTAACAACCACATTTAGCAATAAGTAACAGGTGACCATTCTAGGTTTACAAAGAACCTTTCACATGCTGTAACACTTGTCGCTGCATTTTTGGTAACGTTTGAACCATTTGAGCTGAAAACAAAGATTTTTGTGTTCAAATCTGCAGATTATGCAGCAGATGATGAATTATGTGGCTAATACGGAAAATTTATAATTGTGCAAAAGATGGTGCAGCCAAACAGTCACATAATTCCAGTGGCCCTGATCATACCTCTGACTTGGTCCAGAAGTCCTCCTCAGTGATTTCATCTTTTTTTGTCTCATTGAGTTCCTAGTTTAGCTTCTATGAAAATGAGGAACACTAAACCTGAGGTTACCACTCCACAACACAGAGTACCATACCAGATAATTACTCTCCATAACACATAATCCCACTCTACCTAATTACTAGACACTAAATACCACATACTTTCTATCCACATAATTTCACTGCCCAACATACCACATAATTCCACTGCACACAACCTACATCCACTCCACTCTCAAAAACATTAATAAAACACTTTTAGATTTACAATGCTAATAGCTCTAACTCTTGCAAATGCGAGACCTATTACATTACAAATGCTTCTTTAAGTGGTAGTCGTGTTTACAGAGTGATGGAGAAAAGGAGCAGGGGCTCCAACCAGTGCTGAGGAATTCCACTGCATAGGACTTACAGGAGGTACCAGGAGGGCTACTTGGCCGCCAAAGTCCCACAGGAGTAAAGTGGACTTCTTCCCCAACCAGTACTGTGCAAGGAGGTGCTTTTTCAGAGTGGTGGAGAAAGGTGACCTTGGCCTCCGAAGACCTCCTAGCAATCCCACAGTGTGCAATTTACTAGAGGTAATAGGAGAGGTAGTTAGCCCATAGGGTCAACCTTGGAGGCCAACCACCCCTCCTATTACCTCCAGTAAGTCACATGCAGTAGGATTGCTAAGTTATCATAGCCCGCCACACCCCCTTTTCCCACCACCCTGCAAACACACTTCCTGGCCCGCTCTTGAATGGGATTAATGTCCTCTTCTCTACCTAATAAATACCTGCAGTATGCCAAAGATAGTGGGATAGCTGACAGGTAGATACAGGCCATGCCCCCTTTCTCCACCACTCTGCAAACACACCTCCTGGCATGTTCTAGGTTGTGGAATTAGGTCCCATTGAATCCTGAGGGTACCTGGGGGACAACAGGCCCACCAGGTACCTCCAGTAAGCCCCTTACAGCTGTATTGATGTAGATTACTTGTAAAAAAGAGATGTTTGTCATTTCAGGAGCCTCAATAAAATTATTCTAGGGGAAAAGGTTAAAAGTGTCAAAGAACACTGCTGTATATTCTCCTAACAGGCCTGCCTTCAACCCGGATCTCTACCGGCCTCACTCAGAGTGAGTTGCCAGGCCTCAAATTCACAGTGCATTGCTTTGGGGAAGGACAGTATGCCCCACTGCCTTGCACAGGCCCTCATGTAAAAGTACAAGCTCTGTTTACTCCAGCTCACTGCTGTAGTTGGGGACTTTTCAGGGTATTGTTAGAGAACTACAGTGACATCAGTGTAGTTAGAGCCCCGGGATGTGTAGAGCATCTTCCTGATCCTGGGAAGCTCACAGCCCGCCAATGACATGTGGAAAGGAATATTGGAGCCCATTATGTACCTGTCACTTACCAATGTGGACTGTGACACTGCAGCTTTTGTTGGTCATTACAAAGCCGAGCATCGTCTCCTGAGCTGCTTCCTCACTGCTGGTAGCAGTGCTCCTCTTGCTGCCTTAGCTCCTTGGACTTCATCCTGGGTCACTCTCCTCAACTTTCCTGTGACTGGTTCAGCAAGCCTGGTTCTCCTGTCCTGGTCCAAACCCCACTCTTCTCTTGAGTTCTCTGGTGGTTCACAGCCTGTCTTTCTCCCTCCCACAATCTTTGGTCTCCAATGCAATCAGTAGTGCCAGACAGGCCGGGGCATCTCCTCCCAGCCACCAGCTCCCCTAGCCAATGGAAGCCCAGGGCCTGCTCCCAGCCCCAGGGATCATGATGAACATTAATATTCATTAGGAGGGGCAAAGGCCAGGTAGAGAACAGCAGGCATGGGCACAGTTTCATGCAGCGGGCAGACATACAACCCATTATCCCAGCATCACAGGTAGTAGCAGTCGTGCTCACCTCTCTCAGGCTCAGTCCCACCCGCACAACTCCAGCAGTGCAAGGGTTGACTGAGCATTGGCTGCTAATGCTCATTTGGAGCCTTGGGGCAGCAATTACTCGGGCTCCTACATTGCATAGCCTACAGTGCCTACAGTGCATGTCTCGGGCTGGTCGGGCCAAGGCTCCTGTCCAACCTGACATGCGCACTTCAGCCCAAGAAGCAGGCTAGGAGTAGAGGCTTCCCCCATTGCCACCCTCATGTAACTTTGTTCTTTGCCCATATGACAGTCACGTTGCGCACTGCAGTAAACATAAATATTTTTAATATGGCAAAGAAAGGGGGCGATGCTCCCGCACTCATATAAAGAAACCACTCCGGATATAAACGTGCCCCATACTAGTAGATTAAGATATACTGAAATTACTTTTGAGAAAATGTTCTTTCAAACTGCTTCTAAAGGCATATGTTACCATTCCTTACTTACCATTATTTTTTAAATGTATTTATTTTGTTTATGTTTTCATAAGCATTGTTACAGTACATCATCATTAGCAGCAGACAAAAGGTACAATATTGAATGCAATAAATAGCCTAAAGTGCAAGCAAATGAAAAGCCAGGAATATTGTGTCACCAACCTTCCTTAAATTATGTGGCATATAGTACTCAAATGGTACAAAAAGCAAGAAACTTGGGAGTGATTAACCAGTGCATAATGTATCGAGACCATCTATAGAAATAGGGTAAAATCCGAGACATTTCCAGTCTAAAAATATACAGGACCTTTAGATTATCCACATCTAAGAAAAGTATCAATGAATGTCATGGCTAACAGACACAATATAGACATTCCACAACATATTGGATTATAACGGGCAGCCCAATTTGATTGAATAAAATCCTATTCATTCCATCCATGAGCTAGCAAAGTCAGTATTGAAAACATATGTAAACAAAGGGGGGGCAGAAGGCACACAATGGGTAGGGATTCCTCTAATTGAGATGGAATCATATTCAGCCTGAGTAGTCCCCTGTTACCGGGTCTCCAGACTGCCCAGAACTAGATCATACTCTCCAACCACTTTGCGATGGGCCACAAATCCTGGTCCTCTATAGATGAGCTTTCCACTCTTTGTAACTCATATAAATGTATTTCCATGGTTTATGTTCCCAGGAACATGGCCCTCCATTCAGCAAATGTGGTGCCTCTGGGTTTAGCCAACCTGCTGCAATGCACATCCTTGCACCTGCCATCGCAATGAATATACAACTCTTTTTTATCAACCCAATGCCCACCGTGCCCTTAACCACCCTTAATAACATCATCAAGGAAGTTATTTGAATTTGTTCCCCAATAATCCTCCCAATAAAAGCACCAATCTCCTGGTTTTAGTGCAGGGCATGGGAAGATCAAGTGTACGCACAGCAATGGCAACAGTCCTTGGATCTCCAACCGCATCTATGTAGCTTAGCAGGGCTTAATAAAGATAAAATATAGTCTTAAAATACCGACTCCTTAACCCTTCTGTCAACAATGCTTTGCTAACAATATCAAGTGATTCCTGAAGTAGCAGACCCTCTATCCCAAGTTTAGATTCTCTCTTGGCATTTTGAGCTTCCAAGTTATCTGGTAGTTCTTGTAATAGTAAGCTATAGATAGCCCCAATCCTCGCCCCTTTATCAATGGCTTTTACAATAGGGATTTGTCTAACTTAAAATTGATTCATAGTCAGCTTATTACCAAAACCCTGGATCTGAAGATATTTAAAAAATGTACCCTTGTTGATTTGTGTTTTTTTCCTGGAGCTCACCAAACAAATACAGCTTCTCTCCCTCATAGAGATTACCCAACACAGTAACAACATTCTGAACTAAGCTCCGATCAATTGTGTCAGTCATGACATTTTAAGAATAAGGGTGCTGAGCCCATTATGGGTGTATAATAATTAAATCTTATAACACCAGCCCTCTTCTTAATTTGCCACTGTAGCCTAAATGCCCCTCGTAAAATCTTAAACTTTGTTATATTACAGTAACTGGGTTCATTGTTTTTAAAAATACATCCATTGGTCTCAATTCCTGGCATTAACTCATAAATTGATGGGGCTTGTGCTAAGCATAAGCCATACTTTCTGCCCTTAATTAATACGCATGTATTGTAATATGCAAGAACAATAATAAAGTGTAAGATTAGGCACTGCACGTCCTCCATGATTTTTGGGGAGTACCATATATTTAGAGGCTCTTTTTGACTTATTCATCTCCTAAAGAAAACTAAAGCACAAACCTTCAAATTTAGTCAGCCTGAATGTATTGATTTCCAATGGAATGGTCCTAAAAAGTACAGAAATCCTAGCAAATTTGTCAATGTTAGTACATTACACCTCCCCACCAGTGAGAGGTACAGATGGCTGAGTCTCTGAAGGCCCTGTCAATCAATCAATCAATCAATCAGGGGATTTGTAAAGCGCGCTACTTACCCGTCAGGGTCTCAAGGCGCTGAGGGGGGGGGGGTGACGCTACTGTTCGAAAAGCCAAGGCTTGAGGAGTTTTCTAAAGGTGAGTAGGTCTTCGGTCTGACGTAGGTGGGTAGGAAGGGTGTTCCAGGTCTTGGTGGGGAGGTAGGAGAAGGATCTGCCGCCGGAGGTAGTTCATTGAATACGGGGGATGGTGGCGACGGCGAGGCTGGCTGAGCGGAGCTGGCAGGTGGGGGTGTGGAAATTGAGTCGGCTATTCAGGTAGGCTGGTCCGGCGTTGTGGAGTGCTTTGTGTGCGTGGGTGAGGAGTTTGAAGGTGATCCTCTTTTAGGGGAGCCAGTGTAGGTTCCTCAGGTGGGGGGTGATGTGGCATCAGCCGGGTGCGTTGACGATCAGTCGGGCGGAGGCATTTTGGAAGTGCTGGAGTTGTCGTAGGTGTTTGGCTGGGATTCTGGCGTAGAGTGCATTGCCGTAGTCCAGCCTGCTGCTGACAAGGGCCTGTGTCACCGTTCTTCTTGTTTTGGCCGGGATCCATTTGTAGATTCTGCGAAGGGTGAGGAGGGTGTTGTAGCAAGAGGAGGAGACGGCGTTGACCTGTTTGGACATGGAGAGGGTGGAGTCGAGGATGAATCCCAGGTTGCGTGAGTGGTTGTTGGGTGTCGGTGCTGTCCCCAGAGTGGTGGGCCACCAGGAGTCGTCCTAGGCTGAGGGGTTGGGCCCGAGGATGAGGACATCCGTCTTGTTCTATGTTGCATAGCAAGAAGGTTAAATTCAAGTAATGTAGCTGGCCTATGTCTGCTGAGAACAAGAACCCTAAGTACATTGCCTGCTCCACCACTCGAGGATCCCTAAGTCAAGTATCCTTGGCAGGGTATGCTCAGACGTGAGTCCCTTGCTCACTTTGCCACTGGAGTCAAGCAAGCCCGGATGAAGACAGCTGTAATGCAAGAAACCGGTCCTGGGAAGCTTGATTCCAGTCCAGGGAAGACATGACTTGGCAGTTCAGGCTGGACTGTTCCCATGAGGCACAGGGTCAGACTGATTTGCATATGGCCATGTCTGAACTGGGGTGGCGGAGTGAGCTAAAGAACGGTGATGGATTAAACCCAGATCAGTTGACTGGGGGTGAGTGTTTTTATTGTCAACGCTCCGTCCATCACCTCCTTTGGTTTTTCTTTGTTCGCCTTAAGTTGGCAGGGTATGCTCAGACGTGAGTCCCTTGCTCACTTTGCCACTGGAGTCAAGCAAGCCCGGCTGAAGACGGCTGTAATGCCAGAAACCGGTCCTGGGAAGCTTGATTCCGGTCCAGGGAAGACATGACTTGGCAGTTCGGACCATACCGGTCCCCCATATTGTCTATATCAACAACATAGATCTAGCCCTGACGAAGTTACAACACGTAACGAAACGCGTTGGCTGTGTATGTTTCTCTGGGTATAATTACCCGAATAAAGAAAAGAAAACTTTTAACTACAAGTAGCTGCGTAATTCCTTTGAGTGCGCCTTCCATTCCGTTTCCGTAGATCAATATTCTTTCTGCTTCAATTAACTTAATTTTGTAATTTTGCACTGGGGGCTTGATAGTGTGCTTTAAAAAGGTGTGGAGGGGCTCCTGACTCACTACGGATTCTATTCTACTCACTGTCTCTCCCTTTTACATGGGATGGACTCGGGGGATGTTGTGCTAGACTGCCGCCAGATTCCCGCTGACAGTACGTCTCGTGGTTCCTGGATTGTAGCTATGCTGGACTTCAAGAATGCTAATGTGGTGGGCCCTGAGCAGGATCAGAGACAAGAGATGCTCCCCCATAGCACGGCCATGGATCCATGCCTCATGCTGCTAGAATCGGGGGTAGCTGGAAAATGGGGCCTAGTCAAATGCCTGACATAGATGCTAGTCCAGTTTGAGATTTTCAAGTGGGAGGTAACAGCGAGGACAGCACAATGGGTCAAGCTATCCTGTTGTTACATCTGCCACAAGAACTGGGAAAGAAGGTGTCTTAGATTTTCGCCCCTATAGGTGTGATTGAAAACACAGAAGCACATGCCTTTGTTGAGACCTAAACACGTTGCTTGGCTTGTAATGCAAGGCTGCAACATGAAATCATATCATCCAAACAACACATCTGTGCCACACTACTTGAATAACAGAACAAAAAAATCTGCCCACTTTCATTGTTTTTTCTAAAGGGGATGTTTCAAAATACAAGGAGTGGAGAGGTAAATTTCTGAGCAAGCTGGAGACCTGAAAGAAGAACAGCTCGAACTTAGAGGCCCAACCAGCTGTTCTTGGGTACCACCTTCAACTACCAGAGAGGGCAGTCTTGTCTCACAACAGCCAAGAACACCATCAACCAGAACACAGGAAACAATAGCAGCAAAAGGACCAGCCCCACCTCTGTATTACATTAGTTTCAAATGTCAGGGCTTAAGTCCTGTGCAGAGGCGATGGCAAAAGAGGTTCAGCAAGTGGCAACACCAATGACCATCCACAGTACGGCCAAGGACAATCTGGATGATGCAAAAATGGTCTATGTGGATCAAAACCCATTGATGTATTGGTATGGAAAGATGCACCAATGGCCAGAGCTCAGCAGGCTGGCAATAAGTTTCATTCTTGTCCTGTAGCCAATGTGTCAGCTGTATGTTTTTCAGTGCAGCTGGTGTAGTTGTTACAATGAGAAGGACCAGTCTCTCACCTGAAAACGTGGAGAGATTGACTACGATTCAAAATGAACAAGCATTTCTTTCCACACAATTACACCAGGAGGAGGAGGATGATTGGTCAGAAATTGAATTAAGTATGTTAGCTGATCAACTTCTGGGTGAACCACCCACGTTTGAGGATGAACACTTCTTCCTGGTCTAAGTGTGCCAGTGCCCCCATAGAAATGTTTGAACTTATATCTTTGCAAACAAAAATACAGCTAGTGGAAAAATATTGATTTTATGTCAGATTTTATGCTGCCACCCATTTTTTGTCACATATACTTCTGGATTGCAGTTGGGAGAGTGTGCATTGAAGAAACCTCCACATTACACAATTCCAATTTCCTTCATGACATTAGAGACAATGCCTGCCCCCTTACGTGCCAATTGCACGTGCGTTTTGTATCACTTAACAGTGTACTAGCAGGTCTGCCCCAGAAGATTGTTGATTTACAAGAATGCCAATTCCAAAATCCAATGTGTTACCTGTGTTAAAGATCAATAACTAAACTACTTGTGATTGGATTGGAAGAGGTAACTAAAACTATGGCAATGGCACGCGAGTAATTGAGTAATGATGTGGAAACAGTCAGTGAGAGTGGGTTTTGAACTGTAATGTGGAATAGATGATTTATTTGGAATTCTTCAGGCCGAGATTTTTTTTCCTGGAGATTAATAAAGGCTATTTTCAAGCTGGAGGGAAAGGTGAGCACAGTGCACTGGATGTCATTAGAAAGAGTATTCAACTGTTCAGCCGTATTTCCCATATGTGTAGCCACCCAGGTAGATGGTCTGCAGATCTTATCCCCTTGGTGGCGGATACATTAAATGTGATATACCCCAGCCTCACAATATCTTCCCTCGCCCACGTTTCCTGAAACATGCATACTTCATATTTTTCCACGAAATGTCCCCAATCTGGGCAGTGTAGTTTGTTTTTTAAACCGTCAATGTTCCAGGATAATACCCAAAGCCTGTTTTCTGGGTTACAGTTGTCAAAAGGGTTATTGAGCATATAGGTGTTAGGGATTTGGGGGGCCTCAAGCTGGTCCAGGGGAGGAGATACAAATGCTTCCAAGGGGGCACCTACCCTACATTTACTGGCAACTAGGAGGGAAGGTGGTGCAGTAAGTAGAGTACCAAGCAACTCATCTCGCTCCCCCATTGCGCCTTTATCCACCGGTTGCATTATACTTTCTATATCCAGTAAATCCACCCCATACCCACAGTAGGTGGACTGGCTCGGCTGGGCACTGTTGAGCTCACTTATATCCCTTCCAGGCCCAGAGCACATAAGTCAAGGGGCTGGGCCGGGCCCCTGATCGTTGTGAGTCAATTCACCTCTTCTAGGGGCCCAAATCTATTTGCTACTTGAAGGTTTATAACATGGGTCTGGGAGTAGAACCAACTGTGTGATGTTCCAAAGGTCAATTTGCTAAGGTATTACAGTTGTAAACCCTAGGCTGACTGGGACAGTGGGAGTAAAAGTAGTCCAATGGGTAGGCCCTAAACCTTGTATAAGGTTCCTGGGGGTAAGGATTTTGGCCTACTAAAGTACGCGCAGTGAGGGGGTTACTAAAGTTCATAACTACACAATCTGCTTGCATGTTTTTTTGTCTGTTACCCACCCAACCAACTCTACAGACCATTATAATCTCCCCTGCCCTATCATAACTGAACCGCCTGTACCTGGCCAGCCAGAAAAGGCATTTGTTCCTGAGGTCCAATTACGTTTCCTTCTGTCCATTGTTAATATCTGGAACTCCAGTCAGTACGATGACATATGGAAGTGAAGCTGGGTGTAAATTTAAAATGGGAAGAATCACGGCTCCAGGCCTCCTCAATGCACCCTCGTCAATGCCCATCCCATCTCTGCTTTCCCTAGGCCCTATTTGAGTGGGTTATTTTTGTTCAGACCCCTCCACTGGGATGCAGGATTGGTATTCCCGTAGTTGTTGTTAAATCTCCTGTGGTTGGTGGCAATCATGGGGACTTGGGGCTGCTTAATGCCTGGCTTTAACTAATGGGGGAGAGTGGAATTGACTTCCTTTTTACTACGGTGATATGCCTTACTGGGTCCAGGGGTCAAGTTAGGGACTACCTCCCCTGGGGCATTGCGCTTGCCTAAAACATTTGGGCCTGTACTTTCTGTCTGGGAGCTGCAGTCTTCCCCCCTCCCTATTGCCTGGGTGTTGTTAGTGCTGGTATTGATGGGACTATTGGGTCTCATAAAAGCCACTTTATCTATGCGATCTACAATGAATGCAAGTTCTTCATTCACAATGGCTCCCAGTTGGGGATTTTGCACCCAAGATGGACAGGCAGTGTTTGTCCGAGGGTTAATAGAGAGTCCTACTCAGCTCTCTACATTGTCTCTCTCGTCAGCATTGGGATTCGTCTCACCATTTTCCTTTCTATTGGGTCCAGTTCCACTAGCTGGATTATGCTTCCCTTTCTTTGGGTTGCTAGGAACAGATCCACCTTTGCGAGTTACAGGCTTTGGTGGAACTTCTTGGACAGGAGATGGAGAGGACTCTATTGTCCTGGAAGTGGGGACAGGGGTGACAACTGGGGAAGTGGAAGTCTACGGCACCAGGCAGAAAATGTCTTGAGTTATTGACAAGTGCCTCTCTGTCCATTCTATTTCATTTGTTATAACCCCTATAGCCCTCTGGAGCATCCTGTCGATTGAGGTTTGTGGGATTGGGGTGAATAGACGCTTGGGGATGGGGCTGATGTTTGGCTATACATGTTTGTTTCCCCATTTTAAAAGCTTAATGAAACTACAGGGCAACCACCCCAATAAAAATCAACCAAAAACACCTAGGTAAACTTAAGACAAAAATGGGAACAATAGCAAGAGGGGAAAACCAGCACACAAGCAGAACAGCACAATGAAAAATGATGAAACATTAAATGGGCAATTAGCATGATACAAGCTATCACATGAACTTCCCAGTCCGGTATATTGCATAGAGGTTTGCACAATTAATCCTTGTAATTACCAGTGCATCACTGTAGCCCCTGCTGTATCAGGATGAATAATAGTTGGATTGCAGTGCAGATAAATATATAAATATTTTACGAAGTAGAAGGGGCAATTAAAGGTCCTGGAAAATCTTAATCATAGATCCATGCGGAGAAAAAGTCAGCACCAAGGGGGTGGCCCTGCCCTGCCTCTTCCTGGCAATGATGGGCAAGGATGGGCCCGCCCTTGCCCCACCCGCATGCGTCCCGCGCCGCAGGTGACTTGAGTCACAAAAAACACAAAATCTCTTCCTCAAAAACGTAACATTCACAAACACAAAGACACACACTAAAAAATAAAAAAATGAGCAGTAGTTTAGTTTTAATGGTGGGAGAATTACACAGATAAAAGAGAGATTACATTTTAGGGCAAGACCCTTACAGAGAGAAGAAAAACAAGAAGGCTGTGCCCATGTGGACCTCGTGGTGTCGTCCGCACAAGATTTAGAATGTGAGAATGCACTTGAGAAACGTGTGGTGTCATTTGCGCATGATTTGGAAAGTGAGAACGTATTCTCTCTTCAAATTGCAAAACGAACGGGTGCACCAGCAAACTCTGCTCGCCAGTGGAACTCCTCAAATCTTTTTGGTGACTTCGCTCAGGCCCACTAAGTCAAGTCAAATCAAGTTAAGATTTGTATAGCGCACTACTCACCCAGAGGGTCTCAAGGCACTTGAGGGAGGGGGGGTATGTTACTTATCGAATATCCAAGTTTTTAGTTGTTTTCTGAAGGAGAGGTGGTTCTGTGTAAGGCGGAGATGGGTGGGGAGAGAATTCCAGGTCTTGGCCGCTAAGTAGGAGAAGGATCTTCCCCCCATGGTGGATCTTTGGATGCGTGGAATCGCGGCGAGGGCTTGATTGGACGATCGTAGTTGGCGGGTGGGGGTGTAAAAGGTCAGGCGCATGTTGAGGTATTCGGGTCCTAGGTCGTAAAGGGCTTTGTGTGCGTGGGTGAAGATACGGAATGTTATTCTCTTGTTGACGGGGAGCCAGTGGAGGTCTTTCAGGTGACCGGAAATGTGAGCATGGCGGGGGATGTCTAGGATGATTCTGGCTGAGGCGTTCTGGATGCGTTGGAGTTTTTTCTGTAGTTTGGCTGAGGTTCCGGCGTAAAGGGTGTTTCCGTAGTCCAGTCGGCTTGTGACCAGTGCGTGGGTGACTGTCTTTCTTGTTTCGGTGGGGATCCAGCGGAAGATTTTTTTGAGCATACATAAGATGATGAAGCATGATGATGAGACGGCGTTGACTTGTCTGTTCATCGAGAGGGAGGAGTCCTGTATGAAGCCCAGGTTACGTGCGTGGTCCATTGGTTTGGGTGTGTTTCCCAGGGCCGGTGGCCACCATGAGTCGTCCCAAGCGGAGGGGGATGATCCTAAGATGAGGACTTCCGTTTTGTCCGAGTTCAGTTTTAAACGGCTGTTCTTCATCCACTCGGCCACTTCTTTCATCCCATCGTGTAGGTTGGTTTTGGCGGTGTTTGGGTCTTTGGTGAGGGAGAGGATCAGTTGGGTGTCGTCTGCGTAGGAGATGATGTTGAGGTTGTGTTGGCGCGCGATGGATGCGAGGGGGCTCATGTATACTTTGAAGAGGGTGGGACTGAGTGATGATCCTTGTGGAACGCCGCAGATGACTCCAGTGGCTTCCGATTTGAAAGGGGGGAGGCGGACTCTCTGGGTTCTTCCGGAGAGGAATGAGATGATCCAGTTCAATGCTTTTCCTTGTATTCCGATGTTGCTGAGGCATTGTATAAGGGTGCTATGACAGACTGTGTCGAAGGCTGCGGAGAGGTCAAGTAGGATGAGGGCCGCTGTTTCTCCGTTGTCCAGTAGAGTTCGAATGTCGTCTGTTGCTGCGATGAGGGCGGTCTCGGTGCTGTGTTTGGCTCGGAAGCCGGACTGAGATGGGTCGAGGGAGTCGTTGGATTCGAGGAAGGCGGCGAGCTGACTATTGACGGTTTTCTCAATGACTTTGGCAGGGAATGGGAGGAGCAAAATGGGGGAGTAGTTCTTAAGTTCAGTGGGGTCTGCTGTGGGTTTCTTCAGGAGGGCGCTGAGTTCTGCATGTTTCCAGCTTTCCGGGAAAGTAGCGGAGTTGAGGGAGCAGTTGATGATATCTCGGAGATGGGGTGCAATAATGGATCCTGCTTTGTTGAAAATGAGGTGGGGACATGGGTCGGTTGGCGATCCTGAGTGGATGGAGTTCATCAAGCGGATGGTGTCTTCAGTGGTGATTGAGTTCCAGGCGTAAAGGTTGTTGGAGGGGGGTTTTGGTTCGGAGGTAGGTGGGGTAGACTGGTCGCCAAAGCTGTTATGTATGTCAGCGATTTTGTTGTGGAAGAACGAGGCTAGAGAGTTGCAGAGGTCTTAAGAGGGAGTGATGTCGTTGGTGCCAGCGGTGGGGTTGGTAAACTCTTTGACGATGTTGAATAGTTCTTTGCTGTTGTGGGCGTTGTTGTCGAGTCGATCCTTGAATGCTGATTTCTTGGTGAATCTGATCAGTTGGTGGTGTTTGCGGGTGGCGTTCTTGAAGGTGGCCAGGTTGTCAGTGGTTGGGTTTTTTCGCCAGGCTTTCTCGAGGGTGCGACAGATATTCTTGGATTTCTTAAGGTCATCATTGAACCAGGGGGCTTTTTTGCTACCTTGCTTGATGTGATGGTTTTTCAAGGGTGCTAATTCGTCAGCGCTGCGGGTGATCCATTGTGTGAGGTTGATGGCTGCTTGGTTTGGGTCCAATGATTTGGCAGGAGGGTTTTGGTGAAGGGATGTGAAGAGCTGGTTGGTGGTAATTTTGTTCCAGTTTCTGCGGGGAATTGGTTGTGGGTGGTTGTGGGTCGTGGTCTTTTTGTAGTTGAAGTGAACGCAGCTGTGGTCTGTCCAATGGAGTTCTGAGGCGTGATTGAAGGAGATGTGCTTGCTGGAGGAGAAGATTGGGTCGAGCGTGTGTCCGGCATAGTGGGTGGGGGTGTCTACAAGTTGTTTGAGTCCGAGATTGGCGAGGTTGTCCAGAAGGGTGGTGGTGTTGCTGTCATTGTTCTTTTCCAGGTGGAAGTTGAGGTCTCCCAGTAGAATGTATTCCTCGGAGGGGAGGGCGTGTGGGCTGATGAAGTCAGTGATGTCTTCGCTGAATTGAGTGCGGGGTCCTGGTGGCCTGTAGATGAGGGTGCCTCTGAGTGTGGTCTTGGGGTCGGTGTGGATCTGGAAGTGAAGGTGTTCGGCGGCTGCGAGGTTATCATTATTATGTGTCAAAACAGTCACTTACAGGACAAAATATCATACATTAATTCTAACCATGCACCAGACTTACCTGTGTGCCATGTCTAATTTGGGAGAATTCTCACTGGAATCAATCTCTATTGTCTGAAAGGAGAAACATTAGGGTTTTGCTCAGCTAACATTAAGTAAATCTTTCTCTGGTTGTTTCCCACAACAAATGAAAAGCAAATATTGGTGTATATGGAAAAGGGAAAACATTTTCCCGGAGGAGAAAAGCAAAAAGTCCAACATATATATTTTGTTAATTTCACTCAGAATACTTCAGCATTGTGACATCTATATAGATAATGTGGTGAAGTACATCTGTGAGCAAGGCACACATAGAAACATGGTCATGTATTATTTCCATATATTTCTGTGTCCTCATAGTCTGTGGATACAAATGGAATCCGTACTACAGAGATGATACATAGAATTATGTTTTTTTTATTACTGGATAATAAAAATAAATTCTTCATAAGTTATTCTTCCTTTGTAATTACTGCAACTGACAATAGAGTAAGGCAAGCATACTTACTGTAGTTGAGTTTACACAGGGCATAGCTGAAATGGGATACCTGAGTCAGACTTGAAATGACAGATCCATTTAGTGACGCAGTGAAATGCCAGAAGAGGGAGCTTGTGTTGATGGAAAGCTGATGTCCTGGTAGAGCTGAGGAGTCAAAAGATCCAACTTGGTTGCTTGAGATGGTTCCATTAGGAAAAAAATCCCAAGCCAAAACATCGTAGAGAGCTGGTACCTCCCCATTTTCATCCAAACCAAATTTAAATCCAGCTGGTGTCTTGAAATGAATCTTCTGAAGGAATTTATTTACCTAAAAATAGGATAAAATACATTTGATGTGGGTGATAGTTAATTATGATAGCATTAAAAAATATGTATATATTGACTGAAAAAGCAACAGGTTTCACGGACGTTATAGTTAGTTGGACATTTCACATGTACAATACAAGAGAAATACGGCCGTTATAGTTAGTTCAGCTAACTATAACTCGCACCCCGCAATGCACTACTGATGACGTCACATATTACATCGTTCATGACATGCTCAGTAACATCACTGATGACATCACTGATGAAATCTCAAATAACATCACTGATGACATCACTGATGACATCATCCAGTGATTGTGTTTCTGTAAAGTTTAACCTCTTCACTGCGGCGCAAATTCTGCTGCAGTGCTGGACATTTCAATCGCGGGCGTGGTCATGACCGCTCCCGGCCGTCATGAGCACACGCCCACCGTGACTCATGATGGCTGGGAGCCGTCAAGAGCATGGAAGAAGTTAAATATTTTTTTTATATATATATATACATATATATATATTATCGCTCGATTTTCTCCTACTTCGGTAAAAGAATGGACCGCACTCCGTGATTCAGTATTCAATTTATTTTGTGTTAAACAGAAAACAGGGCGCGTTTCGGCATCGCGCCTTTTTCCAGTGTTTGTTACACCATATGTAAACTTTCATTTAAATAAAGTTACACATGGAAGAAGTTAAATATGTTTATATATATATATACTCCACGTTTGCCAAGAGAACCAACCGCCTCCTGACCAAAGGGTGCGTCGACAAAAACAGACCTCCAGGCACTGTCCGAATAATTTGCCGCACTTCGTAAACAAGAAAGTCAACGCCGTGTCCTTGCACCAAAAATGTTGTTTAATTGTCAGCCGATAATGTTAGACGCGTTTTGCCTGCACAGCAGTCTTGCTCACTAACAATTCAATACAGTTACATCAGCCATTTTAAACTTACAACCACAAGTGTCACGTGAGAACTACAAAATACTAGAGCTCAACAACTGACCTGTAGCTTTTAATAAATTCACTATTAAGTTTCACACCAAAGTCCGATATTAATTGTCGGACCTTATTGCACAATTTTTATGCTTTGTGCAAGCAGAGCAACAATAATTTCATGACTATAGAATGCAATTATTTAAACTCATTTGAACAGTGATAGCTTGCCACATTGTTACTAAGCATCTAACCACTCTGCAACGATGGATATATTCCTTCCACCGCCCCAAACTACTGCAAGTTGTGGCATATACGGGGGCGGATGAAACCAGTATACCACAAAGTGTGCCTGCACGCTATGATAATATTGTTCGAAATTAGGAACATCAAACCCACCCGCGCAGTACGGCAGCATAAGTGTAGTTAATCTTAGCCATGCTTGCTTGCCCCCCCAAATGAGTCGCATTAGCTGTGCATTGAGCGTACGAAAAAAGAAGGCCCCGGGGTAGTAGGGAATGTTTATAAATAAGTATAAGAATTTCGGGAGTATATTCATTTTAATTAGCAATATCCTCCCTGCCATTGAGAGGGGCAGTTTAATCCATTTGGAGACATTATCCGTAACGTTATCCATGGCCTGCCCATAATTAAGCCTCAAGAGAGCATCCCGGTCCCTGGAGATATGGATGCCCAAATATTTAAAGTCATCCGTCTCCCACGTCAGGGGGTAGTCCAGCGTGTGAGGTGGAGTGTGATCAGTCAAGGGAAAAACTGCAGATTTATTCCAATGTATTTGTACTCCGGCCATCGCGCCAAACCTGGTGATTTCCCTCAATACTGGGATTAGATTATCCTGTGGCTTATGCACATACAGCGTTATATCGTCTGCATAGAGCAACACCAGCAGCTGCCTGGATGGGTATATAAGCCTCCTATGGTTATGGTGCTGGCGTAGCTTCGCGGCGAGGGGCTCTATCACTAGGGCGAATAAGACCGGGGAGAGTGGGCAACCCTGTCTCATGCCCCTGTTAACCGGAAAGCTCTCTTCTCTGGAGCCATTAAGGAAGACTCTGGTGCACGGTTGGGTATACAATACCTGAATCCAGCTAACAAAGGAGAGAGGCATCCCCATGCGATGAAGCACCCCTATCAGGTAGTCCCATTCGACAGAGTCGAACGCTTTGGTGGCGTCCAGGAAGACAGCAACCGCTGCGCTCTTTGGGTCAATGTCTTGTAGGACCGCCAGGAGGGTACATAAATTATGCGCTGTAGCCCGGTGGGGCACGAAGCCCGCTTGGTCAGGCAAGACTAGCTTTTCTAAAAGGAGATTAAGCCGCCTCGCCAGCACTTTGGCAAGAATTTTTGTATCACTGTTGAGAAGCGATAGAGGCCGATATGAGTCACAGAGCAGCGGTGCCTTACCTGGCTTCAATAGTGACAATATTTGTGCCTCCCACATTGTGGCAGGTAGGCATCCGTCCTCCAGGGCTGCATAAAAAACTGCCTTAAGTATGGGTACCAGGGTAGTCACATACGATTTGTAAAAGTCTATAGGAAGACCATCGGATCCCGGCGCCTTCCCCGACGGCATGGACACAATGGCCTCTGTGATCTTATCTACCTCCAGGTCGTGCGCTAGGAACTTGCGCTGCGCATCCCCAAGCCACGCCAACGCAATGTCCTCCAAATAGCTTCCAAGGTCTAGCGGAGTGTCTCTCTGCGACGAATAGAGCTTTGTATAGAACCCCACCATGACTTCCATTTGGTTTGGGAGATTACGATGCACCCGGCCCTGGTCATCCTACAATTCCGTGACATAATTGTTAAATCTAGGGGCTCGTATGGCGCCAGCAAGTGCCCTACCTGGCCTGTTCCCCTCACCATACACACGGGCCACGTGGTATTTCCCTCAGAATTTGCACTCCCTGCCCGCTGCTTCCTCATATTCTGATATTTTCTCTCTCAGTTTGGCGCGCATTTCCCCAGTGTCTGTGCCAGCACTTATTACCCTCTCCAGTGTTTTCAGTTCCTTTTCTAGTTTTTGTAGCTCCCTCCTAAGGTCCGAAGTATACCTCCCCCCTTTGCCATGCACCACCCGCGTACTGTCACTTTGAATGCCTCCCATACCGTTGTTAGGCTCGCAACAGAGTCAGTGTTTCGAACAAAAAAGTCCTGTATGTCTAGTTCCATTTCCGTTCTGAACACCTTGTCCTGCAAGTGTCGTGGATTTAGTCGCCATCCCAGGAAGGGGGAAAGGTACACCGGAGGACTAATCGTCACCGATACGGGGGAGTGGTCGGAGTTTGTGCGGGCTAGGTGCATTGCCTTGCCTATCCAGTGTGCCATGCCCAATGCTACCAATACATAAGCTAGTCTGGCCCACGTGTTATGTACTGCTGAGTGGTGCGTCCCTTCTCTCGTGGATGGGTGCAGATGTCGCCATGTATCCAGTAAGTTATCTGACTTTAAAATGTTTTACAAAGTACATTGCGTCGTGGTGTAGTGCTCTGCTACAGCCTGGGAGCGGTCACATTTGGGATCTAACACCCTATTAAAATCCCCCCATATGACAGGAGATTCCCAGCATGTTAAGCTTGCCTCTAAGCACAAGAAGGGGGTGAGCGTCATCCACGTTAGGGCCGTAATAGTTTACAATCACAATTTCGTGAGCATTCAGCCTCACCCACAGTAAGCCATATCTCCCTTCTGGGTCAAGATCCAGCCCTCGCTGCACGAATCTCACCCCCCTCCTAATAAGAATGGCAACGCCTCTGGAGTAGCTGGAGTAGGAGGCAAATGGAGTTGATCCACCATGTGGGAAGTATGTCTCCTGTAACAGGGCTATATGAATTTGGTGGCGGTCTAAATATCCCAATATCTGCCTCCGTTTTCTCGGGTCATTCTGGCCTCTGACTTTCCAGGACACTACATTCAAATCACCACAAGTTCTGCTGCTGTCAGCCATGAGTCATACCCAACGCAATCAGCCTATTGTAAGAATCATACCCGTCTTGCCCTGTTCCAAAGCGTGCCTTACCCCTCCCTACCCTTCCCAATCCCCCACCAACACCGGCACCCCCAACTTGCCAGGAAGAACTCTCCCTCCCCCCCAGTCATCCAACACATCAGATGTAATTTGCCCCAAATAGTCCGAAACTAAGCTCTTAATCAGGGGAATGCCCTCTAGAGGGGTCCGCCAGGGGCTCCCGCACTATCACTCCACCGCCCTATTTCACCCATCAGTACCCACGGTGATCATGAGGTAGTCTGTGACGGGACGTCGGCGAGTGCCCAGGCGGCAGGATCTATCACAGCATTCAATAAACAGTAATTATATATCACCAACTCGGAACAGCTGCCAATAGTCTTTACAGTTCAGAGCTATTATTTCTCGCTGCCGCAGAAATATTCCATCAGCCAATGTCCGATAAGGATGAGTGGGATCTGGACCATCTCCTGGTGGCTTCGTCCTTCAACTCCGCGCTGCGATCGCGCTTCAGATACTCTTCGACTTGCTGAGGAGAGCTGAAGAGATGTTGTTGTCCCCTGTGGCTGATCTTAAGTCTCGCGGGGTAGAACATGGCATACTTGATCTCTTTGGCCTGCAGTGTTTTCTTTACAGCCTTGAACTTTTCGGCGGGCTTCCTATACTGCCTGGGTAAAATCAGGGTAGAAGGCCAAGGTGGTGTTGTCGTAGTGCACTTCCCCTTTCTCTCGGGCCAGGCGTAGAACGGTATCACGGTCACGATAGTTTAGGTATCTTACTATCACTGTCCGAGGTGGGGCTCCTGGTGGAGGACGCGCCGCCAAAGATCTGTGTGCCCTTTCGATAGACATATAGGCAGAAAAAGAGTCCTTACCAAAGAGCTCCCACATCAGACGGTCAATAAAGTCCTCCAGTCTGCCAGTGTTGGTCGACTCGGCAAGGCCCAGTACCCTCACGTTATTCCTCCGGGAACGGGCCTCCAACTCCTCATTTTTATCCGCAATGATCCGTAACAGCTTGTCCATCTTCAGCATATGCTGCTTAGTAACGCCTGCCCTGTCCTCCAGCATCGATACTCCGTTCTGTTTCCTGCTGATCCAATTTCTCCACCACCTTGTCCAGTCGGCTATTCATGGCGTCCATTTTGGAGTCAATGGAGGTAAGGCTCTGTTGCATACCTAGAAAAACCAAAGGTGATGATGGACGGAGCGTTGACAATACAAACACTCACCCCCAGTCAACTGATCTGGGTTTAATCCATCACCGTTCTTTATCTCACTCCGCCACCCCAGTTCAGACATGGCCATATGCAAATCAGTCTGACCCTGTGCCTCATGGGAACAGTCCATCCAGAACTGCCAAGTCATGTCTTCCCTGGACCGGAATCAAGCTTCCCAGGACCGGTTTCTGGCATTACAACCGTCTTCAGCCGGGCTTGCTTGACTCCAGTGGCAAAGTGAGCAAGGGACTCACGTCTGAGCATACCCTGCCAATTTAGGGCGAACAAAGAAAAACCAAAGGTGGTGATGGACAGAGCGTTGACAATACAAACACTCACCCCCAGTCAACTGATCTGGGTTTAATCCATCACCGTTCTTTAGCTCACTCCGCCACCCCAGTTCAGACATGGCCATATGCAAATCAGTCTGACCCTGTGCCTCATGGGAACAGTCCAGCCCGAACTGCCAAGCCATGTCTTCCCTGGACCGGAATCAAGCTTCCCAGGACCGGTTTCTGGCATTACAGCCGTCTTCAGCCGGGCTTGCTTGACTCCAGTGGTAAAGTGAGCAAGGGACTCACGTCTGAGCATACCCTGCCAACTTAGGGCGAACAAAGAAAAACCAAAGGTGATGATGGACGGAGCGTTGACAATACCAACACTCACCCCCAGTCAACTGATCTGGGTTTAATCCATCACGGTTCTTTAGCTCACTATGCCACCCCAGTTCAGACATGGCCATATGCAAATCAGTCTGACCCTGTGGCTCATGGGAACAGTCCAGCCCGAACTGCCAAGCCATGTCTTCCCTGGACCGGAATCAAGCTTCCCAGGACCGGTTTCTGGCATTACAGCCGTCTTCAGCCGGGCTTGCTTGACTCCAGTGGCAAAGTGAGCAAGGGACTCAAGTCTGAGCATACCCTGCCAACTTAGGGCGAACAAAGAAAAACCAAAGGTGATGATGGACGGAGCGTTGACAATACAAACACTCACCCCCAGTCAACTGATCTGGGTTTAATCCATCACCGTTCTTTAGCTCACTCCGCCACCCCAGTTCAGACATGGCCATATGCAAATCAGTCTGACCCTGTGTCTCATAGGAACAGTACAGCCCGAACTGCCAAGCAATGTCTTCCCTGGACCGGAATCAAGCTTCCCAGGACCGGTTTCTGGCATTACAGCCGTCTTCAGCCGGGCTTGCTTGACTCCAGTGGCAAAGTGAGCAAGGGACTCACGTCTGAGCATACCCTGCCAACTTAGGTCGAACAAAGAAAAACCAAAGGTGATGATGGACGGAGCGTTGACAATTCTTAGATTGGGCTTATCATACTGTCCACCGGCGGAATTTGACTATGTTTGACACTTTGCTTTTAATCAGGGTCAAAGAACACTAGAATCCAGGAGTGCACCTACGGCACCTACACCCATCGAGGAAGCCTGTCAGTAGGTGATATGGTTCTACTACAGGACTTAGGACGGTTAGGGCGGTTGGACAATTTGAATGAAACCGGTATGCTCAGTCCCAATGTGAATAGCAGAACAGAGACGAGCCCACCTATCCTTAATGACAACATTCAAATATCTGCCAGTCAGGCGCACGAAGTTGCGAGTGAACGAGAGGTAGATAGCAGTGGCAATGCCCCCTCGAATTTCAGACCAGCTTCCAGAATCATTCCAATGACTGCAAGAGACTCAGTTGATATGTATAAAGAGTTAGAAATCAAGGATTTAAAAAATGTGGAAAAATGCACAAGTGTGAAGCATAAAATTTTGACACAGCTTGAAAAAAAATACTCTGCTTTGGTTACTAAACGAGCATCAAATACCAATTGTATTGTGCGTAATGCGGAAATGGGTGGGAACGTCGTGTTGTGGGATAAGTGGAGAATAAGTGGAGAAGTGTGGCTCAATGGTTAGAGCGGCAGACCCTGATGCAGAGGTCTAGCCCGGGACCAGGGTTCAATTCCCCACCTCGGCGGGTCTTGGGCTAAAAAATTCCACGGACCTGATAATTCTTGCCTCGGTGCCTATTCCAATCATGGAGTCCCACTCTGCAACTCTGGGCAATAGCTTGCTTAATCTCCACAACGGCCCCCACAACGCTAAGGATGCCTGGCCTCCACCTTGGGGGTGCCCAGGAGTGGACACCTCACAGGGAAAGCCAGGATGGGTTCCACAGCGGTATTCGTACAAGCGCCTTGAGACCCTTGCGGGTGAGTAGTGCGCTATACAAGTATCAATTTACATTTACATTTACATTTACATAAGTCCAGCTACCTTACTAAAGCATACAAACAACTAAATAACTGAAGTAATTATGTTAAAATTACAGAAACGCCCATGCACAGAAGTTTTAGGATGTACAATGAACAACTACATGAATGGTATAACCAATTCTCGATCACACATGAAGATCTTCTATTTCTAAAAGTTGATAACCCTGTGGTGCCAGTATTTTATCTAATCTCTAAGGTACATAAAAGCCTTGACAATCCACCGGGACGCCCCATTATTTCCACTATAGGTGAAGCTTTAGAAAATACTTCTAAATTCATAGATTCATTTTTGTGTCCTTTAGTACAACTGCTCTTTTCCAACATTCAGTATACAGGGGACATTAAAATGTATGACCTCCCTTGCCTTGAACTGCCGTGAGGGGAATGGCTTGCACTCACCTTCTTTTCTCCCTGCATCCTGGTTCGTGGGGGCCAGCTGACACGCCGCGTCACCGCACCGCCGTGAGGGGAACGGCCAAGCGGCTGGACCACAACTCCCAGGAGGCCCTGCACGGCGCATGAGACTGGCGTCACAGGAGGGTGCATGAAGCCCTCATAATCAGCGCGCCCCCTCCGCACCGCGGGGTGCACACGGGTACGCGCAGGCGAAGCCCATGCCAAGGGTGGGCCCGAACCGCGCCTGTCAGCGCCAGAAAGAGCCAGGGCAGGGACACTGCTCTAACATCTACAGTTTACTAGCCCATCATTGTGCTTTGCAGAGAAGGGTGACCTACCCTGGGAATTTTGAAAGCTACTGTTTATTGCCGTGCATTTTGTAAATGCAAGCCTGAAGGACCCTTTGTTAGTTTCTGAGGACTACCAGTGTTGCCTGTTGTCTACTAAGTCCTTCCTTTTAGCAGGGAGGGGTTCACTTTAATGGGCAAGCGCAAGTTAATGGAAGGGGGAGGAGGGGGGATTGAGGCTGGGAATGCCAGTAGACCCTGTAAAGGAAAGAAAGCAAGAAGAATGACCAAGCATGCTGCTAGCAATTGTGTTCTCGATCGAATTGATAGTCTTGGGGAGGAATGTGAGGTGATTTTAACTTCTGAACCTAGTCCACATTTAGTGGGGGATATGGCTCAACAGATTGCAGCTGGGTTGGGGTTGAAAGGTTCATGTAAGGGTCCTGCCTCCCCTGCTATCCCCGCTATGTGTCTCTCAAAACCGAAACTCCCAAAGGGCAGTGGCACTGTGAGTGGGGGGGCTTTATCAAAGGAGAACACTGTAACTAGTGATATGGATAACTCCCTACTAGCTGATGGCAGTCAATCCCTAACATCTATCCCTAAAGTCCCCTGTACTAACAGGTTTTCTATTCTGGCAAATGTACATAGTGAGAGTATTATGCCACAACCACCTCAACCATCCGGAATAGCCACGGATGTTGCCCCAAACCATCCACCAGACTCCGAAACCCAAACCATTGACAAGAGTAGAAGTGTACAAGATATTCAAGACTGAGTGAAGCTAGTATTTCTTTTACGGGATGAGATAGAGTCCATGAGGGCTTTGATTGTTAATCTATCTGCTATGGTAGGGCCCAGTGGCGTCACTGGGGTTGGTGTCACCCGGTGCGGGTAACTCATGGTGTCACCCCCTCACGACTTACCGCATGGACCACCTCTGTCGAAATGTACGGCGCTAGGTACTGTCTTGCTCCCTCTAGCTCCCTGTCTCCCTCTCTCTGTCTTACTCCCTCTAGCTCCCTCTCTCTCTGTCTTACTCCCTCTAGCTCCCTCTCTCTGTCTTATTCCCTCTAGCTCCCTCTCTCTCTGTCTTACTCCCTCTAGCTCCCTCTCTCTGTCTTGCTCCCTCTAGCTCCCCCTGTCTCCCTCTCTCTGTCTTACTCCCTCTAGCTCCCTCTCTCTCTGTCTTACTCACTCTAGCTCCCTCTCTCTGTCTTACTCCCTCTAGCTCCCTCTCTCTCTGTCTTACTCCCTCTAGCTCCCTCTCTCTGTCTTATTCCCTCTCGCTCCCTCTCTGTCTTATTCCCTCTAGCTCACTCTCTCTCTGTCTTACTTCCTCTAGCTCCCTCTCGCTCTGTCTTGCTCCTTCTAGTTCCCTCTCTTTCTCTTACTCCCTCTAGCTCCCTCTCTCTGTCTAGCTCCCTCTCTCGGTCTTGCTCCCTCTGTCTCCCTCTCTCTGTCTTACTCCCTCTAGCTCCCCCTCTCTCTGTCTTATTCCCTCTAGCTCCCTCTCTCTGTCTTATTCCCTCTAGCTCCCTCTCTCTCTGTCTTACTCCCTCTAGCTCCCTCTCTCTGTCTAGCTCCCTTTCTCTCTCTCTCTCTCTTACTCCCTCTAGCTCCCTCTCCCTGTCTTGCTCCCTCTAGCTCCCTTTCTCTATCTTAATCCCTCTAGCTCCCTCTCTCTGTCTAGCCCCCTCTCTTCCTGTCTTACTCCCTCTAGCTCCCTCTCTCTTACTCCCTCTAGCTCCCTCTCTGTCGTGCTCCCTCTAGCTCCCTCTCTCTCTCTGTCTTACTCCCTCTAGCCCCCTCTCTCTTACTCCCTCTAGCTCCCTCTCTGTCTTGCTCCCTCTAGCTCCCTCTCTCTCTCTGTCTTACTCCCTCTAGCCCCCTCTCTCTCTGTCTTACTCCCTCTAGCTCTCTCTCTCTTACTCCCTCTAGCTCCCTCTCTCTCTGTCTTACTACCTCTAGCTCCCTCTCTCTTACTCCCTCTAGCTCCCTCTCTGTCTTGCTCCCTCTAGCTCCCTCTCTCTCTCTGTCTTACTCCCTCTAGCCCCCTCTCTCTCTGTCTTACTCCCTCTAGCTCTCTCTCTCTTACTCCCTCTAGCTCCCTCTCTCTCTGTCTTACTACCTCTAGCTCCCTCTCTCTTACTCCCTCTAGCTCCCTCTCCCTGTCTTGCTCCCTCTAGCTCCCTCTCTCTCTATCTTAATCCCTCTAGCTCCCTCTCTCTGTCTAGCTCCCTCTCTTCCTGTCTTACTCCCTCTAGCTCCCTCTGTCTCCCTCTCTGTCTTACTCCCTAGCTCCCTCTCTCTGTCTTATCCCTCTAGCTCCCTCTCTCTCTCTGTCTTGCTCCTTCTAGCTCCCTCTCTCTCTGTCTTACTCTATTTAGCTCCCTCTCTCTCTGTCTTTGTCCCTCTAGCACCCTCTCTCTGTCTTACTCCCCCTAGCTCCCTGTCTCCCTCTCTGTCTTACTCCCTCTAGCTCCCTCTCTCTCTCTTACTCCCTCTAGCTCCCTCTCTCTCTGTCTTGCTCGCTCTAGCTCCCTCTCTCTATCTTACTCCCTCTAGCTCCCTCTCTCTGTCTAGCTCCTTCTATCGCTGTCTTAGTCCTTCTCTCACTGTCTTACTCCCTCTAGCTCCCTCTCTCTCTGTCTTACTCCCTCTAGCTCCCTCTCTCTGTCTTACTCCCTCTAGCTCCCTCTCTCTATCTTACTCCCTCTAGCTCCCTCTGTCTCCCTTTATCGCTGTCTTACTCCCTCTGGCCCTGGGACCCAAACTGCTGGGCAAGTGTCAGTGAATCCAAACTGCAAGTTAATGATGCCATTGCCTGCCTACCTGCCTGGTATATGCATAACTGGGTTTGGTTTGGCTTCGGTTTCGACTTTCATCACAGAACAACAATGCAAACCCAAACCCTTGACTATTTGACTTCTGTGACCCATCCATTCTGTGCACGTGCAGAATGCAGATGGCGGATGGTGCCCGTAGCTACGGCGGGCCGGGGTGCGGTGATGGCGCGCTTCTTGCAGTAAAACAGGACGCAGGTAGACTCGTCAGTGTAAATTGGTGTCACCCCCCAGATGGGGTGACACCCAGTGCGGTCCGCACCCCCCGCACCCCCCTAGTGACGCCACTGGTAGGGCCTGCACCTAATGGGGGGGGCACGCATTTTGTTAAACCCTATCTCGAGTGATACCAACTCTTTCCCATTGAAAGCCGGTAGTATCCTGGCAAATCCAATGGCAATTGAAAAAGCGGGTGGTGGGTGCAAAACTACAACCTCCTGTAGTGAGGTGGCTAAATCTGGAAAATCTCTACCCCCCCATATGCACAAAATAGACCCTCACTGCTAAAAACAGTCTAACTTATCCTGCAAAGGCATAAGAGAGCGAGTATTCAGTACCCAGTGCAAGGTGGAACTCTTCCCCAATGGCCATCTATCAAGACAAATCTCGAGATATAAGGGGGGGTGAAATCAAGCATAACACAGGGTACTAATAAAATCTACATGACCAATGTACCCAAGCTAGCACCAGCGAGAAGTAGTGAGAGTACTGACTCTTTGACCAATAAAGCTATCCATTGGTTGCGTCATGTTAGAGGGTGTCGGTCAGTAATTAGGGATGATATCTCCAAGGTGAGCAGACAGACCTCGGCCACTGAACAATTTGATTGTATTGAATTGACACTTTGGTCAGAGGAAATGGCTGAAAATCTATTTACCCTCGAGTTTAGAACCAGCCTCCCTGCCCATTCATGCATTCAATTAAGGAAGGCCCTACCTGTCTCTCAGGTGCACCACTACCCTGGGCAGTGGCCACAGGGTCGTGTTGGAAGTTCTGGGTTAGAAAATTTTGATTGACTCCCTGGTGTATATGCACAAGGGTTGTGCAGTGATAGTGTAAAGGACCGAGCTGATAGTAGTGATACTGCCAGTCATATTCCTGAAATGAGACATCCGTCCAGTGATAGTGTAAAGGACCGAGTTGATATTAGTGACACTGCCAGTTATATTCCCGAAATAAGACATCCACAAGGGTCAGCTATTTGTATGGTCGATGGTTCGTTGCTCGTATTGGTAGCTCAGATAACATTGATATTGCTAGTGGTTTCTCTGAGGTAAGATCTCTAAACATAATTCAATCCATTGATGCCCCTGGCCTTGGATTACAGAGACAGGCCATGGTTAATCTTCTAAGGCAAGCCAACGAACAATTGTATACAGGCTATGTCCCCAACAGGGGCTTATTCATGTCATGGAACACTGCAGGTTTGGGTTCAAAAATATAATTATCGGATTGGCTCACATTTGTTAGCGAGTTTGATATTTGTACTTTTCAAGAGTCTTGGCTCCTCGAGCCCCAATTCTGTCCAGGTTACCTAAACTTTTTCATTCCTGAAATCAAAGGTGCCAAAGGCAGCCCAATGGGTTGCCTTACCATATGGGTTTGTCAAGCACTGGCATTGAGTATCAAAGAATTGTCTTCCGGGAGTAGTGATAGTCAGGTTATAAGGTTGGACCTGGGCCCCTTAGGACTTCTAGACATCTATAGTGTCTATGTGAGGGGAGTCCGGGGGGGAAAGTCTCAAGTTATAGTGGCTTTGGACAGCCTCCTCGAGCTTTACTCAATGGACAGTAGTGTGATTGTTGCGGGTGATTTAAATTCAACTTTTGAGCCACTTGCTATTCCCGATTGGCACCTCACTGATGATGAGGATAGCTTTGGGGAGTAAAAAAATTGGAACTTGACCCCGTTAAAAAATGGACAGAGGTCACCAACCAGATTAACACTATCTGTTAAGAAAGGGGACTTAGGACCCTCAAAGGTAGGACACCAAAGGATAGGTCTGGGGCTTACACATTTAACAATGGGTAGAGCAAAAGTAGGATTGACTACATCCTCTGCAGTTTGAAAATTTGGCACATGATAATTGATATGGTGGTTAAGGATTGCCTGAAAAACGACCATAACCCCCTGTGTGTCACTCATGGATGGTGGACGTTGGAGCAACCACAGGCGGGGGAGGTTGAACTTTGCGTCCTGGACGCTGTTCTTACCAACGACATGCATCGACTTAACTGGTCACACGTAATTTAAAAAATGGAGGTTCTGGCAAACATTATTGAAGACGTTGACAGAACTGTGCTAGAGATTGAGCAAGTCCTGGGTACCGGTGGTGATCCAGGGCGTGTGACACAGTTACATGACAGCTTTTTTATACAAACAAGTACCCATTTTATTAAACCCATTAGAACCAAGAAACTAGCTGACACCAAACCCCTGCGGTGGTATAATAATGAATGTAGGCGAGCTAAAATTGCCCTTGGTAATGCTTTCAGGGGTGGGGAATTGGATACTGTCCGTGAAGCAAGACATGAATATAAAAAAGCTATCCATTAAGCCCAGTGCCTATGGGATGAGCTTAGATGGCAGGATCTTCAAGAAGCTAGCTCGCAGAATAATACCAAATTATTTTGGACTATTGTCAAGTGGGGCCGAGGGGGACAACCAGATCAGCCCCAAAATCATGTCTCTCAAGAAGGGTGGGTTAATTATTTTAGACCCCAATATGAGCGTAACCCTTTAGAGAATCAAATGGAAGATCTTAGTTATGTCTTTTACACAGATGAGGCTTTTAATGATAATGATGTTTTATTAGCTCTTAGTGCAGTGGCTGGAGGTAGAGCTCCGGAACCCAATGGTGTCCCTGCGGATGTGTTTCTCTATGACAAAGAACGATGAGGTAGATACATTCTGCTGATGGCAAATGCAACAGCCTACGGTGCCCCGATCCCGGTTGCCTGGAAAGGGGCCGAGATAATTCCAGTATACAAAAAAGGAGATAAAACTCAGCCGGGGAACTATAGACCTATCATCTTGATAGACACGATTCAAAAGGTAGTTGGGAGAATGATCCTAAACAAAATTTTGACTGGAGAGTAGTATAATGTCTCCCTTCCAAGCGGGTTTCCGTAAATATACTCGCACCATTGATCAAGTCTTTCATTTTATTCTTCTATATTGGAAGACTGTGACATTGGGCAAAGGTAGCCTTTATGCTACCTTTGTTGATCTGTGTGCAGCTTTTGACCTTGTTCCCTGTCCCCATTTATGGGTGACATTGAGGGAACTAGGTCTTTCTGATGAGATTTAAACTTTGATAATGAGGCTGCACGAGGCAAACTATGCTAGAATTCGAATGGGGGGGGGGCAGCGTAGGGTCACCACCCAGTTTCTGGTTGAACGAGGGGAGGGGCAAGGTCGTGCCATGGCACAAACGTTATTTTCTTTGTATATTAATGGAATAGTGGATCGTTTGTTGCCAGTGAACACAGATGCCCTTTCTCTAGCTGGTGTAAAAATCCTGTTTTTAATGTTTGCGACAACACATTAATTATTTCCAAGATTCCTAGTGGCCTCCAATGAGCCTTAAACATTTTTGAAGATTTCTGTGCTGCTCGAGGCCTGGAATTTAATGTGGCAAAAACAAAACTTATGGCTTTTTATCCGCATTGAAGTTTTAAAGGGAAAGTTTTTATGAATAATCAACCTCTTGAACTGGTCAGGGTTTTTACCTATTTGGGCATTCACCTAGAGAAGAACCTTAAGTGGGACTGTCATACAGATATAGCTGGTGGGAGGAGCAGGTGGTCCGGGTCAACTACCAGACAGAATGGGAGAATAATGTGCCACACTGGAGCCGTTTCATAGACGATCTTTTCGTCGTATGGAAAAGGACTAAGGAATCAGCAAATAACTTTATTAAAAAACTAAATGTAATGATTTAAATTTGAAATTCATGAGTACAGTCAGCAACACCTCTGTGAATTTCCTGAATTTAACAGTTTATGTAAAATAATCTAAGTTACACACTAGGCAGGAAACTGACATCAGGAAACACGTTGCTTCATGCAACGATTTTCCATTCTTATAATCTTATAATAAGCATTCCATATGGAGAGTGCCTAAGGACAATACGTAATTGCAGTGAAGAGGAAGTTTTAAATAAAGTACTTGATTGTCTGAGAAACCGTTTAGAGCAAGAGGGTATACAGAGGACAATGTACAAACTGCCATTTTTAAAGCTATGAAGAGATACCGAGAGAATGTGCCAAAGGTAATCAAGCGAGAATGATCACCAAGGTGAGGAACTTTTTATCTAAACACTGGCACTTAATTCGTAATGATCCGCTTTTAGACAAACTAGTACAGAAAAAAACCTGCAATAACATTCCGAAGAGCACGCTCATTTAAACAGATGCTAGTCAGTAATGTGATATCAAAGAAACAACAAGGTAGCCATGCAGCAACATGGCTTAAACGAAGAGAAGGTTTCATCAAATGCACCAAGTGCGAGGCCTGTGGGTATGGTAAAAAAACTTCATCTCATCCTTTGGGTCTTTCTAAAAGAGAGAAAAATATCAAAGGATATTTTTCCTGTAAAACGTATTATGCTGTCTACGTGCTGCAGTGCCCTTGTGGCATGAGGTACATAGGCAGCATAATCCACTCCGTATGTGTTGTTACACCTTGGCATTAAACACACAAACCCCAATAGGTTTAAATATGGAGGATGATTTGATTACACATCTCTAAGTGCTCAAAGGTGTCTTATTGAAATGAATATGAAGAACCAGAATACAGCCCCCTTGAGTCTGTTTTTAACAGTTTTTTTTTGTTATTTTTTTCTCACTGAGTTTTGAACGATAGACTAAATACTGATATTTAATGTTATTAAGGAACAATGCCCACAAATGAGTAAATGAAAAAGTTTATAATGTGATTGCCCACTGCAACAAATGAACTTTAACTGTTTACAGTAAAGAGCATTGCGCTTAGGTTATGTTAACAAAAACTACCAGTTTTTCTTCTAATGCACTCTTATTGTAGTCACGTCACATGATACTTAAAGTAGTTGAATGATATTTCAAAAGTTTTTGGTGATCAAGCCTGCAGGACAGGCAAAATGGTTCTACCAGCTGACTAAATAAATGAAATTTAGCCAGAACACGGCGTTGTCATTCCTTGGTTTTTGAGGCGTTTGTATATATATATATATATTCCTGTGCGAAACTCCTTCTATCTCATGGAGCAAAGATTGAGGCGTATTCATTTCATAGAAACCGCTGTAGGACAATCATATCGTGACGCCATTTCTCAGATGTCCATAAGTCGCACTCTAAACTTTTGAAATACTTTTGTGTCGACTGTATCCCCAAGAGTGAAAGAGGTGGGGACAGAGTAAAAAAGCTACGACAGCAAGAGTCCAAGTACATATTGCTAATGCAGTCTAAGAGTCCCATGGGACTCAACAATGAGGAGGAATTATGGTCTCACATTAAGTAATACAAACAATGCCTGTGAGTAACAGACAGAAACATGAACCAGTTAAGAGTAATACCGAGAAGTAGGGTCACCCAGAAATCAAGAATGATAAGAAAATTGCGGTCATAGAAAAGTATACCATGATCACGATTGCCCATCCAGGGCTTGAAGACAATGAGGGGTGTATTCCACCCAACATCGCAGGTTTTTGGCTAAAATTTGTCGAAACGAATGATGAGAATATTTTGTTTCAATTTTTGATTCAGGATAAGGAGGGGGCTACAGGAGATTCTCAATGAATGAATTTGAGGAATTACATGATTTTCCCCTTCAGAGATATACACTACAAAATGGCCGCCACTGAATGTAGTAAGCATCACGATATGATTGTCCTACAGCGGTTTCTATGAAATGAATACAATTGTTGTAGAAAGGCTGTGATTGGTTCCTCTCGCGCAAAGAGTTTTTTTGAATGTTTTGTATATAATGGTGTAAAAATGTGACCTCCCCGACATTGACAAAGGCGTGTAGCCGAAACGCGTCTGTCGGGCCGTTTGAGTTGTGATCAATAAATTGAGAAAATTACCCCTTTGAGTGCGCCTCAATCTTTGCTCCATGAGATAGAAGGAGTTTCGCACAGGAACATATTAGCGTCTTGCACCGGACGCCGAGGCTGGAGCACCCGTGCCGAGGGAGAAGCAGCTGGTGAGCACATCGGAAAAAAAATATATATATATATATCACACACAAGAGTTGCCCCCTTGGAGAAGCCACACAAAGGTAGGTATTCTTTTTTCGTTTATTTCAGGAAGTAACAGCACCGCTGATATGACACTCTGCATGAAAAATTATTTTCAAATCGCCGACGCGTTTCGTGCTTCCCAGCACTTTTTCATAGGCATTGATTATCCCAACAGCACAAGGCAGTGTTGTGCACTTTTATTTCAAACTGTTCCCGCCGCCGTGGGCGTTGGCTCCTCGCTGAGCCACATGGTCTCTGTAGTGCACAATAGTATTCCTCTAGTGAGTTTGCTTATTGCGTTGACACATAAAGACTGATTGAAACCCCAGTGGGTATACAAAGTGTTCCACTCACGCTGTGCTGCTTTTAAGAACTTTCCAAAACGACCTCCTTTCCCAACGCGGTGATTACTGTTAATAACACCACTGGCCGCTTTCCTGCAGCTGGTCTTCTCCACGGCCGGACCAGCCGTCAAAATACATCACACACAAGAGTTGCCTCCTTGGAGAAGCCACACAAAGGTAGGTATTCTTTTTTCGTTTATTTCAGGAAGTAACAGCACCGCTGGTATGACACTCTGCATGAAAAATTATTTTCAAATCGCGACGCATTTTGTGCTTCCCAGCACTTTTTCATAGGCATTGATTGTCCCAACAGCGCAAGGCAGTGTTGTGCACTTTTATTTCAAACTGATTCCCGCCCCCGTGGGCGTTGGCTCCTCGCAGAGCCACATGGTCTCTGTAGTGCACAATAGTATTCCTCTAGTGAGTTTGCTCATTGCGTTGACACATAAAGACTGATTGAAACCCCAGTGGGTATGCAAAGTGTTCCACTCACGCTGTGCTGCTTTTAAGAACTTTCCAAAACGACCTCCTTTCCCAACGCGGTGATTACTGTTAATAACACCACTGGACCGCTTTCCTGCAGCTGGGCTTCTCCACGGCCGGACCAGCCGTCAAAATACATCACACACAAGAGTTGCCCCCTTGGAGAAGCCACACAAAGGTAGGTATTCTTTTTTCGTTTATTTCAGGAAGTAACAGCACCGCTGGTATGACACTCTGCATGAAAAATGATTTTCAAATCGCCGACGCGTTTCGTGCTTCCCAGCACTTTTTCATAGGCATTGATTGTCCCAACAGCGCAAGGCAGTGTTGTGCACTTTTATTTCAAACTGATTCCCGCCCCCGTGGGCGTTGGCTCATCGCAGAGCCACATGGTCTCTGTAGTGCACAATAGTATTCCTCTAGTGAGTTTGCTCATTGCGTTGACACATAAAGACTGATTGAAACCCCAGTGGGTATGCAAAGTGTTCCACTCACGCTGTGCTGCTTTTAAGAACTTTCCAAAACGACCTCCTTTCCCAACACGGTGATTACTGTTAATAACACCACTGGACCGCTTTCCTGCAGCTGGGCTTCTCCACGGCCGGACCAGCCGTCAAAATACATCACACACAAGAGTTGCCCCCTTGGAGAAGCCACACAAAGGTAGGTATTCTTTTTTCGTTTATTTCAGGAAGTAACAGCACCGCTGGTATGACACTCTGCATGAAAAATTATTTTCAAATCGCAGACGCGTTTTGTGCTTCCCAGCACTTTTTCATAGGCATTGATTGTCCCAACAGCGCAAGGCAGTGTTGTGCACTTTTATTTCAAACTGATTCCCGCCCCCGTGGGCGTTGGCTCCTCGCAGAGCCACATGGTCTCTGTAGTGCACAATAGTATTCCTCTAGTGAGTTTGCTCACTCTGGCGGCGGTTGAGGAATCTGCGTGTAATTTTCCAAAATTTTGGCCAGCTCTGCTCTGCTCCTTCCCTGAAAGTTTTGGGGGGATTCGTGAAGTGGGGGCTGAGAAAAAAGGGGGGTCCCAAAACGTGTTTTCCCCATGTTAATTTCCATAGGACGGTCTGACAAGTCTACAGCCCGAACCGCTGAACGGAATTACGCCAAGCTTGACAAAATTGTAGGGACTGGTACGCAGATGTGCCTTTGCTATATTTGGTGAAAATTGCTCCAGTGGTTTTTTGGAAAATTAACTTCAAAAACACATATATATCAATAGGCGCGCTCGGAGCGCTCACCGGTACGCGTATCGGGGAGCGCACCCGGCGCGCTACGGGAGTGCGCAAGCGGAAAGCTGATTGGCTGTCGGATGTCTGTCAACATTCTTAACAGTCCGGACAGTCCGCCATCTTGTGTCTCGGGAAAATCGAGACACCTGATGTAAAAAAAAGGGGGAAATGATTAAAAGGGGGCAGGGTAGACACCCCCTGACCCCCTAGGTTTAATGAGGGGGGCCTAGAATGACCCTGAAGGGCAAAAAACCGTTTTTTTTTTTTATTTTCGCGGGGTAAGCGCTGGGTGCGTTCCCAGGTGCGCTTTCCGGTACGCGCACCCTGAGCGCACCACCGGGAAAAATAGTGCAAGAAAATAGAGTAATAAAATAATTTAGAGTGCTTAGAGGTAGGGTAGCTCTGAAAAGAGCTATTGTGTTATGTGGGTGTTTTTTGTACCTACAAGTACAAGTAGGTACCAATGCAGAGTATTCCCCTCATCTGTAAAATGCACACCATCGTTCCTATAGATGCCTTGCATGTTGTAACGCAAGTTATTGTGGTAAATGGAACCCATACCATAGCCTCTGAGGAAAGCAGAAACAGATTTATTCACGTTTCCTTGCTTTCTCAATCTGTGGACAAAATTGGTTGGACCTGTTCCATTGTTGCCTTTATTTACAACAAGGGGTGGTGATGGACAGAGTCTCTGAATTAAGCAGAGTACTCTCACCCAGTCAAGAGATCAGGGCTAGATCCAACACCGTTTTTTAGCTCATTGCACCATCCCAGTTTCAGAACCTGGCTGTATGCAAATTAGCCTGTCCCTGGCCCAGTGCATCATGGGAACAGGGCAGACCAGACTACAAAAGCCAATTCTTACACTGGGAAGGAAACAAGCTACCGGGGACCGGTTTCTGCCATTTCAGGCGTCTTCGGCCCGGCTTGCTTGAATCCTGATGGTGCAATGAGCAAGGGACTCACATCTGAGTATACCCTTCCACGCTTAGGGTGGACAAAATTATTTACAACAAGGGGTGGTGATGGAGAGAGTCTCTGAATTAAGCAGAGTACTCTCACCCAGTCAAGAGATCAGGGCTAGATCCAACACCGTTTTTTAGCTCATTGCACCATCCCAGTTTCAGAACCTGGCTGTATGCAAATTAGCCTGTCCCTGGCCCAGTGCATCATGGGAACAGGGCAGACCAGACTACAAAAGCCAATTCTTACACTGGGAAGGAAACATGCTTCCCGGGGACCGGTTTCTGCCATTTCAGGCGTCTTCGGCCCGGCTTGCTTGAATCCTGATGGTGCAATGAGCAAGGGACTCACATCTGAGTATACCCTTCCACGCTTAGGGTGGACAAAATTATTTACAACAAGGGGTGGTGATGGACAGAGTCTCTGAATTAAGCAGAGTACTCTCACCCAGTCAAGAGATCAGGGCTAGATCCAACACCGTTTTTTAGCTCATTGCACCATCCCAGTTTCAGAACCTGGCTGTATGCAAATTAGCCTGTCCCTGGCCCAGTGCATCATGGGAACAGGGCAGACCAGACTACAAAAGCCAATTCTTACACTGGGAAGGAAACAAGCTACCGGGGACCGGTTTCTGCCATTTCAGGCGTCTTCGGCCCGGCTTGCTTGAATCCTGATGGTGCAATGAGCAAGGGACTCACATCTGAGTATACCCTTCCACGCTTAGGGTGGACAAAATTATTTACAACAAGGGGTGGTGATGGACAGAGTCTCTGAATTAAGCAGAGTACTCTCACCCAGTCAAGAGATCAGGGCTAGATCCAACACCGTTTTTTAGCTCATTGCACCATCCCAGTTTCAGAACCTGGCTGTATGCAAATTAGCCTGTCCCTGGCCCAGTGCATCATGGGAACAGGGCAGACCAGACTACAAAAGCCAAATCTTACACTGGGAAGGAAACAAGCTGCCGGGGACCGGTTTCTGCCATTTCAGGCGTCTTCGGCCCGGCTTGCTTGAATCCTGATGGTGCAATGAGCAAGGGACTCACATCTGAGTATACCCTTCCACGCTTAGGGTGGACAAAATTATTTACAACAAGGGGTGGTGATGGACAGAGTCTCTGAATTAAGCAGAGTACTCTCACCCAGTCAAGAGATCAGGGCTAGATCCAACACCGTTTTTTAGCTCATTGCACCATCCCAGTTTCAGAACCTGGCTGTATGCAAATTAGCCTGTCCCTGGCCCAGTGCATCATGGGAACAGGGCAGACCAGACTACAAAAGCCAATTCTTACACTGGGAAGGAAACAAGCTGCCGGGGACCGGTTTCTGCCATTTCAGGCGTCTTCGGCCCGGCTTGCTTCATCACCACCCCCTTTTCTGTATCATTTTTGGCCACTATAGGTGTGGCAGGGTATACTCAGACATGAGTCCCTTTCTCACTGCTCCATCAGGATACAAGCAAGCCGGGCCGAAGAGGCTGAAATGCCAGAAACCGGTCCCCGGTAGCTTGTCTCCTTTCTGGTGAAGAATTGGCTTGGTAGTTTGGTCTGCCCTGTTCCCATGATGCACTGGGCCAGGGACAGACTAATTTGCATATAGCCAGGTTCTGAGCTGGGATGGGGCAGTGAGATAAATAACGGTGATGGATCAAGCCCTGATCTTTGGACTGGGTAAGAGTGGTCTGCTTAATTCAGACACTCTGTTCATCACCACCCCCTTTTCTGTATCGTTTTTGGCCACTATAGGTGTGGCAGGGTATACTCAGACATGAGTCCCTTTCTCACTGCTCCATCAGGATACAAGCAAGCCGGGCCGAAGAGGCTGAAATGCCAGAAACCGGTCCCCGGTAGCTTGTCTCCTTTCTGGTGAAGAATTGGCTTGGTAGTTTGGTCTGCCCTGTTCCCATGATGCACTGGGCCAGGGACAGACTAATTTGCATATAGCCAGGTTCTGAGCTGGGATGGGGCAGTGAGATAAATAACGGTGATGGATCAAGCCCTGATCTTTGGACTGGGTAAGAGTGGTCTGCTTAATTCAGACACTCTGTTCATCACCACCCCCTTTTCTGTATCGTTTTTGGCCACTATAGGTGTGGCAGGGTATACTCAGACATGAGTCCCTTTCTCACTGCTCCATCAGGATACAAGCAAGCCGGGCCGAAGAGGCTGAAATGCCAGAAACCGGTCCCCGGTAGCTTGTCTCCTTTCTGGTGAAGAATTGGCTTGGTAGTTTGGTCTGCCCTGTTCCCATGATGCACTGGGCCAGGGACAGACTAATTTGCATATAGCCAGGTTCTGAGCTGGGATGGGGCAGTGAGATAAATAACGGTGATGGATCAAGCCCTGATCTTTGGACTGGGTAAGAGTGGTCTGCTTAATTCAGACACTCTGTTCATCACCACCCCCTTTTCTGTATCGTTTTTGGCCACAATAGGTGTGGCAGGGTATACTCAGACATGAGTCCCTTTCTCACTGCTCCATCAGGATACAAGCAAGCCGGGCCGAAGAGGCTGAAATGCCAGAAACCGGTCCCCGGTAGCTTGTCTCCTTTCTGGTGAAGAATTGGCTTGGTAGTTTGGTCTGCCCTGTTCCCATGATGCACTGGGCCAGGGACAGACTAATTTGCATATAGCCAGGTTCTGAGCTGGGATGGGGCAGTGAGATAAATAACGGTGATGGATCAAGCCCTGATCTTTGGACTGGGTAAGAGTGGTCTGCTTAATTCAGACACTCTGTTCATCACCACCCCCTTTTCTGTATCGTTTTTGGCCACTATAGGTGTGGCAGGGTATACTCAGACATGAGTCCCTTTCTCACTGCTCCATCAGGATACAAGCAAGCCGGGCTGAAGAGGCTGAAATGCCAGAAACCGGTCCCCGGTAGCTCGTCTCCTTTCTGGTGAAGAATTGGCTTGGTAGTTTGGTCTGCCCTGTTCCCATGATGCACTGGGCCAGGGACAGACTAATTTGCATATAGCCAGGTTCTGAGCTGGGATGGGGCAGTGAGATAAATAACGGTGATGGATCAAGCCCTGATCTTTGGACTGGGTAAGAGTGGTCTGCTTAATTCAGACACTCTGTTCATCAGCACCCCATTTTTCTGTATCGTTTTTGGCCACTATAGGTATGGCAGGGTATACTCAGACATGAGTCCCTTTCTCACTGCTCCATCAGGATACAAGCAAGCCGGGCCGAAGAGGCTGAAATGCCAGAAACCGGTCCCCGGTAGCTTGTCTCCTTTCTGGTGAAGAATTGGCTTGGTAGTTTGGTCTGCCCTGTTCCCATGATGCACTGGGCCAGGGACAGACTAATTTGCATATAGCCAGGTTCTGAGCTGGGACGGGGCAGTGAGATAAATAACGGTGATGGATCAAGCCCTGATCTTTGGACTGGGTAAGAGTGGTCTGCTTAATTCAGACACTCTGTTCATCACCACCCCCTTTTCTGTATCGTTTTTGGCCACTATAGGTGGGGCAGGGTATACTCAGACATGAGTCCCTTTCTCACTGCTCCATCAGGATACAAGCAAGCCGGGCCGAAGAGGCTGAAATGCCAGAAACCGGTCCCCGGTAGCTTGTCTCCTTTCTGGTGAAGAATTGGCTTGGTAGTTTGGTCTGCCCTGTTCCCATGATGCACTGGGCCAGGGACAGACTAATTTGCATATAGCCAGGTTCTGAGCTGGGATGGGGCAGTGAGATAAATAACGGTGATGGATCAAGCCCTGATCTTTGGACTGGGTAAGAGTGGTCTGCTTAATTCAGACACTCTGTTCATCACCACCCCCTTTTCTGTATCGTTTTTGGCCACTATAGGTTTGGCAGGGTATACTCAGACATGAGTCCCTTTCTCACTGCTCCATCAGGATACAAGCAAGCCGGGCCGAAGAGGCTGAAATGCCAGAAACCGGTCCCCGGTAGCTTGTCTCCTTTCTGGTGAAGAATTGGCTTGGTAGTTTGGTCTGCCCTGTTCCCATGATGCACTGGGCCAGGGACAGACTAATTTGCATATAGCCAGGTTCTGAGCTGGGATGGGGCAGTGAGATAAATAACGGTGATGGATCAAGCCCTGATCTTTGGACTGGGTAAGAGTGGTCTGCTTAATTCAGACACTCTGTTCATCACCACCCCCTTTTCTGTATCGTTTTTGGCCACTATAGGTGTGGCAGGGTATACTCAGACATGAGTCCCTTTCTCACTGCTCCATCAGGATACAAGCAAGCCGGGCTGAAGAGGCTGAAATGCCAGAAACCGGTCCCCGGTAGCTTGTCTCCTTTCTGGTGAAGAATTGGCTTGGTAGTTTGGTCTGCCCTGTTCCCATGATGCACTGGGCCAGGGACAGACTAATTTGCATATAGCCAGGTTCTGAGCTGGGATGGGGCAGTGAGATAAATAACGGTGATGGATCAAGCCCTGATCTTTGGACTGGGTAAGAGTGGTCTGCTTAATTCAGACACTCTGTTCATCAGCACCCCATTTTTCTGTATCGTTTTTGGCCACTATAGGTATGGCAGGGTATACTCAGACATGAGTCCCTTTCTCACTGCTCCATCAGGATACAAGCAAGCCGGGCCGAAGAGGCTGAAATGCCAGAAACCGGTCCCCGGTAGCTTGTCTCCTTTCTGGTGAAGAATTGGCTTGGTAGTTTGGTCTGCCCTGTTCCCATGATGCACTGGGCCAGGGACAGACTAATTTGCATATAGCCAGGTTCTGAGCTGGGACGGGGCAGTGAGATAAATAACGGTGATGGATCAAGCCCTGATCTTTGGACTGGGTAAGAGTGGTCTGCTTAATTCAGACACTCTGTTCATCACCACCCCCTTTTCTGTATCGTTTTTGGCCACTATAGGTGGGGCAGGGTATACTCAGACATGAGTCCCTTTCTCACTGCTCCATCAGGATACAAGCAAGCCGGGCCGAAGAGGCTGAAATGCCAGAAACCGGTCCCCGGTAGCTTGTCTCCTTTCTGGTGAAGAATTGGCTTGGTAGTTTGGTCTGCCCTGTTCCCATGATGCACTGGGCCAGGGACAGACTAATTTGCATATAGCCAGGTTCTGAGCTGGGATGGGGCAGTGAGATAAATAACGGTGATGGATCAAGCCCTGATCTTTGGACTGGGTAAGAGTGGTCTGCTTAATTCAGACACTCTGTTCATCACCACCCCCTTTTCTGTATCGTTTTTGGCCACTATAGGTTTGGCAGGGTATACTCAGACATGAGTCCCTTTCTCACTGCTCCATCAGGATACAAGCAAGCCGGGCCGAAGAGGCTGAAATGCCAGAAACCGGTCCCCGGTAGCTTGTCTCCTTTCTGGTGAAGAATTGGCTTGGTAGTTTGGTCTGCCCTGTTCCCATGATGCACTGGGCCAGGGACAGACTAATTTGCATATAGCCAGGTTCTGAGCTGGGATGGGGCAGTGAGATAAATAACGGTGATGGATCAAGCCCTGATCTTTGGACTGGGTAAGAGTGGTCTGCTTAATTCAGACACTCTGTTCATCACCACCCCCTTTTCTGTATCGTTTTTGGCCACTATAGGTGTGGCAGGGTATACTCAGACATGAGTCCCTTTCTCACTGCTCCATCAGGATACAAGCAAGCCGGGCCGAAGAGGCTGAAATGCCAGAAACCGGTCCCCGGTAGCTTGTCTCCTTTCTGGTGAAGAATTGGCTTGGTAGTTTGGTCTGCCCTGTTCCCATGATGCACTGGGCCAGGGACAGACTAATTTGCATATAGCCAGGTTCTGAGCTGGGATGGGGCAGTGAGATAAATAACAGTGATGGATAAAGCCCTGATCTTTGGACTGGGTAAGAGTGGTCTGCTTAATTCAGACACTCTGTTCATCACCACCCCCTTTTCTGTATCGTTTTTGGCCACTATAGGTGTGGCAGGGTATACTCAGACATGAGTCCCTTTCTCACTGCTCCATCAGGATACAAGCAAGCCGGGCCGAAGAGGCTGAAATGCCAGAAACCGGTCCCCGGTAGCTTGTCTCCTTTCTGGTGAAGAATTGGCTTGGTAGTTTGGTCTGCCCTGTTCCCATGATGCACTGGGCCAGGGACAGACTAATTTGCATATAGCCAGGTTCTGAGCTGGGATGGGGCAGTGAGATAAATAATGGTGATGGATCAAGCCCTGATCTTTGGACTGGGTAAGAGTGGTCTGCTTAATTCAGACACTCTGTTCATCACCACCCCCTTTTCTGTATCGTTTTTGGCCACTATAGGTGTGGCAGGGTATACTCAGACATGAGTCCCTTTCTCACTGCTCCATCAGGATACAAGCAAGCCGGGCCGAAGAGGCTGAAATGCCAGAAACCGGTCCCCGGTAGCTTGTCTCCTTTCTGGTGAAGAATTGGCTTGGTAGTTTGGTCTGCCCTGTTCCCATGATGCACTGGGCCAGGGACAGACTAATTTGCATATAGCCAGGTTCTGAGCTGGGATGGGGCAGTGAGATAAATAACGGTGATGGATCAAGCCCTGATCTTTGGACTGGGTAAGAGTGGTCTGCTTAATTCAGACACTCTGTTCATCATCACCCCCTTTTCTGTATCGTCCATTGTTGCCTTTGGCATATATTAGAAAATACCAAGGCAGTTTTTGGAAAAAGTGACCTCAATTGCCCAAAGATATCCTTTAAAAGCATTTCCAGACCTACCCCAGTCAAAGTGCCTAGGTCATTTCCACCACAGTGCACAATTATAAGGTCAGGGTGTGGTAAATGCATAAAGGATTTTACCAATGGTATAAATTGGTGACTTCTCAATCCTCTCTGTCCAATCCATACAATGTCCACATTTGGTAAATCAAGGTTGTAAATACCTCTGTTAGCTGCGTATTTTTGACTCCAGTGGATATAGCTATGACCCACAAACCAGACTTTTTGCATCTTGAAGGTAGATGTGCTTCTAGTCAGATGAGTTGTGGAAATGAAATGGCAGTTTGATTATGAAAAAAAGTGGTTGAGAATCAGTGCATTTGAAAAACCAGAAATGATTGGTGCTTTCTTAAAAATCTCCACTGAAAATTAGGGTGCATGCTTTTTTTTGTAAAAAGTCATTTCAATGGTTGAGAAAAAGTCATTTAAACAAACATTGCACTTGATTAGCTAGTACATTGAGAGGTCAAACACCATTGATGGACTATTTTGCAACATAGTATGATGAACTTGTGAACTGTGTGCTGGGTTAGGAGGGAGTTACCATGGTTACAGGGTGAATGGGGGATGGGGGAATGTTATGTGAGTTTCAAAGTCTTGAAATGTACAACCAATTAAAATGTGCAGTTTGGTTTTGAATTTGTGTGGGAACAATTTTGATTGGTTAGGTACAAGAATATGGGTCTGAAATGAAAAAGAATCTGTGCCATTATTCTGAGGCTCAAGTGAAAGAAGCATTATTCAGAGATTCTGCTTAAGAAAATCTGTTGAGTGTGACCGACACTGTTTTACATCTTTCAAAGCATTTGTAAAGGTGAGTAATGATTCTTTTAAAAAAGATAGAGAGCTTAAATATTTTTGACAAGTATCACAGTGAGTGTCTGTGTGAATTAAGGAATTATATTTTTACCTTTTTCCATAATGTTACCTGTGTGTGCTTACAGTTTGTATTTTTTAGTTTATATGGTAGACTTATTTTTAGAATTGTTTTTTGTGCTTGGATTCAATGCTGGTATAGAGATAGTGTAATCGTTTCATTGGACTTGTAAATATTCTCCTTTTTTAGAAGCGCCTTGTGCAACCTTTAACATGGGTGGAAGCAGTGAATGTATGGAGAGGGATAGGAATAGCAGATAGAAAACCATACGAAATGGTGTGGGAGATGCATAAAGTATTTCAGTAATGGCATCAATTGAGATGGAATATAAGATAAAGAGGGGCATATTTACATGCCCCTTGGGCAATTTTTGACATGGGTGCAAGGAGAAAATGCATCCAGAGTAATAAAATTGGCACCCAGACAAGAATATGAAATGCCGTGAGAGATGCTTAAAGGGTTTTTCTAATGGCATAAATTGAGATAGAATATACAAAAAAAGAGAGGCATATTTACAAGCCCCTTGCGCAATGTTTGACATTAATGCTGGTATAGATATAGTGTAATGGTTTCATTGGAATATTTACAAGCCCCTTGCGCAATGTTTGACATTAATGCTAGTATAGGGATAGTGTAATGGTTTCGTTGGCATATTTACAAGCCCCTTGCGCAATGTTTGACATTAATGCTGCTATAGAGATAGTGTAATGGTTTCATTGGCTTATTTACAAACCCTTTGCGCAATGTTTGACATTAATGCTGGTATAGAGATAGTGTAATGGTTTCATTGGCATATTTACAAGCCCCTTGCGCAATGTTTGACATTAATGCTGGTATAGAGATAGTGTAATTGTTTCATTGGCATATTTACAAGCCCCTTGCGCAATGTTTGACATTAATGCTGGTATAGAGATAGTGTAATGGTTTCATTGGCATATTTACAAACCCCTTGCGCAATGTTTGACATTAATGCTGGTATAGAGATAGTGTAATGGTTTCATTGGCATATTTACAAGCCCCTTGCGCAATGTTTGACATTAATGCTGGTATAGAGATAGTGTAATGGTTTTATTGGCATATTTACAACCCCTTTGCACAATGTTTGACATTAATGCTGGTATAGAGATAGTGTAATGGTTTCATTGGCATATTCACAAGCCCCTTGCGCAATGTTTGACATTAATGCTGCTACAGAGATAGTGTAATGGTTTCATTGGCATATTTACAAGCCCCTTGCGCAATGTTTGACATTAATGCTGCTATAGAGATAGTGTAATGGTTTCATTGGCATATTTACAATCCCCTTGCGCAATGTTTGACATTAATGCTGGTATAGAGATAGTGTACTGGTTCCATTGGCTTATTTACAAGCCCCTTGCGCAATGTTTGACATTATTGCTGGTATAGAGATAGTGTAATGGTTTCATTGGCTTATTTACAAGCCCCTTGTGCAATGTATGTGTGACTCTGTCTAAGATCACAGTGTTGGGTGAATCAAGCTTCAGTCACAGTGTGATCTTAGGTACATGATCAGAATGTTTTAGATATAATGTACCATGTCTGTCTCTGCCAACAGTATGTGCGACTCTGCCTAAGATCACACTGATGGGCGAATCAAGCTTCAGTCACAGTGTGATCTTAGGCACATGATCAGAATGTTACATATAATGTACCATGTCTATCTCTGCCAACAGTATGTGTGACTCTGCCTAAGATCACACTGATGGGTGAATCAAGCTTCAGTCACAGAGTGATCTTAGGCACATGATCAGAATGTTAGATATAATGTACCATGTCTGTCTCTGCCAACAGTATGTGTGACTCTGCCTAAGATCACACTGATGGGTGAATCAAGCTTCAGTCACAGTGTGATCTTAGGCACATGATCAGAATGTTACATATGATGTACCATGTCTGTCTCTGCCAACAGTATGTGTGACTCTGCCTAAGATCACACTGTTGGGTGAATCAAGCTTCAGTCACAGAGTGATCTTAGGCACATGATCAGAATGTTAGATATAATGTACCATCTTTGTCTCTGCCAACAGTATGTGTGACTCTGCCTAAGATTACAGTGATGGGTGAATCAAGCTTCAGTCACAGTGTGATCTTAGGCACATGATCAGAATGTTACATATAATGAACCATGTCTGTCTCTGCCAACAGTATCTGTGACTCTGCCTAAGATCACAGTGATGGGTGAATCAAGCGTCAGTCACAGTGTGATCATAGGCACATGATCAGAATGTTAGATACAATGTACCATGTCTGTCTCTGCCAACAGTATGTGTGACTCTGCCTAAGATCACAGTGATGGGTGAATCAAGCGTCAGTCACAGTGTGATCATAGGCACATGATCAGAATGTTAGATACAATGTACCATGTCTGTCTCTGCCAACAGTATGTGTGACTCTGCCTAAGAGCACACTGATGGGTGAATCAAGCTTCACTCACAATGTGATCTTAGGCACATGATCAGAATGTTAGATATAATGTATCATGTCTGTCTCTGCCAACAGTATGTGTGGCTCTGCCTAAGATTACAGTGATGGGTGAATCAAGCTTCAGTCACAGTGTGATCTTAGGCACATGATCAGAATGTTACATATAATGTACCATGTCTGTCTCTGCCAACAGTATGTGTGACTCTGCCTAAGATCACAGTGATGGGTGAATCAAGCTTCAGTCACAGTGTGATCTTAGGCACATGATCAGAATGTTAGATATAATGTACCATGTCTGTCTCTGCCAACAGTATGTGTGAATCTGCCTAAGATCACAGTGATGGGTGAATCAAGCTTCAGTCACAGTGTGATCTTAGGCGCATGATCAGAATGTTACATATAATGTACCATGTCTGTCTCTGCCAATAGTATGTGTGACTCTGCCTAAGATCACAGTGATGGGTGAATCAAGCTTCAGTCACAGTGTGATCATAGGCACATGATCAGAATGTTAGATAAAATGTACCATGTCTGTCTCTGCCAACAGTATGTGTGACTCTGCCTAAGAGATCACACTGATGGGTGAATCAAGCTTCAGTCACAGTGTGATCTTAGGCACATGATCAGAATGTTAGATATAATGTACCATGTCTGTCTCTGCCAACAGTATGTGTGACTCTGCCTAAGATCACACTGATGGGTGAATCAAGCTTCAGTCACAGTGTGATCTTAGACACATGATCAGAATGTTACATATAATGTACCATGTCTGTCTCTGCCAACAGTCTGTGTGACTCTGCCTAAGATCAGAGTGATGGGTGAATCAAGCTTCAGTCACAGTGTGATCTTAGGCACATGATCAGAATGTTACATATAATGTTCCATGTCTGTCTCTGCCAACAGTATGTGCGACTCTGCCTAAGATCACAGTGATGGGTGAATCAAGCGTCAGTCACAGTGTGATCATAGGCACATGATCAGAATGTTAGATACAATGTACCATGTTTGTCTCTGCCAACAGTATGTGTGACTCTGCCTAAGATCACAGTGATGGGTGAATCAAGCTTCAGTCACAGTGTGATCTTAGGCACATGATTAGAATGTTAGATATAATGTACCATGTTTGTCTCTGCCAACAGTATGTGTGACTCTGCCAACCACAGATTATAATCATCTATACAAACAAAGAAAAAAATGCCTTCGAAAGAAAGACGTGAAAAAGTTTATAAAAGAAAATTAAGGTCTAAGGAAAAAGAAAATCAAGAACCAACCAAAATAAAATCTTCAGAGAAAAAAAAATGCTCCTGGTAAGCAAATTAAAAATTTTCTCAGGAACTTATTGAAATGTCAAGAAAAAAAGGTTTTTTTGCAAACAAGAATGAAACACCTGTAATTAGACAGGATGTCCTTCTAAAAATGTTAGACCTGTACAAGGAGATGATATTTTGTATAACAAAAGAAGGAGCAACCAATTTACTGAAATTCGTAGACGAATGTTTTACAACAGAATAGTATCAAATTTATTAAAAAATGTAAAGAGGTATAAAAAAATGACCGCTTTTTACAAGAAAAAAAAACATAGTTAAGATTGTGGATGAAGCATTTAAAGTGAAAATTAAATTGTTTAGTTTAGTAATGAATAGAATTTGTACACTTGATAAGGTAATCAATGTGTTCAAATCAAAATGTAAGTGGAGGAGAGTAATTAATCGAACTAATTTCTGTGATGTTTTTTCTGGAGAATGGAAGCATAGTTCAAGTTGTGAGCCATTTTTTATTGAAAAAAGTTACTTTCAGGATAATGATTTGGTGCATGCAGTTGACACCAGTGGTCGAGCATATGAGGTGAAGGACGGTTGTCCGGTTGAAAAAGAAGAGATTGTGCCTAGAAATACAGAAGAGGTGTTAGCTGATGAAGTTTTAGGGAGATGTCCTAAGGCTCCAGTGTATACATGGACTTGTAGTAGTATTTGTAGTGTCCGACAGGAATCAATTCATTTGTTTCCCACTTGCTTACGGACATATACTGAGAAAAGTGTGAAACAAAAACTGAAAATTTTACAAGAATTAGATCCTTGTAGAGTGAGAAAAAAACAGGTTTGCAAGGGCATTCACTGGCTTGTCTTTCAAGAAAAGTATGTCAGAGTGTTTTTCACCATTTTAGGATGTTAGCAGTGCATCATAATAAAGTGAGGAAATTAGTGAGAAGGTTGTATTATGCAAAAAGTCCAGCACTTAAACTAAAACAGTTAAACAGTGCTCTTTTGCATGGAACTGAATTAGATGTCAAAAACATTTGTGATGAAATTGAGTTTTGTTACTTTGGTGAAAAAGAGGTCAGTGCAGAAATTGATACAGTAATAGAAGGTAATGTAGAGGAGAATGTAGAGATTTTAAGTACAGAAAAATTTGAAAATGAAATTACAAAGTTTAAGGTCAATTCAAGTGAAAGGCCTAAATGTTCTTGTGTTTGTTGTCGACAAACTCATTATAAGCATCAGACTAGATTAGTTGATTTATATGCAAAAAGCGAAAAGATAAATAATAATGAGTGGAAGGATTTTGCAACTTATTTGTTGGTTGAAAATTGTTTTGATTTGGGCTCTGATCAACGTATTTGTAAATATTGCTATAATAAATTAAATGAAAACAAAATGCCTGCTAGAGCTGTTCATAATAATCTGGAGTTGGTAGACATTCCTTCTGAATTTATATATTTAAATACCTATGAGTCTATTCTGATTCAATGTGTACATCCTTTTCAGGCTATTGTTCGCATGGAGCCTAAGACAGGGAAATTGCCTCCTTCAGATTTACAGAGAGGATTAAACGGAAGAGTTGTTTATTTGCCTCTAGATTTTAAGAAAAATATTGATACAATTGGTGTCGAAAAAGTAGAAGAGGAACCTCTGGTTATTCTAGTTAATGGTGTTCCGACAAAAAGTAAGAAAATCTGGCAAGAATTAGTGGATGTTAGGAAAGTCAAAAAGGCAACGTTGTATTTGGTAAAAAAAATAATCAGTACTCTAGAAATGTGTATGTGGGAGAAGAAGAAACAACTGTACAAGATGACACCGATGTCTCTGCTGGGCAAATAGAAAAAGTTGATGTCTCTAGAAGTGAAGACATTTATGAACATTATAGTGTTCATCCATTGCATTCCAAAGAAGTAATGGGGAATGCTATTGACTTGTTTCAGATGAAAAAAGCCAAAGGAAGTCCCATTAGTGTATGGGAAGAAAGTTTGGAAGCTCGTTGTTTTCCACTGATATTTCCAACAGGTGAAGGTGGATGATATGACGACCGACCTGTTCAAATTCCTGCATCTGAATACCGGACTTCAAGATTATATGCAGAAGATCCAAGGTTTCGTCAATGCATTCCATATTTGTTCCATCTACTGTGTGAGAGTGACTTGTCTGGACTTTCCTATGCAGTAAACCATATACTGAAAAGTGGAACACATCTACAAAATGTTTCGGCAAGGGATTTTATGGATAAAGTGAAACTGCAAGACAGTTTTTGGGAATCTCAGCTAATTAATCTCATGGCATGTCAGCGTGGTACTAATGAGTATTGGTACCGTCTTCATGAGGAATTGAAATGTATGCTAAGAAACTTAGGAACTCCGTCCTTGGTTCCTCACTTTTAGCTGTGCTGAGTATGCTTGGGAAGACTTACTTGAATTTCTACGAGAGGCAAATAAAAACATTGAAAATATTGAATACAAGACAGCTGGAGAACTGTGCTCTTTGGATCCAGTTAATGTATGCAGATATTCCAATCATAGGTTTGAAGCTATGATGTCTTTTATTACAAACAAAAAAAATCCTCCGCTTGGAGAGGTGTTGGATTTCTTTTGGAGAAAGGAGTATCAAGCAAGAGGTGCTCCTCATATACTTATGCTGCTATGGATTAAAGATGCACCAACATTTGGAACAGATTCAGATGAGAAAGTGATGAGTTTCATTGAGCAGTATTTTAAATGTGCTGTTCCGAAAAGTACAGAAGAAAACAATTTAAGACATCAAGTTTTACGCTTTCAAAGCCATCGTTGTGGGAAATACTGTCGTCGAAAATACAAATCCAAGGAAAAGTTCTACACAAAATGTCGTTTTGCATTTCCACGTCCAGTAACATCGTAAGGAAGAGACAACAATTTTATGTCTTCTCTGCGACATACTGTGACAAGAAAATTACCCAAAAATACATACAACCTAAGAAGAAATGAGGAATCCAAATTCATAAATGACTACAACCCAGTCATTTTGTCCATGTGGAATGCTAACATGGATATTCAATATGTGGCTGACAACTCTATTGCTGTGGCTCGATATGTGACGTCTTACATCACAAAATCAGAAAAGACGGAACTGAAGGAAATGTGGGAGGAAATTTCACATGAAAAGAGTCTAAGCAAGAAATGATACAGTTACAGTCTGAAGATGTTGTTGCATCGAGAAATTGGAGCATATGAATGTTCTGATCGGTTGTCATCAGCAAGTCTATATGCCAAATCTAGAACCATCATTTGGGTGAATCTAGGTCTTGCTGCAACACGAAACCGAGTTTTGAAATCTGTACAAGAAATAGAGTATTTGCCAGAGAAAGAATCAGACAGTACAGATATTTTGAAGACAAACATGTTGGATACATACTATCCAAATAGAAGTACTCACCTTGAGTATGTTTGTCTCTATGAAGTTCTGCAAACATATATTTTTAAAAAGAACGTCACAGAAGACATCAATAAAGGTGTATATGCTGTAATTGGTTGCAAAGGCTGTCTAGTGAAACAAAGAAAAGGCCATTTGATTAATCATCGAAAATTGAGTTGTGATTCTCCAGACAAAAGGGAATTTTATTACTTAGCTCTTTTGCAACTCTTTAAGCCTTGGTGTACAGAAGAGGAACTACTTTTAGATTTTCTTACTTATGAAGATTCATTTAATGCAACCAAGGATACGATAGAATGTCCTGTTTTTTCAAATTATCTCCAGATGTTGAACGAGGAAATACAGCAAGAAGCTACAATTGCAGCAGAGATTGCTAGAGACAGTTCTGCTTCATTGAGTCAGGATACACTAGGATGACCAATTATTTAAAATGAAGCTGCTACTGCCATGGATGAAGTTGAAAGAGCCATGGAACAAGCTCAGGAGGATAGAGTTGACTTAGAAGATTTGGAAAAAGAACTAAACGTTGAGCAGAGACAAATATATGATGAAGTCACAGACAACATTGAGCATGGTTTATCTCATGAGAAAAACGAGTGCTCATGTACATCATTTGTACCTGTCAGACTATATGTGAGTGGAGAAGCAGTAACTGGGAAAAGTTTCCTGATTAAAGCAATTGCAACATATTTGCAGAAAACAACAGAGTCATCGCTCTCTTGTGTTGTTACTGCTCCAACTAGGTTGGCAGCAACAACATTAAAGGGATTACTTTACATCGCTTATTGATTCTGCCAGTGGAGCATGATAACAAATTACAATACCACAAGCTATCTGGAGAAGCTTGTTGTGAAGTTTCAAGAGTCCTAAAGAAAATGAAACTTCTTATCATTGATGAAGTAAGCATGGTATCAAATGTAATGCCTGCTTTTGTGCATTTAAGAATGCAAGAAATTATTAAAACAGAGTATGATGTGTTATTTGGAGGCAAACACACCATTGTTTTTAGAGATTTACTGCAACTAACTCCAGTGAAAGGACAGCCAGTGTTTAAAATGCTTACGCATGAAGATACCAGGAAGTGCTTAGGAAGCATTGGAAATGTGAATATCTGGTTATATTTTAAATATGCAGAACTGCTTCAAAATATGCGACAGGCAAAGGATGAAGATTATGAAAAATATTCTACAAGATGTAAGAATTGGAAAACTAACTGAGCAGGGCAAAGAAGCTTTACATGGACGATTCATTTCAAATTTGTTTCCAAATGAAAATATTCTCCCAGAGAATATTTTTAAGAAAATTCCTGAAAACAAATCTGTCATATGCTTGATGCCAACTCTGCAGGAATGTTCAATCTTCAACAACAAAATGTTAAAGTTAGAAAATAAAGAGATTGTGAAACTGGAAGCTATTGATAAAATTGAACATGAAGGAGCAACTATTTTTTTGTCAGAAAAGTTGAAATCAAAATTGGATTCTTTAGAGAAGACAATATCTAAAACTTCTGGTATGGAAAAGACTCTGTATGCATCTTTAAATTGTCGTATAATTTTACGACGTAATTTACATGTGGAAAAAGGTTTAGTAAATGGAGCAATGGGTCATGTTGTGGATTTTGTGAATTACCGAAATAGAGATGGAATTGAAATTATAAAAATTAAATTTGATGGTATTGAAGAAGTACAACAAATCAGTCGTTGTTCTGCCCGTTTTTTGCTAGTGAAAGATTTATATGTCCGCCGAAAACAGTTTCCTGTTTCTTTGGCATACGCAGTAACTATTCATAAATCTTAAGCTTTAAGTGCTGATAGTGCTTTGGTGAATATTGGAAATTCTGTGTTCAAGGAGGGTATGGCATATGTTGCTTTATCTCGAGTCAGAACTTTATCAGGATTGTACTTGATTATTTTTGATGAGACAAAGATTAATGCAGATCTAAATTGTGTAAAAGAATATCATAGGTTAAGAAGAGAGTATAGTCCAAATTTACCTCAATATCCTCTATTTGAAAAGCGTGTGGTAGGCCGAAAAAGAAGAAATGAGAAAAATTGTAGTGAAGTTGTAGCAAAAAGAAAAAAGGTAGATGAACCAGTAATTGTAAGCAGAAACGAAATGGATTCAGTTAAAGATGTTGTTGGATTTCAGTTTGAAAATAGTTCTGGTGTCAACTGCTATGCTAATGTTGTTTTCTTTCTCCAAACTGTACAAGAACAGATTGCTGAAAATAGTGATCAAACATGTTGTTGTTTATTAAATTCTGTATTAGAGAAATGTAGCAGTGATAGAACAAAAATACGAAGTGTTTCTGAAATTCGAAAGGTTTTAGACATATGTTCTGGTCTAAATCAATTTTCACAGAATATTCAGCAAGATTGTCAGGAATTTCTAATGTATATGCTTGTTGTAATGCAAGATGAAGGTGTAGATATAGAAAATCTTTTTGGCCTTTCTTATAAATGGCAACATGACTGGGACAATTGCTCCTTTTCAAGTAGTACTACAATAGACACTGAAAGATTTATATATTTGACTTTACCAGACTGCAAATCAGTGTTTTTTAATAATCTAGTTAGAGAAGCAAATCAAAACATGGTCTGTACTCAATGTAAATCTGCAATGCTATCAACTTTATTTCTACGAAGATATGGACAGTATGTTATTTTAATGTTCCAACGTTGTAGACCTGTTGGAACTAAATTGTCAACATTAATTAAAAATGTTGTGGCTTCTCAATTATCAATTTCAGGAAGAACCTTTACAACTGCAGCAATTATTTACCATGATGGTCCTTCAACAACATCAGGACATTACACAGCTTATTTAAAATGTCAAAATGGCTGGACACACTGTAATGATACTCAATTGACTTTCAAACAACGCTTGCCTTCTGCCTTACTAAATTCTTACCTAGTGTTCTTACAATCGAAATTTTAGGGAAGGTAATTGGCCTATGAAGATTGCAACAGTTAATATAACTTAGTTTGCTATTCAAAATTACTTTCTAAATGAGAGTGATGAAGATAATAAAAAACATGTAGTTGTCATAGAGATCGTATAAGTATATCAAATAGTGTGTGCTGTGAGTATTATAGAAATTATTTATAAAAAGTAAGCTAGAGGTGGAAAAAAACTCTTGTTTCATAATGTAAAAGATGATGGAGCTTTTCTTTCAGAAAGTCGGGTAAATGAGAAATTAAGAATACTCTGGACTAATTTCCAAAGAAAAGGACTTTCCATATACTATTTGGCCTCGTGGAAAAGTGGATGGATCAAAAGTGAGTTTAGATATGTTGTTTTCAAAATTTTACATTATTTAAGAAAATATTTTATGGGTTTTTTAAACACAATCATTTTGATTGTGTTTTTTTTTGCCCGCTGTTATATGATGAGTACTATTGAAGTCACTGTTTTAAGTGAAATTCAATATATTCTGAGAACAGCAAAAATAAACCATATAACATGTTGTTGAAATTATTTAGTATTTTCTATTATTAAATATATATTATTTTCCCATTCTCTTATGCTCACTTACCTATTTCCACCCCTCACCTCCCTTCCCTTATTCCACTTTCCTCACTTATTCTCATTAACCACTCCTTCACTGCCCTTTCCCTCTCTCCCATCCACTACTTTCCAGCTGTTAGTCGCTCTACTTCACTCCCCTTCCCCTTGTTTTCTTTCTTTGTTCCCTCAATAATTCCCCATCTCTCACTCACCTTATTGCACTTCACTCACTCCTTCTCTCACTTCCTCTGTCCTCTCACATCCTCACTCCCTTTCCCTCACTCCCTGTCTCTTAGCTTCAGTCTCTTACTCTCTCACTCCTCTTCCGTCATCCTTACACCCTAAAACCCACCCTCACTCCCTTACTTATCTTTCTTTGCTCTCTTACTCAGTTTCTTTCTGCCAGTCTTTCCTTCACTTCCTCTATGTTCTCACTCTTTCACTTCCTTTGTCTCAAGCTCATTTGCTTTTATCCTCTTTTTATTTTCCTTTTTTTATCAACCTCACTCTCCTGCACTCACCCTCCCTCACCCTTGTTCCCTTACTTCAGTTCCTTCAGATATCCTCAATCATCATCTTTAACTTCCCTTCTTCTTTCTTTCGTCACATATTCACCTTTTCCCAGTCCCTTTGCTTCACTTTTCTTCCCTTTCTTCCCTTCTTTTGCTCTCTCAGTCATTCTCCTTCCCGTACTCACATTACTGCCCTTTACTCACTGTTTGTCTTACTCCCTCTATTTTCTCATATTATCACTTGTCTTCCCTCACTCCCTCTCTCTTACCTTCACTCCCATTGTGTCCTCACCGTCTTACAAGCCTACATTCACCCTCGCTCAAATTCCATGCCTCATTGTCATTAATCCACTGTTATTCACTCCTGCTTCTCTGTCACTCACTCCCCTTTCTTTACTCCCCTTTCTGCCTTTAGTTTTTGTAATGCATATTCCTTTAGGATCTTACTCACCTTCAGTTTATTTCTCTCTCCTGCTCTTGTTCACTGTCACTGAATGTATCTATGTCATTATCCTTTTAGCAATTTGCTCTCTCTCTATTTCTTTTTAACTCTCTCTGACCTTCACCATTCCTTTGTTTTTCGTTCTGACTACTTCACTTCTACTTTAGCTCTTACTAACCTTTTATGACTTTTAATGTCCTACTTTGTCTCTTGTATTGTAAAATATATATTATAAATATTCGAACTTTTTTTGTCTTTCACAGATATAAATTTTAATGGAAATATGAAATTAAGTTTACCTTACTTATAAGGTAAGTTTGATGTACAAAATTTATTTTCCCTATACTCCTTTCCTTAACCTCACTACTCTTCTTTGATGCTCCCACACCTCTGTTCACTTATTGCGCTTGCCTCACTTATTCTGAATCCCCATGTTTACTCCCCTTTTTCACACTCCTCTCTTACACTCACCTTCTTTCAGACCTTCTCCTTTACTTTCTTCCCTTTCTCTTACCTTCCTTCACTCCTTCACTGTTTTCCCTTCCCTTACTCTCCTTACTCCACTTCACTAATTCCTTCTCTTACTCACTCTGTCCTCTTAGTTCTACACTCCCTTACCTCATTCTCTCTCTGTTAGTCTCATTCTCTCCATCCCTTTAGTCTCTCACTCCTCTTCTGTCACGCTCACTCCCTATAACTCAGCCATACTCCCACACTCACCTTCTTTCAGTCCTTAACCTTTACTTCCCTTCCTCTCTCTTCCCATCATTTGCTCCTTCACTCTTTTCTCTTCCCTTACTCCCCTTACTCCACTTCAGTAACTCATTCTCTCAATCCCTCTGTCCTCTAACTTACTCACTCCCCTTTTCTCACTCTCTCCCTGTTACCCACATTCTCTCCATCCTCTTAGTCTCTCACTCCTTTTCTATCACGCTCACTCCCTATAACTGAGCCATAGTCCCACACTCACCTTCTTTCAGACCTTCTCCTTTACTTTCCTTCCTCTCAGTTCCCTTCCTTTACTCCTTCTCTGTTTTCTCTTCCCTTACTCTCCCTACTCCACTTCACTAATTTCTTCTCTTACTCCCTCTGTCCTCTTACTTTTACACTCCCCTTTCCTCATTCTCTCTCTGTTAGCCTCATTCTCTCCGTCCCTTTAGTCTCTCACTCCTCTTCTGTCACGCGCACTCCCTATAACTCTGCCATACTCCCACACTCACCTTCTTTGAAACCTTCTCCTTTACTTCCCTTCCTCTCTCTTCCCATCCTTCACTCCTTCACTCTTTTCCCTTCCCTTACTCCCCTTACTCCACTTCAGTAACTCTTTCTCTCAATCCCTCTGTCCTCTAACTTACTCACTCCCCTTCTCTCACTCTCTCTCTGTTACCCCCATTCTCTCCGTCCTCTTAGTCTCTCACTCCTATTCTATCACGCTCACTCCCTATAACTGAGCCATACTCCCACACTCACCTTCTTTCAGACCTTCTCCTTTACTTTCCTTCCTCTCTCTTCCCTTCCTTCACTCCTTCACTGTTTTCCCTTCCCTTACTCTCCTTACTCCACTTCACTAATTCCTTTTCTTACTCCCTCTGTCCTCTTACTTTTACACTCCCCTTACCTCATTCTCTCTCTGTTAGCCTCATTCTCTCTGTCCCTTTAGTCTGTCACTCCTCTTCTGTCACGCTCACTCCCTATAACTCAGCCATACTCCCACACTCACCTTCTTTCAGACCTTAACCTTTACTTCCCTTCCTCTCTCTTCCCATCCTTTGCCCCTTCACTCTTTTCTCTTCCCTTACTCCCCTTACTCCACTTCAGTAACTCCTTCTCTCAATCCCTCTGCCCTCTAACTTACTCACTCCCCTTTTCTCACTCTCTCTCTGTTACCCACATTCTCTCCGTCCTCTTAGTCTCTCACTCCTTTTCTATCACGCTCACTCCCTATAACTGAGCCATACTCCCACACTCACCTTCTTTCAGACCTTCTCCTTTACTTTCCTTCCTCTCACTTCCCTTCCTTTACTCCTTCACTGTTTTCCCTTCCCCTACTCTCCTTACTCCACTTCACTAATTCCTTCTCTTACTCCCTCTGTCCTCTTACTTCTACACTCCCCTTTTCTCATTCTCTCTCTGTTAGCCTCATTCTCTCCATTCCTTTAGTCTCTCACTCCTCTTCTGTCACGCTCACTCCCTATAACTCAGCCATACTCCCACACTCACCTTCTTTGAAACCTTCTCCTTTACTTCCCTTCCTCTCTCTTCCCATCCTTTGCCCCTTCACTCTTTTCTCTTCCCTTACTCCCCTTACTCCACTTCAGTAACTCCTTCTCTCAATCCCTCTGTCCTCTAACTTACTCACTCTCCTTTTCTCACTCTCTCTCTGTTACCCACATTCTCTCCATTCCTTTAGTCTCTCACTCCTCTTCTGTCACGCTCACTCCCTATAACTCAGCCATACTCCCACACTCACCTTCTTTCAGACCTTAACCTTTACTTTACTTCCTGTCTCTTTCCTTCTTTTGCTCCTTCACTCTTTTCCCTTCCCTTACTCTCCTTACTCCACTTCACTAACTCCTTCTCTCACTCCCTCTGTCCTCTTACTTCTACACTCCCCTTCCCTCATTCTCTCTCTGTTAGCCTCATTCTCTCTGACCCCTTATTCTGTCACTCCTCTTCTATCACCCTCACTCCCTATAACACAGTCACACTCCCTCACTTATGTTTCTTTCCTTCCTCACTTAGTCCTCTACTCTCACTTTTTCTTTCACTTTCTCTGTCTCTTCACTCCCTTACTCACCTTGTCTCACACTCACTTGCCTTTATCCGGTCTGTATCTCCAGTCTTTCCTCAACATCACTGCTCTTTTCTTACCCTTCCACACCCCGTTCCTTTACTACATTTTGTTCACTTATCCTCATTCCCCATGTTCACTTTCCTTCTCCTCACTCACCTCCCACACTCACCTTCTTTCAGTCCCCCTACTTCACTTCCCTTCCCCTCTCGTCCCTTTCTTTGCTTTCTCACTCATTTTCCTTTCCTCTCTCACTGCACTCCACTTCAGTTACTCTTTTTGATTTTTTTAAGAATACAGCTCTTTTTTGAGAATTGGAGGTAGTTCTAAAAAGAACTTTTTTTTTCTTCTTTTTTCGTTTTTTTCTCAACAAAAACAAAAACAGGGAATGGCAAACTGCTTAACAGGAGCAAAAAAAAAGAATAAAAATTAGGGGTGGGGACGGCATCGGTGGTTTTCTCTTGTTCGGACAATGTTCATAATACTTTGTTCACCATAACAAAGTAGTTCATCACAATCTTTGCATTTGATTGTGATGCCATCAAAAACAGGCTGAATATTTGGAATCAGCTGTTCTGGCCGCCCCCTCACCGATGATGCAGTTGGTCCTCCAGTCGAAGTAGAAGCTCCATCCCTTGGAGCATCTCGTGCCAGAGCCCTGACACTCTCCCGGGCATAGTTCTGAGGATGCCTGCGTTGAACGTGGCGAATCATTCTTGAATTTCCAAAACTGTACTTCCTTGTAGGGTCACCCCGTGAAAGGACAGTATTGCAAATTTTGCACTCCACCTTTGGAGCATTCACTTTTTTTTTATCTGCTGGTATTGAGAAAAACTTCCAAATGAAGTGCTCTTTTACCCCGGGCTGAGGAGCCTCTTCTTCTATGAACCCATCCGAGTCCTCACTGCTACTGGTGGATCTAGCAGCCATTATAATCCAAAAAAGGTTGAGCAAGAAAAAAACAGGTCTTGCAGTCACAAAAGTGAAAGAAGAAGTGAAGGAAATGGGTGAGGTTTTCATTGTTTGTAAAAAAAAGTGTTAGCAACCAATGAAAAGTGTTAATTTAAGGTCACATGACTTGACGCGCTTATGCTGCGCGCACCGGAGCGCTTCCGGGGGCGCTTACGCAGCACGAACGTGGGCGCTTCCGTGGGCACTTACGCGGTGCGCCTAAATTACGTTTTGCTAGCTTTACGGAAATGCAAAATCATTTCCATTCTGAAAATCAAAAATAATACTTTTATAAATATGATACTGAATGTCTCGCATTATTATTCAGTTTTCATACATATTTTTTTTTACGAACGCAGAAATAGCGCTCTCGGGAGAGCTTACCGGTGCGCGCACACTGAGTGCTCCAAGACAAAATGATAAGGGTAAGCTTACCGCCCCAGGAAAAATGATTAAAAAAAAGAAAAATACATTGAAAAAATATTTTTTTTAATAAATTAATAATAATTAATAGTTATACAAAACAGCTAATAAAAAAAAACACTAAAAATCGTAGGTTAAAAACTCGATATAGAAAGGAATTAGCCTTTAAAAAACCTTTGAAATTCACTGAAAAAACCAGAGGTTTCACAATCGTTATAGTTAGGAATTAGCATTTAAAAAATCTTTGAAATTCACTGAAAAAACCATAGGTTTCACATTTGTTATAGTTAGGAAGTAGCTGGAGTTCTGGACTTTTTGGTTCCGTCCAGAGGTGTCAGGGATAACACCCGAAGACCCCGGAGTTCCACCTGTCTTGGTGCACAAACAAACAGAAACACGGGCTTCTCGATGGTGGCGTCAAAGACCAAAGGTTTATTACTGCAGGGACACAGAAGTCACAGAAACTACACATGGGCAGTATCTAGGAGCCTGTTCGATTTGTACAAAGAGGGTTGCTCCTTATATACTAAATATTGGGCTTCAGGCAAATTCTTTACATGTTACCACAGTTCTAAACATTCGTGTTTTAAACAATAAATATTTGGCGTTGCACAGGGATCGTCAACAGTATCTGATGTCAAAACATTACAAATGAGGGGTTCCCACTAGTCCATCATAATCCTATGTCAATTCTTCATTCAAGACCTGGACCGCCTCATCGTAAATTTCGTTACCTCCCCCTAATAAAGGCCCAGAAGGAAAGGAGCAGAGCCAGGTGCAGAAGATAGAAAGACAGGATAAGAAATGTTTGTGGGTCGTAAATGGGCACGGTTACCAGCTTCGGCCGCCTAATCATGATCAGGCCAACGAACACAAGAACCAGTATAGCAGGACTGGCCTCAGGCTGGGGAGGCAGTTCTTGCCGAGTCATGCTGCCACAGCGTTGCTGGCCTAAGGTGCACGTGTCACTAGCAAGGTGAATCGCCGGTTAAGGCCTACGTGTCCTTAAATAAAGAAAGAAGTTATTGCATGTCCATTGACTATGTGAGGGCAAGGAATACAAAATGGCTTCCGTGTTCTAAGATGGATGCCATGGGTAAATCACAAATGTGTTGGTAACAGGAGTGCTCTTGCTCGTCGCATCGCGAAAATACCAGGGTATACTAAATGGATCATTTGCGGTTCACTGATACCAAAATTATGTATTTACGACAATGTTAAAAACACGAGTCAAATCGTCACGGAACCTCAGTCCCTCCTTTTGCCCTTACATAGGCAATTACTCAGTCTATATCAGAGTCAGAGTCTAATTCTATGCTCATTAGGTCAGTGACATGTTGTTGTATCATCATCCTGTCTCGTGCCTTTTCTCCTAATGCAGGTGGTTTTCTGAAACAGGTTGCAGCACAGAGGCTACACAGAGCGGGACCACATTGGATAATAAGACAGCACGAGAACAGAAATACTAGGATGACACCAATGACCATCAGAACCTTCCATCCCCACGCTGATACCAGAGTCCAAAACCACTCCATGAAGGACCAGTTTCCCTTATCTACGTGTATAGAGTCGGAAATCTTGTGTAGCTTAGAGATTGCTTCATAGACTGTTGGAGCATTATTTGGAATAAAAACACAGCAGCTCGATTGGATCATTCTGCATACCCCACCTCGATCTGCAAGTATTACGTCTAGAACCATACGGTTCTGCAACGTCATGAGACGATCCGCCTGAAGCTCAGCTGTTAAGTTACTAAGGGCACCAGCAGTTTCTGTAATAGTAGATTCAACTACCCGTGTTAGTTGACGAAGATTTCTACTATTGGCCATAGGCCCCCAAAACGGAAGGAAACCTTTGAAAAAGTCTCCAGCTTCTTGACCAGCGGTATCTTCCTTGCTGAAGACACCTCTTGCTACTCTGGTTTTGTGATAATCTGGAGAAGCAGTGTATGTCGGGGGTAACAATCGAGCAATATAACATGAACCTGAAAAGTCAGCAGGCAGCCATGTATATGCTCTGTCCTGACAGATGAAGTAGGTACCCCTAGCAGTCAGAAAGGCAGGGGAGGAGTTAGACGGAAATACGTAAGTCTCAACGCACTCACTCCTCCCTAGCTGAGCTCTCGGATTTCTCCCATTTCCCTGCAGACAGACCTGACCTCGGTGAGGCACGACCCAAACTGAAGTGGAGCTTTTACGCTTGCTTTCTCCCAAACTAAGGCGATACTCTGTAGAGTTCCAACTCAGATACACCAGTAATTCATCTCTAGGATAAGATGGAGTATTATTGACGTCTTTAATCATATCAATAATTCCCTGGACTAAAGCTTTGTTGGCTGAGTTGTATTTAGTGGACCGTGGTGGACGCGGAGGATATGTCTCAAGGGCATATGAAAAAATGGTCTGAAAGGCCTGAAATGATCCATTATAGCTGAAAGGCAAGACTAGATAGGGAATGCCTTTATCCATAGTGTGAGGTATCAAGCCACACACCCAGCAGTCTGTAGTATTAACTATCAGTTGGTGTTGATGCAAGAGCTGTACAAATGTATTGTTAATAAATTCTGAGCGTCGAGCTTGTTCGTGTTCAGGAAATGAGTGAAAAGAATGCATAGAAGAAACCGTAGAAGTAGTAGGGTCAAGGGGAGGTACTGTAGTTACTGGCATAAAAATCAAATGTACACCAAAGACGATTCCACCCACCAACGTTATCAAAACAATTAAAAATGTAACTGCACATTGCATTAGAAAGCATTTGTTGTGTAGTATTCTGTACAGTCTATTTCTGCGAACACAAATTACATTTTCTCGTTGTAGCTCAGGAAGCTCCATCTTCTACGACCGTTCGCGACCACTGATGATGTGTACGTAGATGAAAATGCCTCTATCAGCCCTGGGAGTTCCCAGAACTAACAGAAAGATCGACCTTGTGTCTGACCCCCGCAGATTCAACTAGGCACACAGCCACGACCCTACGGCTACCCAGACGGCAAGGCAATTTTAAAACAAAAAGAAACAATACAAAGTATTAGCAAACTTCCTGGCTGGAGGCAATGTATAGCAAATTCAAATCTGAAAATAGGCAGTTTCCTGCTTTATTTGTCCATATTGCGAGAACGTAAGTTGTATCTCAGTTTTGCAGGAGCTGTCTGATCTGGAAACAATGTATTTTCAGCTGACGTTGCAATGTTCACGTTCGCAGATGGCAAATGTTCATTGGGTGTGGATGACAAATGTTCAGGGTTCAAAAGAGCAGTTTCAGGAGGAGAGTCAGAATTTGGTGAATCCGTGATCAGTTCTGCATCGCTGAAAGGTATGGACCTGGGGACTTGTTCCGTTTCAGAGGCACCGATTCCTTTCTTTACCCAGTTGTCGTAAGGAAGTGGCAGAGGCACACGTTTAGCATGTGTCGTATGGATCCAATTTTTCCTTCCGGCCACACGAATAGCAGTTCTCGTTGCTAGCAGGACTTGGAAAGGGCCAATGAATCTGGGCTGAAGATTTTTGGTTCTTGCAAAATTTCTGATGACCACCTGATCACCCGGTTTCAGCTGATGGCCTGGACTCTCCGGTGGCTTTGGCAATGCATCGAAAACCTGTTGGTGAATAAGACTCAATTTAGCAGTCAAGTCGAAAAGGTAATCAATTAACATTGGGTATTCCAGCTGCTTAAATTCTTTCGGTCTAGGTACCCCCCAAACATTTGCAGGACGGCCAAAAACTATTTTGTAAGGACTAAGCCCTACTCTAGAATGTACAGTTGCTCTTGTTGATAGCAAAGCCAGAGGCAATGCGTCTGGCCAGGACAAACCCGTGGATGCTTGTATCTTAGCGAGTTTCAGTTTAAGGGTGCCATTGTAACCCTCGACTAAACCCGCGGACTGGGGATGATTCGCACTATGAAATTTCTGTCTAATCCCTAGGCCGGCACACACACTCTGCATAACTTTCCCTACGAACTCACTTCCGTTGTCTGACCATACAATCCGTGGCATTCCGTATCTGGGGAAGTATTCTTTAAGAAGAATTTTGGCAGTGGATAAGGCAGTATTGTCCTTCAGTGGGTATGCTTCGATCCATCTGGAGAAAGCACAAACTACCACTAGGACGTATTTCAGATTATTACAACGATCCATGTGAATGAAGTCTAGCTGGATCACCTCAAAGGGGCAGGAAGGAGGAGCGAAGTGACCTGCAGGTGTGGGGATTCCCTTGCCAGGATTATGCATCAAGCATACCATACAATTCCTCACCACTCTCTCTGCACACTTACTAATCCCGTCATTCTTCCAGACCGGAGCCAACATCTTACAAATCCCTTTTGAACTGATGTGCGCTGTTCCATGTGCCATCGTTACTACTGCAAGCACATACGCATCAGGCAACATCCAACGCTGTTGTTCCGACAAGTCAATCCAACACCCACTCGAGTCCAATTTACCCGTGCTCTCTCTCCATGCAAGTTTTTCCTCCTCAGTCGCCTCTTTCTGAATTTCCTTCACGCTTTCCACTGTGTTCTCACACATTCCAGACTCAGAAATCCATCTTGCAGACGTTGCAACATACATTCTACTCATCATATTTCTAGCTGTCTGTTTTGCAATCTCATCAGCAAAAGCATTCCCACGACCAACATCATCCGTGATTGCTTTATGAGCACTGCATTTCACAATCGCAACTTCAGTCGGCAAGGTTAGAGATTCCAACAAGTCATTAACTAGCTGACCATGTTGAATCTTAGTCCCATGGGACGTAATGAAACCTCTTTCTTTCCACAAACGGCCAAAACTATGGGCCACGCCGAATGCGTACTGACTATCTGTGAACACATTCACTCTCTTTCCCTTAGCTAAAACGCACGCTCTTGTTAGCGCGATCAATTCTGCAGCCTGGGCAGAATTTTGACTCACTCTTGCAGTCTCCACAATCGTACTCAAAGTCGTTACTGCATAAGCAGCAGTCACATCACCATTCTCCAATTTGAAGCAAGACCCGTCAACATACAACGTGCCATCTGGTTCTGACAACGGAGTGTCTTTGAGATCGATTCGTCCTTTTGTTTCTTCCTCAGTTTTGAAACAACAGTCGTGTGGTTCGGAATCACTCGACTCTTGGCTAGTCGGCAACAATGTTGCTGGATTCAATACATTGCATCTTTTGATCTGAATATGACTAGCTAACAGTGTCAGTTCATAACCTGATAATCTAGCACTGGTAAGGTGTTGCGTCTTGGTTCGGTTCATGAGTGTATCCACAGCATGAGGAACCATAACTACTAGCATGTTGTTCATTACTAAACCAGCAGATTGTCGAATGGAAGCTGCAGCTGCGGCTGCAGCTCTCAAGCAACTAGGCAATGCTCTAGCTACTGGATCTAATGTTGATGAAAAATACGCACAAGGGCGTTGTTTATCACCAAATTTCTGCGTCAAAACACTCAATGCACAACCTTCTCTCTCGTGGACATAGAGCGTGAATGGCTTACTGTAGTCGGGTGTACCCAATACAGGTGCTGAACACAGTGCATTTCGTAACTCAGAAAAACTCTGCTGACATTCAGCAGACCATGGTACCGGACTCGGAACACCTTTCCCAGTCAAGGCTACCAATGGTTTTGCTAGCAGAGAAAAATTTGGGATCCATTGCCTACAATATGAGGTAATACCCAAAAAGGCACGTACTTCTCTCTGCGTGCTAGGAACGTTCATCTGTGTAATTGCTTTTATTCTCTCTGGGGTCAACTTCCTTCCCTCCTTTGACAAGAGATGACCTAGGTAGGTCACTTCTTGGCAGCAGTATTGCATTTTTGAAGGTGACACCTTGTTATTCAAATCTGACAAGTGATGCAATAAAGAAATCGTAGCTGTTTTGCAAGTTTCCTTGTCATCGGCAGCCACTAGAAGATCATCGACATACTGTACTAAAGCAGAACCACTAGGAAGTACGAAGGAATCTAACTGGCTTTTTAATGCTTGACTGTAAATGGATGGGCTTTCACAATAACCTTGTGGAGCGCGTTTAAATCTAAAACTTCGTCCTCCTAGAGAGAAACCGAAGATATCTCTGCTTTCCTCGGCTATCGGAATGCTGAAAAAGGCATTTTTCAAGTCGACAACTGAAAACCATGCTGCTGTAGCAGGAATCAACGTTAACAATGCAGTAATGTCTGGAACCACAGGAAACTGTGGGATCACGATTTTATTAACCTCTCTAAGGTCAATTACAAACCTATATACTGGAGGCTTTGTAGGGTCAGTTCGTTTCAAAATAGGCAGTACAGGACTATTACAGACATTACCTCTAGTCTCTTCTACAACATCTTTCTTGATTAGGTCTTGTACTATCAGTAGGAGCGCATGCTCACCTTCACTAGAGATTCTGTATTGTGGAATTCGTGGAAGTTTAACATTTGCTTTCAAAGTTACTACATAGGGTGGAATTTCCAATAGACCTACATCATTAGGACCAGTCGCCCAAAGAGTATCAGGGAGTGAACGCAGCTCTGGTGGGAGCGCATCCATCGACAAGTACATCGGAGAGATTATTCTTTTACCCAACGTAAGCTGTACTTCTGCTGGAGAACAGTACAATGTCGCGTACAGGCGTTTTAACAAGTCTAAACCAAGCAGATTTTCGTTACAACCTGTCGTCAAAATCAGGGGTGTTTTCAATTGACGGGGTCCAACAGAAATAGACAAAGGACCAGAAACAGGGTTGTGAACAGGGGCGCCCGAAAAACCTACTGAAACGTTTGTTGAGCCGGACAAAGGTGCGCCAGGGAGTTTCGCATGTATGATAGAACTTTTTGCTGCACCAGTATCCAACAGAAACGGTTCGACTATACCTGATGTTGCTACTGCGACATAAGGCCCACTCTGATCTACTGGAACTGATACTACTCCCTCTCTTTGTCCATGGCTGTCCTAGTACTCACTTTGCTGAACTTCCTCACTAGCTTCATAATAATCTTCGACATGATACTGTGGAGACCTATTCTGTTGGGCAGATTGTCCATGTCGCTGGTCGAAATAATTAGAGGGGCGATCACTCGTCTGCGGAGGCATAGCACCTCGTCCTCGACCTCTAGAGTTTTGCATAGAACTACCACGACCTCCCTGAGCTGCCGCAGCATTATTTTGCGTTCGAACTGGACATTCACTTTTGTAATGACCTTCCTTTTTGCAATAAGCACATTGATTCCATTGGTATTGTGGCCTTTGAAAATTATAATCCGTTCTTTGATATGACCCTTGCTGCATATTAGTTTGATTCATGCGAGGCGGATAAGCTTGCTGTAAAAGTACTTTAGTTTTTAAATCTTTCGTCTTTTTATCTGATTTTTCCTTCTCTTCTTTATCTCTATTTTCATAGTACTGGGCAGTCGCAAGTATTTGCGCAGTCGTAGAGACAGCCCACGCACTTTCAGAATTCTTTAATTTACCACTAAGTTCTGGCAACAGATTGTGCACAAATTTATCAACAAATAATCTCTGGCCTCCTTCTGTGCTCATATCCTGACCACTATGATCCACGAAAGTCTCTTCGAATCTTGTGAAAAAGTCGGAGACGCTTTCGTCTTTCTTTTGTTTGCACGCGGACAATTTGTCCCAGTTAACGCGCAATGCTGGCATCAAGGTTTTCATTAAATCGATTATTCTACCAGGCAAATTAGCAATTAAAGGTTCAGGTTTGGAACCACCTATTTGTTGACCATCCGCTGCAATTATAGCTGCCCAGTCACCACCTAGGGCAACTGGATGATTCTCTTTACGAATTTTAGCCCAAATTGGTTGCGGTACTACATTACCAAATAGCAGATCTATGTCAGCAAGATTCAATACACAAGCGTCAACTGTTTGAGCCAACTCTTTGTAGTACCCTGCAGGATTTTTACGCGGATCTGGCAAGGCCTGTTTCACTGCTAATACTTCAGCTCGCTTCCATGGAATATGTATCCAGACTCTCTGGAATTGGGCCGGAGCGGCTGCAATACCAAGGTTTGCATTAGCTTGCACAGCTTCACGCCAAATTGGTGGAACCTCTCTCATTGGATACTGACGATTTCGTTTCGTACTACGTTTCTCTAATTCTCTCGGTGAACGAAGGGATGGGTCATTCCTATAACTTAAAATCAGTTCCATCGCTTCTTTTATATTTTGTCCAACTATCATACCTGCAGCAAACTCTTTCTGAACATTAATTAATTCTCCTAGATTTGATTCAGGGTCATCCTCTTCCAATTCCTCACGTAGAAGGAAACACATTTCATCGAACACATATCGTTGTGTCGGTTCGTTCCATTGCATAAATGTATCTAATACATTTTGTACATTATATCTCCCAACTTTCGAAACCCATCTAAGAGCAGTGGAATCTAATATTCCTCTTTCTTCAGTACTGGGAAGCTGACTACGTCTCTGCACAGAGTCAGAGGTAGGAGTCTTAATCAGAGTTTTATAGAAGGGAGATAGAATATTAGAGACAGAATCAGTGATTCTTCGACGAACAGAAAGCGGAGTCATAATATTAACAGAGGCAGTGAATAGAGTAGCAGTTGGAACAGATAGATCAGGAACAGTAGGAGTAGCAGGAAAAATAGCTTGTGAAGTAGCAGGTGTGAGCGACACAGGCATAGGTAAAGAAGCCGGCAACCCTAGAAGAGGGGTTGTCGAAGCAACATTAATCTTGACCACAGGAGGTACAGGAACTTGATTCAGGGGAGCGGGAACAGGGACACCAGGTTGTCCAGCAACCGGTAATTGAACATTCGGTATAGGTGGAGCCGTAGCACCCTGTGCATACGGTGGGGGTGATCGTAACAAGTAAGACAACAGGGTATCCTTTTCAGGGTCCTCTACTATCTTAGCCGTACCCGATGGCAAAGCAGGATAGCACTTGTCTATCGCTAAATTACGCTCTATATCGGCCACCTCCATCGCTTTCTCAGACTCGTTGAGTTGCAGCTGTCTAGCAGACTGTTCTAAAGTCAACTCTTGCTCTTTCTGTTCTTTCTTCAACTTTTTAATTTCTCTCTGTTTAGATTCTTTTCGCCAATAACGGAAAGAATCAAACATTGCCGGCCGGGCTTTCTTCTTAAACAACCTTCTTTCTAGATTATCGAGAACTTCAGTTTCAAAACTACCATGTAGTGGCCAACTAAGGACACCATCTTTCTCTGTGTAGTGGATCCATATCTCGTTATAAGAGATAGGGCCCACACCAAACTTGCAATAAAGATCATAAAGGGGAGTTCCAATCGGAGGAACCAAACACGAGTCCTCCAACTGGGAATCACTGTTGCAACTAAAACAAGACAACATACAATTTTTCCGACTTACCATTTTATAATCCGGAACACAAAACAAACAAGACACAAACAAAAAAAAGATGCGCACTCGAATCAAGAACTTAGGCCTACCAGAACTGACAAATGTATCGATACCTGAACTGAACAGAATGATTATCGTAACCAGAATAACCAGTGATAACCTTACAGAACTGAACTGAACTGAGAGCTAAAAGGATTATCCAAATAGGAGCAATCCTTACAAAATAACCAACTAGCAACCACTGAATACTTAACTGAGGCACTGAAGACGTCACCAAGGAGAAACCCGTCACGTTTCGCCGTACTGAGGACTGCACCTCGGGTCCAAGACAGGGCGACGGTCAAGGCAACGGACCACTGCAGCCGTCTGAATGGGAACCCTCGTGGAAGAGAACGTCGGGGCCACTTTTGCGATATGCCGGGATCGATGAAGTGGGGCGCCTCCCTCTGAAATCTTCACACGAAGCTCCTCGAACTCTTCAGGGTTTTGGACCGGTACCGAATGACGTCGCCCCACGTTGGGCGCCAATTGGAGTTCTGGACTTTTTGGTTCCGTCCAGAGGTGTCAGGGATAACACCCGAAGACCCCGGAGTTCCACCTGTCTTGGTGCACAAACAAACAGAAACACGGGCTTCTCGATGGTGGCGTCAAAGACCAAAGGTTTATTACTGCAGGGACACAGAAGTCACAGAAACTACACATGGGCAGTATCTAGGAGCCTGTTCGATTTGTACAAAGAGGGTTGCTCCTTATATACTAAATATTGGGCTTCAGGCAAATTCTTTACATGTTACCACAGTTCTAAACATTCGTGTCTTAAACAATAAATATTTGGCGTTGCACAGGGATCGTCAACAGTATCTGATGTCAAAACATTACAAATGAGGGGTTCCCACTAGTCCATCATAATCCTATGTCAATTCTTCATTCAAGACCTGGACCGCCTCATCGTAAATTTCGTTACCTCCCCCTAATAAAGGCCCAGAAGGAAAGGAGCAGAGCCAGGTGCAGAAGATAGAAAGACAGGATAAGAAATGTTTGTGGGTCGTAAATGGGCACGGTTACCAGCTTCGGCCGCCTAATCATGATCAGGCCAACGAACACAAGAACCAGTATAGCAGGACTGGCCTCAGGGTGGGGAGGCAGTTCTTGCCGAGTCATGCTGCCACAGCGTTGCTGGCCTAAGGTGCACGTGTCACTAGCAAGGTGAATCGCCGGTTAAGGCCTACGTGTCCTTAAATAAAGAAAGAAGTTATTGCATGTCCATTGACTATGTGAGGGCAAGGAATACAAAATGGCTTCCGTGTTCTAAGATGGATGCCATGGGTAAATCACAAATGTGTTGGTAACAGGAGTGCTCTTGCTCGTCGCATCGCGAAAATACCAGGGTATACTAAATGGATCATTTGCGGTTCACTGATACCAAAATTATGTATTTACGACAATGTTAAAAACACGAGTCAAATCGTCACGGAACCTCAGAGCATTTAAAAAACTTTTGAAATTCACTGAAAAAACCATAGGTTTCACACCAGTTATAGTTAGCTGAACATTTTACTCATACAAAACCATTGAAATTCCCACGTTATAGTTAGTTGGACTCACTATAACTCGCGCGCCCGCAATCCACTGCTGATGATGTCACATATTACATCATTCATGACATGGTCAGTGACATCACTGATGACATCTCAAATGACATCACTGATGACATCACTGATGACATCTCAAATGACATCACTGATGACATCACTGATGACATCATCCAGTGTCTGTGTGTTTCTGTAAAGGTTAAATATGTTTTACATATTGAAGAATGAGTGGATGTATAAGTGTCTGGATGAAGGATTTAGTAGGTGCGTGACTGACTGTATGAGTGAGTGATTAAATGTGTCTTACTGAATACATAGGTTAGTGACTAAACTGTCTGAATGTGTGCATCATTATGTCTGTTGTTGTGTAAGCTGCTGCATGTGTTGATCAGTAGCTATATGAGTGGCTATATGAGTTATTGGTTGCCCAAGTATTTGTATGTGAGGCTGCGTGTGTGTGTGGCTAGCTAGGAGGTGTGTGACTCTGTGCATACATGTGTGAGCAGTTGATTCACTTGGTGTATGGGTTCAAGAGTGCATGTGAAAACAACTGTATGGGCGGTTGACTGTGTGCATGGGTGTGTTGGTGAGTGAATGGATATCTCAGTGCTACATGTCCAAGTAAGTACATATGTAAAATAGAGTGCATATGAGAGTTGGCATATATAAATGACTATACATGAGAGCCTGTGATTGCATAAGTGACTGTATGGATCATTGTGTACTTGTATCAGTGATTGTAAAAGAGAGTTAGTATGTGTTAGTCTATGTTAGTCTATGTTTGAATAAGTAAGGTTTTGTGTGTATAACTGTATAGATGAGGAAATGGGAGTGTGATATATTATTTGCATGACTGACTGACTGAATAGGTGTGTGTGTAACTCCATGGATGAATGGCAGTGTGTGAGTGTCTGTATAGGTGTATGAGTGCATATGATAGTGTTGTATTGATGAGTGACTGTATGTATGAGTGATTGTATGGGTGGATGAGTGGATGTGTGTGTAGACTTAGGAATCAGTGAGTGCGTATGTAGTAACTGGTATTGGTGTGTCAATGGTTTCAGGAATGGTAGCCTGTATTCAACACTGGATGTATCAAAGGTTAGATTATACTGTGAGGAGGTGCATCGTATTATCACATGAATGATGTCATCAGTGATGTCATTTGAGATGTCATCAGTGATGTCATCAGTTATGTCACTTGAAATGTCATCAGTGATGTCATCAGTGATGTCACTGACCATGCCATAAATGATGTAATATGTGACGTCATGAGCAGTGCATTGAGGGGGCACAAGTTATAGTTAGCTGAACTAAATAAAGCAGTGGAATTTCTATGGTTTTGTACAAGTGAAATGTCCCCACGGTTCTGAGGGAGCCGGTGTTCTATCGATATCCGAACCCCATCTGTGTGTGTACCCCCTAGGCGTTGCCATCACTTTGCGCATGCATGTTTGTGGTAGCGCATGCGTGTTAATGTTGCGCATGCGCACAATACGTCCCACCATCTGGCCGTGCACCCCTAACGTATTTCATTTTATTTGTGCATGCTCAATTACAACATGCCCAATCACAGCTCTCACACCCAGTGACATCATTCTCAACCAATCATCGTTCTGCAAAGCATTTATAACCTTCCAACCTTTTCGAAATGTTCCTATTCCGCAGTCACAGCCCTGCCGATAGTGTTCGCTCCTTGCATCGTGTCGCTGAACTCAAACTTTTCCTATTCCGCAGACACAGCCATTAATAGTGTTCGTATCCACTTCTTCGTAGGTGAGCAATTTTTGTAAGGGTAATTAAGTTAATTAATCTGAACGATCTTTAAGTATAGCATAAATGCAAATTTTTGCTCGATTTGGCAATGCTGTTTTTAAGCATGCTTTCCTGCTTTTTTATATCGTTAAAGTTGACTTTGTAACCTTTGTTTCTGTGCAAATCACTTAATCCTGCTGCGTTTCTTTAATTTGCCAAGCGCCACGTGGCAGTGTGCTACGTGCTTTTCAAGTTAATGCCATGTAGTTTTTCTTGTGTAAGTAGTGTGTCAGGTGCCCCATGCATTGCAAAAGTAATATTTTTGGCAATGGTGCATTTTAGCACGGTTTCCATCTCTTGCATGTCGAATAACTTGCCTTGGTAGCCGTTGTTTCTGGGCAAATCAGGTAATCCTGCCGCCTTTTATTATTTAAGTAGTGTGCCACGTGTTGCTTCCTCCCCATGTACTGCATATGTAATCGATTGGCCAATGTTGTATTTCAGCACGCTCTCCATGTTTTTTAATAACTTTAAACTTGATTTGCTATCCTTTGTTCTGTGTAAATCACTTCAGTTCAGTTCAGTTCAGTAAATCTTTATTTTGATGATTAAAAACCATCATAAAAATTCATTATATAAAAATCATTAGTTACAATTCTGAACTGTGATGCATTAAAAACAAAGTTTATACAATTAAAACATGTGGTATTATGTACATCATTGCTCAGCCTCTCATATTTCTTAATTTTACTGCAACTTTTAGAAAACTCCTAATAGAGCATAGGGTGCGCATCTCATTTGCTCTTTGCAGAAAAAGTAATGCAGTTTTGGCATGACGGAATTTTAACTCTTTTAAAATATCCACAAGAAATCTACAACGAGGGATTCGATAAAAAGAACACAAAAGTACAAAATGAAGGGTGTCCTGCGGAGACCTATTGTCGCAGCCGCAGGCACCTTTCTGCTCAATTGTTAAAGTAAAACCTGAAGGATAAGCTAAAATATTAGGTAACAAATTGAGCCTAAAACTGCACATCAAGAATCTATCTTGCTGAATATACATCAGAAATAAATAAGGTTCCATACCCTCCCCATTACTTACTAAGCAGTGTGCCGCTACTGATCTTTTTAGTAAGTCAGAATTTGATCTGCCCAGTTCATACTTTTCTAATAACAGTTTTTTAATCCGATATTTGCAGGAGGTGTCAATCTAAGTAGGGTCCCTGAAAAGTATCTACTGATCTATGCTCCCTAGTGTGTCCTTGACATAGTTTAACCAAGGAATTTGGAGACACTTATCTTTTTGTAAGCAATCTTTGACTATTATCCTGCTTAGTTCCGCTTCCGGGTTTACCCAGATTCGGAGCCATGTCAAAATGGGTCTCACCTTTATCTGGTCGGTAATATATGGGATCCCAAGCTCAGTGTGTGCAATTTCTGCTGGGATACTATGTGGTGTCTTCAAGATCCTACGTAGGAATTTGTCTTCCTCTACTTGTAATTGTCTTACTTCTCTAAAACCCCAGACCTCTGCCCCATACATAGCCTTTGCGGTACTTACAGCTCTATATAAGTTCATTACTTGTTCTGGTGACCAGCGACCTAGCCTGTGGGCAAAGTTTAGTATCTCACCGTTTGCAGAAACCAGTTTTCTGCACCTTTCCTCAATTAAGGAATCAAACTTAATCTCCCCATCAAATAGAAGACCCAAGTAGGAAAAGGTGCTTACGGTTTCTAAAGTGTGGGCCCCTATTTTAAATACATATTTCTTAGGGGTTTTTTTGCCCGCCACCCTCACAAAGGATTTGTTCAAAATCACGGACAGATCTAAATTGTCCTTGAACTTCACAAATCCATCATCAAGGTGTTGCAGACACAATGCTTTTCGTGCAAGCAGGACCGCGTCATCCGTGTACAACAGTACCGGAATATGACGCGTTCCTGCTTTGGGGCAACCAATGATCTTTCTAGGTCATTTATGTACAATGAGAATAAAAATGGAGCAAGGATACACCCCTGCCTCACTCTGCTAGTGCACGAGAAGGGATCAGTACTCCCCCCCCCGCGCTATAGCAGACCTTAGCAGTGGTGTTCCAATGTAATTCTTTTAAGATGTTTATAAGTCCGGGATCAACTCCCAGATTACTCATCAGAACCCAGAGTTTGTTCGTATTTACGTTATCAAAGGCCGCAGCCAGGTCCATGAATCCCATGTAGACTGTTCCGTTGCTAGCTTTTGTATATTTAGCAACTAATAGATAGAGGTTGAGACATTGATCACTGGTTGATTTACCCGATCTAAATCCATATTGGGTATCTGCTAAGGTGTGATGCTCTTCTGTCCATGCTGTAAGGCAGTTTAAAACCGCCCTACCCAGTAGTTTAGCTGACACATCTATCAGCGATATTGGTCTATAGCATTGAGGATTGTCCCTACTCCCCTTCTTGAAGATAGGGACAATTAATGCGGTAGACCAAGATCGCGGGAGCCCAGATTTTATAGCTGCATTTAACACCCTAGTCATAATAGGAGCCCAGAGATCAATGTTACTTAGGTATAGGTCTGGTGGCGTGCCGTCAGGCCCTGGTGCCTTATTTCGAGTCAGACCTTGGATGGCCTCAGTGATTTCTTGTAATGAGAATTCTGTTTCCGTAGGCCGAGCCCCGTCCCAACCCTCTACCGAGACTATGTCGCAGGGGTGATTGTAAAGGCCCTTAAAATGGGACACCCATTGCTCGGGAAGTATATTAGTACTAATCACCGGGGCACTACTGTCTTGAAAACACGGCCTATTGATGATTTTCTAAAATTCATTGTAATCCCTATTTTCACCTGCTTCCCTCAGGTCAGCCCAGACTTCCGTTTGCAGCGTAATCTTCCTCTGTTTGACCTTGGTTTTGTAAGCATGTCTACAGAGGGCTACTTTCTGCTTGTCCCTCGGGAGAGTTTTGAGACAGGATTTTAGATCTCTCAATGCCCGAGAGCAATTTGTGTCAAACCATCGTGGATGTGTTATATTATTTGTAGGACCTTTAATTTTCAATAGTCCATCAATCACATTGGTTAGGGACTCGAACGCTGAGACCACCTCACTACCCTCTACTGTGGGTTCTAAACAATCTTGTATCTGTTTTTTTACCTATTTCTATTAGGGTTATGTAGAATTCCTGGGCATTGATTTTTGACCACCTCAATCGTCTCCCCTGATCCGTTGTCCGCACCTCAATGTCTGCCAGATCACTCCTAATTGAGAGACCGTTATATATAAGTTCAAGAATTAGGGGATTGTGGTCACTAAAAGGACTCCAGTCCGTTCTCGCCTCTTTAACCTGATCTTTAGCAAAAGTAGATATCATCATAAAATCTATAATAGAAGAGCAGCCTCGGCCTTTGAATGTTGGTATAAGAGTACCCTCTTTTCCCAGGACCACCAGATCTATTGTATGTGTGGGAGCATAAGTATCTAATAACTTCATTAGTAATGTTTCCTCCTTATTATGCTCAAAATGTGGTCCGCTTTCTATCGGGCAGGATGACCAGTCAGGAATTACAGGGAACAGTTTTGGGCATAGATGACAATTAAAATCACCCAAAACCAGGACAATTGGTTCCCCACCCCCTTTCCTTTGCTCAGTTTCTTGATTAAGTCTACTCTCTAATTCCTGAATAACTGCGTTATTCCCATCTAAAATTGTAAAAAAAATTGTAAATCTACAGGCCCATAGTTGAAGAAATTAAATATCAATAACCTCAGCCCTTGCCCTTGGAATACAGCTGCCTGGAGAGTATGTGATGTCCAGGGAGGTTGTGTCCAGGTGCCTTTTAAATCAAGATCAACGTACAAAACTAGCCCTCCCTTTGCCCTGCCCGATATACCTTCTTGGGCTGGCACAAAAAAACATTTGTAACCATCTAACTGGTAGGGAGAGGGATCAACTGCCCACGTCTCCTGAAGTGCTATTATGTGGAAGCCACAGATATACTTCCTCCAATCCTCATTTTCAAATTCCCCCCCCCAGGTCTGCTATATTCCAAGACAGTAGAACAAGCCCCGCCCTAGTTGCTTTTCCTCCCTTTGGATCCTGGTCATTTGGCCTGGACTGATCCTTCCTGAGCGACTTGACCCCATGGTCGCCATCTCCCCCCGTTGTTAGGGGTTCTTCCATCCTCTTTACTTCGTGACTTTCCCTGGCCCCCTCTTCAATGTGTTCAGTTCCCACCCTTCTACCCAACTTCTCGGGCCGATTCCCTATTGGGGTAGTCAGTAATTTTCATCAAGGGACTGTAGCGGACTGAATTTGTTTGCCCACTGGGGGTAATCTAGATTTGGTATAAATTGGCCTATTTGTTCATGTGTTCTGACCCATTGTCTAGCTGTTGCCCTTCCTGTACTCTAGTTGGAATAGGTCGGAGTATAAGTAATCCGTCTCCTCGGGTAAAAGTTTCCCAATGGTAAGGTGCGTAAGGTACTAGTCTGGTTTCTATTTGGGTTGCCTAGTATATATCCGAGTAGAATGGTATCCCTAAAATTCACCACAATACAGTCCCCTGTGATGTCTTTCTTTCTTCCACCTAGCCAATTTACTCGTCTTACATGAAGGATCTCCCCGCATTCCCCACCTTTCAGGGTCCTATGTATATTTAGCCATTTAGTTATCTTGTTTTTCAGTTCTGAGTGTGATTCTTTCTCTACAGCCCTAAGTTTGGGTACCCCAGCAAAAACAATGACGTAAGGGCATGCTTCAGGGGGCAGGTTTATGTGTGGTGGAGAGCTATCTGGTCTGTCATTCAGCGGATGGCCGGTTTGGTTTATTTGAGTCGGGCCATGGATTATGGGATTCCCTATTTGCCCCATTTGCGTACTTATTCGCTGTTGAACCTTATCTATGTTCTTATTTCCCTCCTTCTGATTATTTCCCCTCTCTGGCTGTACTGTAGGTTTGGGTGAATCATGTACCTGTGCAATAGTGCATTGGACATTACTAACGCAGTTGTTTTCACCCGCCATTTGACCAATTGGTGTGATAGTTGTTCGGCTAGGTTCTGGAGTCAAATTACTGCTTGTGGGGCCCTTTGACTTTCCCTGTTTAGTCAGTTCATTTGCTATTTTATCTAGCCTGCTGATAATCGGTTTTAGCTGGCTTGTAATAAAGACTTCCAGGTGTTTTTGTAGGTCTCCTATTACCTCATCCATCCATCCTGGTGGGCCTGGGCGGTGTGGCGCTACTTCTACTGTAATCACCTCATCACTGACTTTTTGTCGATGTACCATTGTGCTTGATTTATTTTTTCTAGGTTGTCCCTTCCTACATCCCCGTTATTTGGATCTTTTGCATGTGACTATGTTACTGTCCCTAATGGTGTCTGCCCCTGTCTCTTCTACATGCTGCGCGCAGGGGATACCCTCAATTGAGTTTCCCAGTATCTCGTATGCGAAATTACTGATGTGTTTAAATCGCTGGGTTGTGTGGGTGTGACTAGGATAGGTATCGGGGATGTGGACAAGCTCCTCTCCATGCGCTCAATCTCCCCTGTGACTTTCCTCAACATCAGGTCGATCACGGTGGGTTTTGCTTTATGGGACAAGACTACATTTGGCTCTAAGCCTGGGGGGTTTGGTGTACAGGGTAAGTGTGCTTTACTTGTGGCCGAGCGCGTTTTTGGTGGTTTAGACATAGTAAAACACGGAGGAGGATGCTAGAGCCTACACTACCGCCTAGCACTATCCTTCCTCAGAAAAGCTAGTAAGTGGTTCTACCTATTGTGGGTCACAGTATAAAATAAGTTTAGTTTAGTTCCTTCCCTTCCCACCAGTACACCGTAGTCTGTAGTCTAATGTTCGTGCCGTCCTAGGCAGGCAAATCAGCAATATGTGGGCGTCATGGTATCATACCAAGAGGAAACACTCAATGTAAAGTACCTTTTTGGGAGAGTCAAAGGGGGTAGCCCTGCCCGACCTCCTCTGGCCCCGGATGGCCACAGACGGTCCTGCCCTTGTCCCGGGCTTCTCCCAGCGTGCGCCCGCGCGCGTCCCGCGGGATGAGGGACCGAGGGAGCCTTTATGCGCCTCCTGGTGCTTGTCTCTGATGTCCGCTGCTCGTGGGAGGGGCCCGGCAGAGCCAAGCCCGGCCGGGGGAACAAGCAGAGCAAAGCCCGGCTCTTAGGTGCTGGTGCTGCGGGGATCGGCGGAGCCAAGCCCGGCCAAGTGGATCTGGCGGAGTTGTGCCCGGCCCTCAGGAGCAACTGGAATGACAGGTGAGACTCCCCCCGGACTCTGCACTGAGGGAGCCTTTATGCGCCCCCTGGCGTTTGTCTCTGACGTCCGCTGCTGGTGGGAGGAGCCTGGCGGAGCCAAGCCCGGCCGGGGGAACAAGCGGAGCAAAGCCCGGCCCTTAGGTGCTGGTGCTGCGGGGATCGGCAGAGCCAAGCCCGGCCAAGTGGATCTGGCGGAGCTGTGCCCGGCCCTCAGGAGCAACTGGAATGACAGGTGAGACTCCCCCCAAACTCTGCACCAAGGGAGCCTTTATGCGCCTCCTGGCGCTTGTCTCTGATGTCCGCTGCTGGTGGGAGGGGCCCGGCGGAGCAAAGCCCGGCCCTTAGGTGCTGGTGTTGTGGGGATCGGAGGAGCCAAGCCCGGCCAAGTGGATCTGGCGGAGCTGTGCCCGGCCCTCAGGAGCAACTGGAATGACAGGTGAGACTCCCCTCCCAATTAATCCTGCTGCACTTCTTTAATTTGCCAAGCGCCACATGGCCGCTCCCGCAGCAGTGTGCTATGTGCTGTTCAAGTTAATGCGATGTAGTTTTTGTCATGTAAGTAATGTGTCACGTGCCCCATGCATTGCAAAAGTAATGTTTTTGGCAATGGTGTATTTTAGCATGGTTTCCAGCTCTTGTTTGTCGAATAACTTGCCTTGGTAGCCGCTGTTTCTGGGCAAATCACTTAATCCTGCCGGCTTTCATTATTTAAGTAGTGCGCCACGTGTTGCTTCCTCCCCATGTACTGCACATGTAATTGATTGGCCAATGTTGTATTTTAGAGCGCTCTCCATGTTTTTTAATAATGTTAAAATTAATTTGCTATCCTTTGTTCTTTGAAAATCCTTTAATCCTGCTGCTTTTCTTTAATTTGCCAAGCGCCACATGGCCGTTCCCGCAATGTCGTTTTTCTCATGTAAGTAGTGCGTCATGTGTCCCATGCATTGCAAAAGTAACGTTTTTGGCAGTAGTGTATTTTGGCCCAGTTTCCAGCTCTTGTTTCTAGGCAAATCCCTTAATACTGCCCTGGTTTTGCATGCACCTGAGCGAGAGCGCGGGAGAGCTGCAGGCACCAAAGGCAGCAGAGGCTACGGAGGCTACGGAGGCGGCGGTGGTCGAGTGCCGCGAGCCACCCAGTATTGCGACTTGTGCAGAAACTCGTGTAGTGCGCTCCAGTACCAGAGCTCCAGAGTGCACGAGAGAGTGGGAGAACAGGCAGAGGAGGCGGCAGCGGGGGACGAGTGCCGCGAGCCACCCAGAATTACGAGCCACACTGACTTGAGACATTGAACCACAAGCGAACTGCTTCAGCGGAGGTGAGGTGCAGTGCCGTGCCCAGCGAGCAGGGTGCTGGGAGGGGAAGAGAGGTGACTCTTCAACATGCACAGTGGTACAAAAGGGGGTGGTGATGGACGGAGCATCTGAACCAATCAAACACTCACACACAGTCGACAGATCTGGGTTTAATCCATCACCGTTCTTTAGCCCACTCTGCCACCCCATTTCAGACATGGCCATATGAAAATCAGTCTGACCCTGTGCCTCATGGGAACAGTCCAGCCCGAACTGCCAAGCCATGTCTTCCCTGGACCGGAAACAATCTTCCGAGGACCAGTTTCTGGGATTTCAGCCGTCTTCAGCCCGGTTTTCTTGAATCCAGTGGCAAAGTGAGCAAGGGACTCACGTCTGAGCATACCCTGACAACTTATGGCAAACAAAGTGGTACAAAAGGGGGTGGTGATGGACGGAGCATCTGAACCAATCAAACACTCACACCCAGTCAACAGATCTGGGTTTAATCCATCACCGTTCTTTAGCCCACTTTGCCACCCCAGTTCAGACATGGCCATATGCAAATCAGTCTGACCCTGTGCCTCATGGGAACAGTCCAGCCCGAACTACCAAGCCATGCCTTCCCTGGACCGGAAACAAGCTTCCGAGGACCGGTTTCTGGCATTTCAGCCGTCTTCAGCCCGGTTTACTTGAATGCATTGGCAAAGTGAGCAAGGGACTCACGTCTGAGCATACCCTGCCAACTTATGGCGAACAAAGTGGTACAAAAGGGGGTGGTGATGGACGGAGCATCTGAACCAATCAAACACTCACACCCAGTCAACAGATCTGGGTTTAATCCATCACCGTTCTTTAGCCCACTCTGCCACCCCAGTTCAGACATGGCCATATGCAAATCAGTCTGAACCTGTGCCTCATGGGAACAGTCCAGCCCGAACTGCCAATCCATGCCTTCCCTGGACCGGAAACAAGCTTCAGTGGACCGGTTTCTGGCATTTCAGCCGTCTTCAGCCCGGTTTGCTTGAATCCAGTGGCAAAGTGAGCAAGGGACTCATGTCTGAGCATACCCTGCCAACTTATGGCGAACAAAGTGGTACAAAAGGGGGTGGTGATGGACGGAGCATCTGAACCAATCAAACACTCACACCCAGTCAACAGATTTGGGTTTAATCCATCACCGTTCTTTAGCCCACTCTGCCACCCCAGTTCAGACATGGTCATATGCAAATCAGTCTGACCCAGTGCCTCATGGGAACAGTCCAACCCGACCTGCCAAGCCATGTCTTCCCTGGAGCGGAAACAAGCTTCCGAGGACCGGTTTCTGGCCTTTCAGCCGTCTTCAGCCCGGTTTGCTTGAATCCAGTGGCAAAGTGAGCAAGGGACTCACGTCTGAGCATACCCTGCCAACTTATGGCAAACAAAGTGGTACAAAAGGGGGTGGTGATGGACGGAGCATCTGAACCAATCAAACACTCACACCCAGTCAACAGATCTGGGTTTAATCCATCACCGTTTTTTAGCCCACTCTGCCACCCCAGTTCAGACATGGCCATATGCAAATCAGTCTGACCTTGTGCCTCATGACACAGTCCAGCCCAAACTGCCAAGCCATGCCTTCCTTGGACCGGAAACAAGCTTCCGAGGACCGGTTTCTGGCATTTCAGCCGTCTTCAGCCCGGTTTACTTGAATGCAGTGGCAAAGTGAGCAAGGGACTCACGTCTGACCATACCCTGCCATCTTATGGCAAACAAAGTAGTACAAAAGGGGGTGGTGATGGACGGAGCATCTGAACCAATCAAACACTCACACCCAGTCAACCGATCTTGGTTTAATCCATCACCGTTCTTTAGCCCACTCTGCCACCCCAAATCAGTCTGGAGCTGTGCCTCATGGGAACAGTCCAGCCCGAACTGCCAAGCCATGCCTTCCCTGGACCGAAAACAAGCTTCCGAGGACCGGTTTCTGGCTTTTCAGCCGTCTTCAGCCCGGTCTGCTTGAATCCAGTGGCAAAGTGAGCAAGGGACTCACGTCTGAGCATACCCTGCCAACTTATGGCGAACAAAGTGGTACAAAAGGGGGTGGTGATGGACGGAGCATCTGAACCAATCAAACACTCACACCCAGTCAACAGATCTGGGTTTAATCCATCACCGTTCTTTAGCCCACTCTGCCACCCCAGTTCAGACATGGCCATATGCAAATCAGTCTGACCCTGTGCCTCATGGGAACAGTCCAGCCCAAACTGCCAAGCCATGCCTTCCCTGGACCGGAAACAAGCTTCCGAGGACCGGTTTCTGGCATTTCAGCCGTCTTCAGCCCGGTTTGCTTGAATCCAGTGGCAAAGTGAGCAAGGGACTCACGTCTGAGCATACCCTGCCAACTTATGGCGAACAAAGTGGTACTAAAGGGGGTGGTGATGGACGGAGCATCTGAACCAATCAAACACTCACACCCAGTCAACAGATCTGGGTTTAATCCATCACCGTTCTTTAGCCCACTCTGCCACCCCAGTTCAGACATGGCCATATGCAAATCAGTCTGACCCTGTGCCTCATGGGAACAGTCCAGCCCGAACTGCCAAGCCATGCCTTCCCTGGACCGGAAACAAGCTTCCGAGGACCGGTTTCTGGCATTTCAGCCGTCTTCAGCCCGGTTTGCTTGAATCCAGTGGCAAAGTGAGCAAGGGACTCACGTCTGAGCATACCCTGCCAACTTATGGCAAACAAAGTGGTACAAAAGGGGGTGGTGATGGACGGAGCATCTGAACCAATCAAACACTCACACCCAGTCAACAGATCTGGGTTTAATCCATCACCGTTTTTTAGCCCACTCTGCCACCCCAGTTCAGACATGGCCATATGCAAATCAGTCTGACCTTGTGCCTCATGACACAGTCCAGCCCAAACTGCCAAGCCATGCCTTCCTTGGACCGGAAACAAGCTTCCGAGGACCGGTTTCTGGCATTTCAGCCGTCTTCAGCCCGGTTTACTTGAATGCAGTGGCAAAGTGAGCAAGGGACTCACGTCTGAGCATACCCTGCCAACTTATGGCAAACAAAGTGGTACAAAAGGGGGTGGTGATGGACGGAGCATCTGAACCAATCAAACACTCACACCCAGTCAACCGATCTTGGTTTAATCCATCACCGTTCTTTAGCCCACTCTGCCACCCCAAATCAGTCTGGAGCTGTGCCTCATGGGAACAGTCCAGCCCGAACTGCCAAGCCATGCCTTCCCTGGACCGAAAACAAGCTTCCGAGGACCGGTTTCTGGCTTTTCAGCCGTCTTCAGCCCGGTCTGCTTGAATCCAGTGGCAAAGTGAGCAAGGGACTCACGTCTGAGCATACCCTGCCAACTTATGGCGAACAAAGTGGTACAAAAGGGGGTGGTGATGGACGGAGCATCTGAACCAATCAAACACTCACACCCAGTCAACAGATCTGGGTTTAATCCATCACCGTTCTTTAGCCCACTCTGCCACCCCAGTTCAGACATGGCCATATGCAAATCAGTCTGACCCTGTGCCTCATGGGAACAGTCCAGCCCAAACTGCCAAGCCATGCCTTCCCTGGACCGGAAACAAGCTTCCGAGGACCGGTTTCTGGCATTTCAGCCGTCTTCAGCCCGGTTTGCTTGAATCCAGTGGCAAAGTGAGCAAGGGACTCACGTATGAGCATACCCTGCCAACTTATGGCGAACAAAGTGGTACTAAAGGGGGTGGTGATGGACGGAGCATCTGAACCAATCAAACACTCACACCCAGTCAACAGATCTGGGTTTAATCCATCACCGTTCTTTAGCCCACTCTGCCACCCCAGTTCAGACATGGCCATATGCAAATCAGTCTGACCCTGTGCCTCATGGGAACAGTCCAGCCCGAACTGCCAAGCCATGCCTTCCCTGGACCGGAAACAAGCTTCCGAGGACCGGTTTCTGGCATTTCAGCCATCTTCAGCCCGGTTTGCTTGCATCCAGTGGCAAAGTGAGCAAGGCACTCAAATCTGAGCATACCCTGCCAACTTATGGTGAACAAAGTGGTACAAAAGGGGGTGGTGATGGACGGAGCATCTGAACCAATCAAACACTCACACCCAGTCAACAGATCTGGGTTTAATCCATCACCGTTCTTTAGCCCACTCTGCCACCCCAGTTCAGACATGGCCATATGCAAATCAGTCTGACCCTGTGCCTCATGGGAACAGTCCAGCCGAACTGCCAAGCCATGCCTTCCCTGGACCGGAAACAAGCTTCCGAGGACCGGTTTCTGGCATTTCAGCCGTCTTCAGCCCGGTTTACTTGAATGCAGTGGCAAAGTGAGCAAGGGACTCACGTCTGAGCATACCCTGCCAACTTATGGCGAACAAAGTGGTACAAAAGGGGGTGGTGATGGACGGAGCATCTGAACCAATCAAACACTCACACCCAGTCAACAGATCTGGGTTTAATCCATCACCGTTCTTTAGCCCACTCTGCCACCCCAGTTCAGACATGGCCATATGCAAATCAGTCTGAACCTGTGCCTCATGGGAACAGTCCAGCCCGAACTGCCAAGCCATGCCTTCCCTGGACCGGAAACAAGCTTCAGTGGACCGGTTTCTGGCATTTCAGCCGTCTTCAGCCCGGTTTGCTTCAATCCAGTGGCAAAGTGAGCAAGGGACTCATGTCTGAGCATACCCTGCCAACTTATGGCGAACAAAGTGGTACAAAAGGGGGTGGTGATGGACGGAGCATCTGAACCAATCAAACACTCACACCCAGTCAACAGATTTGGGTTTAATCCATCACCGTTCTTAAGCCCACTCTGCCACCCCAGTTCAGACATGGTCATATGCAAATCAGTCTGACCCAGTGCCTCATGGGAACAGTCCAGCCCGAACTGCCAAGCCATGTCTTCCCTGGAGCGGAAACAAGCTTCCGAGGACCGGTTTCTGGCATTTCACCCGTCTTCAGCCCGGTTTGCTTGAATCCAGTGGCACAGTGAGCAAGGGACTCACGTCTGAGCATACCCTGCCAACTTATGGCAAACAAAGTGGTACAAAAGGGGGTGGTGATGGACGGAGCATCTGAACCATTCAAACACTCACACCCAGTCAACAGATCTGGGTTTAATCCATCACCGTTTTTTAGCCCACTCTGCCACCCCAGTTCAGACATGGCCATGTGCAAATTAGTCTGACCGTGTGCCTCATGGGAACAGTCCAGCCCAAACTGCCAAGCCATGCCTTCCTTGGACCGGAAACAAGCTTCCGAGGACCGGTTTCTGGCATTTCAGCCGTCTTCAGCCCGGTTTACTTGAATGCAGTGGCAAAGTGAGCAAGGGACTCACGTCTGAGCATACCCTGCCAACTTATGGCGAACAAAGTGGTACAAAAGGGGGTGGTGATGGACGGAGCATCTCAACCAATCAAACACTCACACCCAGTCAACCGATCTTGGTTTAATCCATCACCGTTCTTTAGCCCACTCTGCCACCCCAAATCAGTCTGGAGCTGTGCCTCATGGGAACAGTCCAGCCCGAACTGCCAAGCCATGCCTTCCCTGGACCGAAAACAAGCTTCCGAGGACCGGTTTCTGGCAGTTCAGCCGTCTTCAGCCCGGTCTTCTTGAATCCAGTGGCAAAGTGAGCAAGGGACTCACGTCTGAGCATACCCTGCCAACTTATGGTGAACAAAGTGGTACAAAAGGGGGTGGTGATGGACGGAGCATCTGAACCAATCAAACACTCACACCCAGTCAACAGATCTGGGTTTAATCCATCACCGTTCTTTAGCCCACTCTGCCACCCCAGTTCAGACATGGCCATATGCAAATCAGTCTGACCCTGTGCCTCATGGGAACAGTCCAGCCCGAACTGCCAAGCCATGCCTTCCCTGGATCGGAAACAAGCTTCCGAGGACCGGTTTCTGGCATTTCAGCCGTCTTCAGCCCGGTTTGCTTGAATCCAGTGGCAAAGTGAGCAAGGGACTCACGTCTGAGCATACCCTGCCAACTTATGGCGAACAAAGTGGTACTAAAGGGGGTGGTGATGGACGGAGCATCTGAACCAATCAAACACTCACACCCAGTCAACAGATCTGGGTTTAATCCATCACCGTTCTTTAGCCCACTCTGCCACCCCAGTTCAGACATGGCCATATGCAAATCAGTCTGACCCTGTGCCTCATAGGAACAGTCCAGCCCGAACTGCCAAGCCATGCCTTCCCTGGACCGGAAACAAGCTTCCGAGGACCGGTTTCTGGCATTTCAGCCGTCTTCAGCCCGGTTTGCTTGAATCCAGTGGCAAAGTGAGCAAGGGACTCACGTCTGAGCATACCCTGCCAACTTATGGCGAACAAAGTGGTACAAAAGGGGGTGGTGATGGACGGAGCATCTGAACCAATCAAACACTCACACCCAGTCAACAGATCTGGGTTTAATCCATCACCGTTCTTTAGCCCACTCTGCCACCCCAGTTCAGACATGGCCATATGCAAATCAGTCTGACCCTGTGCCTCATAGGAACAGTCCAGCCCGAACTGCCAAGCCATGCCTTCCCTGGACCGGAAACAAGCTTCCGAGGACCGGTTTCTGGCATTTCAGCCATCTTCAGCCCGGTTTGCTTGCATCCAGTGGCAAAGTGAGCAAGGCACTCAAATCTGAGCATACCCTGCCAACTTATGGCGAACAAAGTGGTACAAAAGGGGGTGGTGATGGACGGAGCATCTGAACCAATCAAACACTCACACCCAGTCAACAGATCTGGGTTTAATCCATCACCGTTCTTTAGCCCAATCTGCCACCCCAGTTCAGACATGGCCATATGCAAATCAGTCTGACCCTGTGCCTCATGGGAACAGTCCAGCCCGAACTGCCAAGCCATGCCGTTTCGGGCTGGACTGTTCCCATGAGGCACAGGGTCAAGGATTGATTTGCATATGGCCATGTATGAACTGGGGTGGTGTGGAGGGCAAAAAAATGATGGATTTAGGCCCAGATCTCTGTACTGGGGTGAATGTATGACATTGTTCTGCAGTCTGTTCATCAATTGTTGTTTTTGCATTTGTCACCCCGAGTGTGATGGGAATGCTCAGACGTGAGTCCCATGCTCTCCACACCACTGGAGTCAAGCTATCCTGGCTGAAGACGGCTGATAGCCAGTAACCGGTCCTAGGATGCTTGATTCCGGTCCAGGAAAGACATGGCTTGGCAGTTCGGGCTGGACTGTTCCCATGAGGCACAGGGTCAAGGCTGATTTGCATATGGCCATGTCTGAACTGGGGTGGTGTGGAGTGCAAAAAAACGTTGGATTTAGGCCCAGATCTCTGTACTGGGGTGAATGTATGACATTGTTCTGCATTCTGTCCATCCATTGTTGTTTTTGCATTTGTCACCCCGAGTGGGATGGGTATGCTCAGACGTGAATCCCATGCTCTCCACACCACTGGAGTCAAGCTATCCTGGCTGAAGACGGCTGATAGCCAGGAACTGGTCCTAGGATTCTTGATTCCGGTCCAGGAAAGACATGGCTTGGCAGTTCGGGCTTGACTGTTCCCATGAGGCACAGGGTCAAGGCTGATTTGCATATGTCCATGTCTGTACTGGGGTGGTGTGGAGTGCAAAAAAACGATGGATTTAGGCCCAGATCTCTGTACTGGGGTGAATGTATGACATTGTTCTGCATTCTGTCCATCAATTGATGTTTTTGCATTTGTCACCCCGAGTGGGATGGGTATGGTCAGACGTGAGTCCCATGCTCTCCACACCACTGGAGTCAAGCTATCCTGGCTGAAGACGGCTGATAGCCAGAAACCGGTCCTAGGATGCCTGATTCCGGTCCAGGAAAGACATGGCTTGGCAGTTCGGGCTGGACTGTTCCCATGAGGCACAGGGTCAAGGCTGATTTGCATATGGCCATGTCTGAAGAACTGGGGTGGTGTGGAGTCCAAAAAAACGATGGATTTAGGCCCAGATCTCTGTACTGCAGTGAATGTATGACATTGTTCTGCATTCTGTCCATCAATTGATGTTTTTGCATTTGTCACCCCGAGTGGGATGGATATTCACAGACGTGAGTCCCATGCTCTCCACACCACTGGAGTCAAGCTATCCTGGCTGCAGATGGCTGATAGCCAGAAACCAGTCCGAGGAGGCCTGATTCCGGTCAAGGAAAGACATGGCTTGGCAGTTCGGGCTGGACTGTTCCCATGAGGCACAGGGTCAAGGCTGATTTGCATATGGCCATGTCTGAACTGGGGTGGTGTGGAGTGCAAAAAAATGATGGATTTAGGCCCAGATCTCTGTACTGGGGTGAATGTATGACATTGTTATGCATTCTGTCCATCAATTGTTGTTTTCGCATTTTTCACCCAGAGTGGGATGGGTATGCTCAGACGTGAGTCCCATGCTCTCCACACCACTAGAGTCAAGCTCTCCTGGCTGAAGACGGCTGATAGCCAGAAACCGGTCCTAGGATGCTTGATTCCGGTCCAGGAAAGACATGGCTTGGCAGTTCGGGCTAGACTGTTCCCATGAGGCACAGGGTCAAGGCTGATTTGCATATGTCCATGTCTGTACTGGGGTGGTGTGGAGTGCAAAAAAACGATGGAGTTAGGCCCAGATCTCTGTACTGGGGTGAATGTATGACATTGTTCTGCATTCTGTCCATCAATTGATGTTTTTGCATTTGTCACCCCGAGTGGGATGGGTATGCTCAGACGTGAGTCCCATGCTCTCAACAGCACTGGAGTCAAGCTATCCTGGCTGAAGACGGCTGATAGCCAGAAACCGGTCCTAGGATGCCTGATTCCGGTCCAGGAAAGACATGGCTTGGCAGTTCGGGCTGGACTGTTCCCATGAGGCACAGGGTCAAGGCTGATTTGCATATGGCCATGTCTGAAGAACTGGGGTGGTGTGGAGTGCAAAAAAACGATGGATTTAGGCCCAGATCTCTGTACTGGGGTGAATGTATGACATTGTTCGGCATTCTGTCCATCAATTGTTGTTTTCGCATTTGTCACCCCGAGTGGGATGGGTATGCTCAGACGTGAGTCCCATATTCTCCACACCACTGGAGTCAAGCTATCCTGGCTTAAGACGGATGATAGCCAGAAACCGGTCCTAGGATGCTTGATTCTGGTCCAGTAAAGACATGGCTTGGCAGTTCGGGCTGGACTGTTACCATGAGGCACAGGGTCAATGCTGATTTGCATATGGCCATGTCTGAACTGGGGTGGTGTGGAGTGCAAAAAAACGATAGATTTAGGCCCAGATCTCTGTACTGCAGTGAATGTATGACATTGTTCTGCATTCTGTTCATCAATTGATGTTTTTGCATTTGTCACCCCGAGTGGGATGGATATTCACAGACGTGAGTCCCATGCTCTCCACACCACTGGAGTCAAGCTATCCTGGCTGCAGACGGCTGATAGCCAGAAACCGGTCCGAGGAGGCCTGATTCCGGTCAAGGAAAGACATGGCTTGGCAGTTCGGGCTTGACTGTTCCCATGAGGCACAGGGTCAAGGCTGATTTGCATATGTCCATGTCTGTACTGGGGTGGTGTGGAGTGCAAAAAAACGATGGATTTAGGCCCAGATCTCTGTACTGGGGTGAATGTATGACATTGTTCTGCATTCTGTCCATCAATTGATGTTTTTGCATTTGTCACCCCGAGTGGGATGGGTATGCTCAGACGTGAGTCCCATGCTCTCCACACCACTGGAGTCAAGCTATCCTGGCTGAAGACGGCTGATAGCCAGAAACCGGTCCTAGGATGCCTGATTCCGGTCCAGGAAAGACATGGCTTGGCAGTTCGGGCTGGACTGTTCCCATGAGGCACAGGGTCAAGGCTGATTTGCATATGGCCATGTCTGAAGAACTGGGGTGGTGTGGAGTCCAAAAAAATGATGGATTTAGGCCCAGATCTCTGTACTGCAGTGAATGTATGACATTGTTCTGCATTCTGTCCATCAATTGATGTTTTTGCATTTGTCACCCCGAGTGGGATGGATATTCACAGACGTGAGTCCGATGCTCTCCACACCACTGGAGTCAAGCTATCCTGGCTGCAGATGGCTGATAGCCAGAAACCGGTCCGAGGAGGCCTGATTCCGGTCAAGGAAAGACATGGCTTGGCAGTTCGGGCTGGACTGTTCCCATGAGGCACAGGGTCAAGGCTGATTTGCATATGGCCATGTCTGAACTGGGGTGGTGTGGAGTGCAAAAAAATGATGGATTTAGGCCCAGATCTCTGTACTGGGGTGAATGTATGACATTGTTATGCATTCTGTCCATCAATTGTTGTTTTCGCATTTTTCACCCAGAGTGGGATGGGTATGCTCAGACGTGAGTCCCATGCTCTCCACACCACTAGAGTCAAGCTCTCCTGGCTGAAGACGGCTGATAGCCAGAAACCGGTCCTAGGATGCTTGATTCCGGTCCAGGAAAGACATGGCTTGGCAGTTCGGGCTAGACTGTTCCCATGAGGCACAGGGTCAAGGCTGATTCGCATATGTCCATGTCTGTACTGGGGTGGTGTGGAGTGCAAGAAAACGATGGAGTTAGGCCCAGATCTCTGTACTGGGGTGAATGTATGACATTGTTCTGCATTCTGTCCATCAATTGATGTTTTTGCATTTGTCACCCCGAGTGGGATGGGTATGCTCAGACGTGAATCCCATGCTCTCAACAGCACTGGAGTCAAGCTATCCTGGCTGAAGACGGCTGATAGCCAGAAACCGGTCCTAGGATGCCTGATTCCGGTCCAGGAAAGACATGGCTTGGCAGTTCGGGCTGGACTGTTCCCATGAGGCACAGGGTCAAGGCTGATTTGCATATGGCCATGTCTGAACTGGGGTGGTGTGGAGTGCAAAAAAACGATGGATTTAGGCCCAGATCTCTGTACTGGGGTGAATGTATGACATTGTTCGGCATTCTGTCCATCAATTGTTGTTTTCGCATTTGTCACCCCGAGTGGGATGGGTATGCTCAGACGTGAGTCCCATATTCTCCACACCACTGGAGTCAAGCTATCCTGGCTTAAGACGGATGATAGCCAGAAACCGGTCCTAGGATGCTTGATTCTGGTCCAGGAAAGACATGGCTTGGCAGTTCGGGCTGGACTGTTACCATGAGGCACAGGGTCAATGCTGATTTGCATATGGCCATGTCTGAACTGGGGTGGTGTGGAGTGCAAAAAAACGATAGATTTAGGCCCAGATCTCTGTACTGCAGTGAATGTATGACATTGTTCTGCATTCTGTTCATCAATTGATGTTTTTGCATTTGTCACCCCGAGTGGGATGGATATTCACAGACGTGAGTCCCATGCTCTCCACACCACTGGAGTCAAGCTATCCTGGCTGCAGACGGCTGATAGCCAGAAACCGGTCCGAGGAGGCCTGATTCCGGTCAAGGAAAGACATGGCTTGGCAGTTCGGGCTGGACTGTTCCCATGAGGCACAGGGTCAAGGCTGATTGGCATATGGCCATGTCTGAACTGGGGTGGTGTGGAGTGCAAAAAAACGATGGATTTAGGCCCAGATCTCTGTACTGGGGTGAATGTATGACATTGTTATGCATTCTGTCCATCAATTGTTGTTTTTGCATTTGTCACCCCGAGTGGGATGGATATGCTCAGACGTGAGTCCCATGCTCTCCACACCATTGGAGTCAAGCTATCCTGGCTGAAGACGGCTGATAGCCAGAAACCGGTCCTAGGATTCTTGATTCCGGTCCAGGAAAGTCATGGCTTGGCAGTTCGGGCTCGACTGTTCCCATGAGGCACAGGGTCAGGGCTGATTTGCATATGGCCACGTCTGAACTGGGGTGGTGTGGAGTGCAAAAAAACGATGGATTTAGGCCCAGATCTCTGTACTGGGGTCAATGTATGACATTGTTCTGCATTCTGTCCAGCAATTGTTGTTTTTGCATTCTTCACCATGCACAGCAGTTCCGGGGGAGTTTCTGGGGTGTGCCTCACCCTGCTCTGTGACCCTGACACTGACCCTGACAGGGACAGGCGCACGGCAGAGGAGGCAGTGAAGCCATGGGAGAGGAGGCCACCACACTTAGAGCCCAGTGTCAGGAGTAGAGAGGCAGTCAGTAATACTGCCATCAAAACACTGAGAAACATCACAGCATAACAGAGGTCACTGTAAACATTGCAACCAAAGTAAACCCAGCATAAAAAAAAAAGCGGATGGCTTTTGTTCCCGGAGTGTCCATATAGGCACCCCCCCAGCCTCACCAGACGATGGGTGAGGCAAGGCAAGGAGGGAATCGGACAATCGCCGGGAGTAACTGGCCAGGGGCCTAGTGACACAGAACGCAGAGGGAAAAGCAGTGGGAGCACCTAAAGAACCTGCGTAATAGAACACAAAAGGCCATCAGCACCAAAGAGCATCAAATAGCATTAAAAAAACAACACATAAGCAACATCGCCGGTGCAGTAGATCCATGAAATAGCGAGCCAACAATTGCAGCGCCACGTCAATACCAATTCTACTACCAATCTCAATAGAACAAAGGTCACCAGTGACCCAGTAGACTAGCAAATAACCTGTCCCATCAACCATATTCAATCCCAATACAACATTTTACCACTAATCGGATCAAAATAAAGGATTAAACAAAGGCCACCAGCGGTACCCCTAAGGTGCAACAAATAATAAAAAAAAAACAACAACAAAAAACAACCAAGTAACAAAGAAATATGAGGTCTGGGACCATTCGGCAGGCGAACACAGGCAAAAAGAAAAACAAAATAAAAAACAATAAAAGTAAGAGAAACAACACCACAACACAATGGCCAGAAACGAGCACAAATAGCAAAGCCTAGGGACACAGAGAGAGGCTAGTCTCAGCGGCAACACCGGAAACAAGTTCCCCTAGTGTGGGGGAAAAAAACGGCATTCAGAAATTTTTCTTTCTAAAGGATCCAATGGCCGTAATCTATGCTCCAACCACAGAGACAGCCTTCTTGCCATGTCCCATAGCACCAGCTAAAAGGGCAAACCAAGGTGACATCAATCTATTGATAGCCGAGCAGCCGCAAACGCTTGCACGCACACTCGGAAAAACAATATCTACACCCATAGAGCGACAGCCAAGCTCCCATAACACGCAAAACACTGCCTCAGAAACTCAAAAACTAATCATGGAAGTGCAAGTAGGCAGACGAATAACGGCAATAGCACGGATAAACAGCTTTCATACATCGACAAATCAGTTACCTGGGAAGGATTCAAAAGAGTACTGCAAAGAGCTCAGGGCGGATTCAATAAATAATCCAGAAGACCGAGAAAGGTAACACGATGACGCCTGGGCAAGCTCAATTTTGATATCAAATGATTCGAACATGCTACAATTAAGTTCAAGTTCAAGTTCAAAAATTTGTATAGCGCACTACTCACCCAGAGGGTCTCAAGGCGCTTGGGGAAGGGGGTACATTACTTATCGAATATCCAAGTTTTTAGTTGCTTTCTGAAGGAGAGGTGGTTCTGTGTAATGCGGATGTGGATGGGGAGAGAGTTCCAGGTTTTGGCCGCTAAGTAGGAGAAGGATCTTCCCCCCATGGTGGATCTATGGATGCGCGGAATTGCGGCGAGGGCTTGATTGGACGATCGTAGTTGGCGGGTGGGGGTGTAGAAGGACAGTCGCGTGTTGAGGCATTCGGGTCCTAGGTCGTAGAGGGCTTTGTGTGCGTGGGTGAGGAGACGGAACGTTATTCTCTTGTGGTCTTTCAGGTGGACGGAAATGTGATCTTGGCGGGGGATGTCTAGGATGAGTCTGGCTGATGCGTTTTGGATGCGTTGGAATTTTTTTCTGTAGTTTGGCTGTGGTTCCGGCGTAAAGGGTGTTTCCGTAATCCAGTCGGCTTGTGACCAGTGCGTGGGTGACCGTCTTTCTTGTTTCGGTGGGGATCCAGCGGAAGATTTTTTTGAGCATGCGTAGGGTGTTGAAGCATGATGATGAGACGGTGTTGACTTGTCTGGTCATCGAGAGGGAGGAGTCCAGGATGAAGCCCAGGTTACGTGCGTGGTCCGTAGGTATGGGTGCGGTTCCCAGGGCCGGTGGCCACCATGAGTCGTCCCAGGCAGCGGGGGATGAACCTAAGATGAGGACTTCTGTTTTGTCCGAGTTCAGTTTTAAACGGCTGTTCTTCATCCACTCGGCTACTTCTTTCATTCCTTTGTGTAAGTTGGTTTTGGCGGTGTTTGGGTCTTTGGTGAGGGAGAGGATCAGCTGGGTGTCGTCTGCGTAGGAGATGATGTTGAGGTTGTGTTGGCGTGCGATGGATGCGAGGGGACTCATGTATATGTTGAAGAGGGTGGGACTGAGTGATGATCCTTGTGGTACGCCGCAGATGACTTCGGTAGCCTCCGATCTGAAAGGGGGGAGGCGGACTCTCTGGGTTCTTCCGGCGAGGAACGAGATGATCCAGCCCAATGCTTTTCCTTGTATTCCAACGTTGCTGAGGGGTTGTATGAGGGTGCTATGACAGACTGTGTTGAATGCTGAGGAGAGGTCCAGTAGGATGAGGGCCGCTGTTTCTCCGTTGTCCAGTAGAGTTCGAATGTCGTCTGTTGCTGCGATGAGGGCGGTTTCGGTGCTGTGTTTGGCTCGGAAGCCGGACTGTGAGGGGTCGAGGGATTTGTTGGATTCGAGGAAGGCGGCAAGCTGACTGTTGACGGCTTTCTCAATGACTTTGGCAGGGAATGGGAGGAGCGAGATGGGGCGGTAGTTCTTAAGTTCAGTGGGGTCTGCTGTGGGTTTCTTCAGAAGGGCGCTGAGTTCGGCATGTTTCCAGCTTTCCGGGAAGGTAGCGGAGTGGAAGGAGCAGTTGATGACGTCACGGAGATGGGGTGCGTTAATGGAGTCTGCTTTGTTGAAAATGTGATGGGGACATGGGTCGGTTGGCGATCCCGAGTGAATAGAGTTCATCAGGCGGACGGTGTCTTCAGTGGTGATTGGGTGGGTTCCAGGCACAAAGGTTGTTAGAGGGCGGTTTTGGTTCGGAGGTGGAAGGAGAGGACTGGTCTTCGGACTGGATTCCAAAGCTGTTATGTATGTGGGCGATTTTGTTGTGGAAGAATGAGGCCAGGGAGTCGCAAAGGTCTTGGGAGGGAGTGATGTCGTTGGAGCCGGCGGTGGGGTTGGTAAATTCTTTGACGATGTTGAATAGTTCCTTGCTGTTTTGGGCGTTGTTGTCAAGGCGATCCTTGATTGCTGATTTCTTGGTGGATCGGATCAGTTGGTGGTGTTTGCGGGTGGCATTCTTGAAGGTGGCCAGGTTGTCAGTGGTTGGGTTTTTTCTCCAGGTTTTCTCAAGGGTACGACAGAGCTTCTTGGATTTCTTAAGGTCATCGTTGAACCAGGGGGCTTTTTTGCTACCTTGCTTGATTTCATGGTTTTTCAAGGGTGCTAGTTCGTCAGCGCTGTGGGTGATCGGTTGTGTGAGGTTGGTGGCTGCTCGGTTTGGGTCCGATGATTTGGCAGGAGGGTTTTGGTGAAGCGATGTGAAGAGCTGGTCGGTAGTCATTTTGTTCCAGTTTCTTCAGGGAATAGGTTGTGGGGGGTTGTGAGTCGTGATCTTTTTGTAGTTGAAGTGAACACAGCTGTGGTCCGGCCAGTGGAGAGCTGTGGTGTGATTGAAGGAGATGTGCTTGCTGGAGGTGAAGATTGGGTCGAGCGTGTGTCCGGCATAGTGGGTGGGGGTATTGACAAGTTGTTCGAGTCTGAGGTTGGCCAGGTTGTCCAGAAACGGTGGTGGTGTTGCTGTCGTTTTTCTTTTCCAGGTGGAAGTTGAGGTCTCCCAGTAGAATGTAGTCCTCGGAGGGGAGGGCGTGTGGGCTGATGAAGTCAGTGATGTCTTCGCTGAATTGTGTGCGGGGTCCTGGTGGTCTGTAGATGAGGGTGCCTCTGAGTGTGGTCTTGGGGTCGGTGTGGATCTGGAAGTGAAGGTGTTCGGCGGTTGCGAGGTTATCGTCGGAACTGGTCGTGATGCGGATGGTGTTCTTATGGACGATGGCGATGCCTCCTCCTGTTTGGTTGGTGCGGTCCTTTCAGAGGATCTTGTAGCCATCCGGGATGGCAATGGCGATGTCGGGAGCTGATGAGGCGTTCATCCAGGTTTCTGTAAGGAAGGCGACGTCCGGCGATGTAGTGTCGAGTAGGTTCCAGAGTTCAATGGCGTGTCTGTGGACCGAGCGGGTGTTGAGCAGGATGCACTTTAGGTGGTTAGTGTCTGAGCTCTGTTTGGAGTTTGTGGATTTGGTGTGGGTCCTGATGCAGTCAAATTTGCAGGAGTGTCAGGTGAAGGGTCCATGTGTGTGTCCTGGGGCGGCTTGGTAGCAGTTTGGTGGGCGGCCGGGGTTAAGGGCTGAGAGGGTTGCGGCGTCGTATGTTATGTGGGCGAAGTGGATTTTGCGGGGGCCAGGGGGTATGGTGCTGGGCGCGGTCCAGGCGCGGATGGGCGTAGACAGCCTTACCTTTTACTTAATTACTAGAAACTAATACCAAAAAACAGGAATCCATGAATGAATCAATCAAAGGAGACATCGTATCACACCGAAAAGAGAAGGATGCACTAGGAAGAGCAGGAATGCTGGAATCCACGCCAGCACACCAGACCCAAAGAAAATAATTACAAATAAGCGCACAGGAAGAAGAAGAGATGGCCTTGGAAATAAAGCATCTACATTTGTCATCACCTATTACAATTGCATCGGTCAGAAGGATTGACAAATTGATGAAATCACAGGAGGAAGGAATCTCCCAGTCAAACACAAAACAACTAAACACTTCATCGCCGATAACAATCTCTTCTACAAGTAGGAGTGATCATAAATTTAAGGAGACTGGAAAATCTCAGGAAGAGCGCCTCACGGCTCCATGGAGTAAAACGCTTTTGAGCACACTGGACCAAGCAATCAGGGTCTTAAACTTTCAGTCTGATAAAATGGAAGTCCAGATCAACCTTATTTATTTTATTTATTTATTTTTGAGATTTGTATTGTGCGGCAAATACCCGGAGGTGTCTCGGCGCATTTGATACTTTATGGAACAGAAACTGGCTGGAAGAGTTATTGATCAAATAACCAGGTTTTCAAGGATCTACGGAAGGCCATGAGCGTGGGACAAGTTTTAATAGCTGTGGGCAGAGAGTTCCAGAGTCTGGGGGTTGCCACCAAAAAGCGTCTGTCTCCCCAGGTAGATGTTCTAGTACGGGGGACGGGAAGTGCGAAGGTGGAGGCTGATCGCAGCAGTCTTTTGGGGGCATGGATCCTGAAAGCGTCTCTGAGGAAACGAGGCCCATTCTCATGTATGGCCTTTTAGGCGATGCAAAGTGCCTTGAATTTAATTCTGCTACTGACTCGTAGCCAGTGCAGCTGTCGTATGGCCAGGGAGGTTGCGTGATGTTTAGGGATACCAAGAAGGACCCTTGCTGCCGCATTTTGAACCGACTGCAGTTTATTTAGGATTTGTTCTTGTGCGTTAAGAAAAAGGGCATTGCTATAATCCATTTTGGAGAAGACCAAGGTGGTCACCAATGTTTTCCCTGCTGAGGCCGGGAGATATGGGAGTAATTTTGTTATTTTCCTCAGCATGAAAAAAGCGGATGACCGAGTTGACATGATGTTTAAAGGATAGCTTGTTATCAAAAACAACTCCTAGGTTTCTGACCTTGGCAACCGGGACAGGGGGAGGACCCATTTGCTTTGGCCACCAAATGGGAGACCAGTCCGGAGAAAGGTTGCCAAAGGTCATCACCTCGGTCTTATCCGAGTTAAGTTTCAAGCAGTTCCCCGACATCCAGGAGCAGATGGCAAGCATCCCCTCCTGGAATCTCGAGGCAACTGCTGGGCCATCCTTATGTACAGCCAACACCAACTGCGTGTCGTCTGCATAGGCGGTTAGAGACAGCCTGTGCGCCTTTATGACCCTCGCCAGATCCGCTACATATATATTAAATAATGTAGGGCTTAGCGAGGAGCCTTGGGGCACACCGCAGGGTAAAGTGAAAAAGGGTGAGTAGAATTCCCCCAGTCTGACTGCCTGCGTACGGTTGGCCAGGAAAGATGTGAGAAGGTCTTTGGCCAGATGGTTGACCCCCAAGGATGCGACACGGTCGATCAATATAGAGTGATCAACCGTGTCGAAGGCGGCAGACAGATCTAATAGTATAAGGACTGCCGCCCCCCCCTCGGTCTAGAATGGCTCTAATTTCATCGGAAGCCTTTATCAGGGCGGTTTCAGTACCATGGCCCTTCCTGAAACCAAATTGCGTGTCATCCAAGAGTTGGTGCCTATCTATGAACTCTGAGAGCTACTGATTCATCAAAGATTCAAAGATTTTGGCAGGAAAGGGGAGACAGGCAATAGGTCTATAGTTGGCTGATTCTCCCGGGTCAAGAGAGGTTTTTTTTAACAGAGGTCTTATGACTGCTTTCTTCTATGTGTCTGGATAGATACCGGTCTGGAAAATGGAATTGCAGATATCCGTCAGAGGAGGGGAAATTACCTCTGATATAGAGTTGGATATTGAAGGTGGGCAAGGGTCTAAAGGGGAGCCTGATCTGATAGTGATGGTGAGTTTGCTAATCTCTTGTACTGAAACTGCTTGAAAAACAGAGAAAGTGGGTTTTGAAGAAGAAAGCAAGGAATGGGCAATGGGAGTTTCAGGACATTTGGGGGGGGAAGGTAGAGTATATATTAGTAACCTTAGATACAAAGAAGGTGGCTACAGATTTGCAAAGGTCTTGTGTTGCCTTAATGGATGGGCCTGTGGGGGGATTGGAAAGGGAATTAACGACTTGAAATAGCTTCCTAGCTGAGTTCTGTGCCGACTCTATTTGAGATGAAAAATAGGCGCTCTTCTCTGAGGCAATAGCTTTTTTGTATATTGCCAAAGTGTTTTTATAGGCAAGCTTCGCAGTGGGGCAGTAGTGCTTTCGCCAGTGTCTCTGAAGGATCTGGCAGTACTGTCTGTGGAGTCTAAGGTCCTCGGTGAACCATGGTGCAGAAGGCACTGCACGATTGGGGGAAACACGTTTGGTCGGGACTAACTGATTGGCCGCCTCCCGGATCCATTCTTGATACCTTGTGGACCCTAAGCTTGGGTCGGGGGAGGCCTTATATGAGGCGTTATTAAGGGTGACAGAGAGAAGTGGAATGTCAAGATTCTTCCAAACTCTAGTAGTTATAGGGGCATGTGTTTTGAGCTGAGGCGGGTTAGGATTATGAACTGGTAGGGTGAAGACCACGGCGAAGTGGTCTGACCATACCAGCGGGAGAACAGTGAGCAGAGAAATGTCCTGGTTATTAGTGAATAATCCGTCTAAAGTGTGCCCTGCTTGATGACTAATTGTCGCAGTCCCGCTGACTGGAGAACATCTATTAAGTGGATAGTGTCCTTATCACATATCGCTTCTAAGTGAAAATTGAAATCACCAAGAATGGTGAAGTCACTAGGTTCTAAGGATAGCTCTGTGAAATAATGTAAAGATGCAAGAAAGTGTATGCGAGGACCAGGGGGGCGATAGAGCAAAATGCCTTTAAAGGCTTGATTATGGTTAAATGATATAGAATAGGCCAGAGCCTCACAACCGGCATGCTGAATAGATTCTGTAGTAACAGAATATGTAGCTCTATAGATAATGGCTAGTCCGCCTCCCCTGCCTACTTGTCTATCAAGTCTTGTCACACAGAAACCATTGGGTGTGGCTACACAAAAATCTGGACCAGAGGCTGCCTCCCCCCATGATTCTGTGATAAAAAGAATATCTAGTTCCTGGTCCGTAATACACTCCCTAATTTCCAGATGGTGTTTGGGAAGGGAGCGGGCATTGATCAATGCCATACGGTAAGGTGGTTTATATTCCTGGGTTATAGATGGCGAACTGATAGAAGATAGGGGAGGGTGGATTGTAAAGCCACAGCCTGGACAAATTGTGGGGACTGACGTGCAGAGAGTGGGGAGTAATAGTATTATACACTGGTGAGAACTCTTACCATAATTGAGGTCCCTTAAAAGTTTGGAGGGATAGCGCAGGAGAGTGCCAGTAGTGTGGGTAGTTCCTGGACCAGGGGGTATGGCCCCAGGCCCGGAACCGGCGCGGACGGGCGCAGACGGGCTTGCCTTAGGTGCGCCTTCGGCGTGCCCACTGCGCTCGTCCGCTGCGCGTCCTAGGGGGCATTCGGTTTTTATGCCGGTGGTGGTGAGCAGCTAGACTGCTAACCTCGGCGCAAACCGGAAGTGTATTTTTCACACTTCCTGCAAGGCGATCAATCCCTCCACACAATCTGAAGGCTCAGTGGTGGACCGGGGAACACGCCTATCCGAGCACAAAGAAAGTTCGCAATTCAATTTACTTTAGTGACATGGCAAAATAAATGTGACATAGTTTAAAAACCGCTAGGGCGCTTCTGAGTGCACGTCCGTCGGCAATTTAAAAACAGAAATAACACAGTCAATAAAATTCAAAGTAATGCTAATTAGCTGGGCATTGAAGGCAACGCTCCGATCAGCGTGGTGGTGTCCCAAAAAGAATCCACAAGCTGAGAGAGTCAATGGTTTTTATGCCGGTGGTGGTGAGCAGCTAGACTGCTAACCTCGGCGCAAACCGGAAGTGTAGTTTTCACACTTCCTGTAAGGCGATCAATCCCTCCACACAATCTGAAGGCTCAGTGGTGGACCGGGGGACACGCCTATCCGAGCACAAAGTAAGTTCGCAATTCAATTTACTTTAGTGACATGGCAAAATAAATGTGACATAGTTTAAAAACCGCTAGGGCGCTTTTGAGTGCACGTCCATCGGCAATTTAAAAACAGAAATAACACAGTGAATACAATTCAAAGTAATGCTAATTAGCTGGGCATTGAAGGCAACGCTCCGATCAGCGTGATGGTGTCCCAAAAAATAAATCTAATAGCTGGACACATTGCAGGCATTAGCTCAAAGCTGGACCCAATTGCCTCCCTGGTAAAGCGCACAGAACTCCAGCCACACAACCGCAACCAGCAGCTCAATTGTGGTTGTGGTAAAATTATAGATAAATTAGCAAAATTGCCAGAAATACTAAGCGACATACTAGGCGCAGTGCAATTATCTACAAACCTGAAACAAAAAGGAGTAACTTTAAGGGAAGACGTGGGTAAGGATGAGTTCAAAGGAAAGATCACGCCAAAGGGGACATACGTGACCAACAATGGAGAAACAGAACAAGCGGAATCATGGGACCAGCAAATCGAAGCCACATTGAGCTCCGTGGACGCTTCAAAAACCACTAAACTTACAAAAAGACAATGAAAACGTGCTAGAAAGGGAAGGGTAAAACACACCCTTCAAGCAACTACAAAACTAGAGAAAAATGTCCCCATCTTTACAAATCAAAACATACAGAGGAAAGAAAAAAAGGTACCGAGAGCAAGCATAAAGGAAGAGCAAGCACCAGGTACAGACCAACCAAAGCATAGAACGGATCAAAGCAGAGGTAACACAAAGCAAAATGCTTCAATAACCTTGGCTGAAAACCCCGAAGAGAATACAAAGCAGATTCGGAACAAAACAGATAACAATTGGCCATCAGGATCACTCGTACTAACTTCCGGATGCCCAAACACGCAATCAGACCGGATCCATTACATGGAAAAAGTAGAAGGGGCGGAAAAAAGCGACGGGATCTAATAAAAACAAGTCCAAACGAAGAAGTGGGCATTCAACCAGACAAGAAGGGAAAAAAGGACAAAAAAATTCATTTAAAATAAATCCCAAACATTGAAAGCAGAGAAGGGATAGAAATTAAGTCACAATCCCCATCCAGGTTCATTGCAGAAGTCAACAGAGGGAACAGTATGGAAAATTGGAGGCAAATGGCTTGGAAGGAAAAGGGTGAAAACTTACGAGATCAATCAGTAAGAAGGGAAACAACAACAGGCACTACGGCAAACAACTCAACCGAGCCCAAAGAACACAATATCCCAAATCCAATCAAAATTACAATAAACAGGAAAGGAAGATCATGCAATTTGCCCCCTTATGATTATGAGAGCAAGCCGAAAGGGACAGCAACACATACAGAAGTTGGAAAAGGGGACCAAGGGCCTAACGACGAAAAAAAGCCTGTAATTCGGCAGGAAGATCACAGTAAAGAATCAAGAAGCTATGAAAGGCGGAGTCAAAATGAATCTGCAAGCGGTTTAAACAAAGAGATAGTAAGAATGGAGGGACAAGGATGTGTCAGGGGCCTGGAAAACAACCCGAGGGTGTATACCCCCAGGTTGACACTTGTACTGGAATATTGCACAAAAGGAAGGCAAGACACTCTTAACAGAGGGAATATCTTGAGGTTGCTGAAAGAAATCCCGGAACTAAATGGAATACGTCGCAAGACCTCATAGCCGTAGAATTTAAGAACTTCGTGGAAAACCCAGGTATTGAGGAGAGCATGACAACCTGGTCATCAAAGGAGCTTGTTGAGAGGATATACAGCACCAGATCAACTTTTGAATCCTGGGGAATCACATTGAGGCCTCACAAACCCTCAAGGTATCCTCATCCCCTTTTAGCCAAGCAGAAGATTCAGACACTGGAAGACACACATGCAAAAACTCAAAAAACGCGCCTGCATGGAGCACGATCTTCCATGCCTTTGCGCCTAACAATCTCAAACGGAAGCTATGAACCAAGGACACAGTTAAAACACATCACAGACGAAGGCATGGACTGGTCTTGGATGCCAAAAGCGCTAAGTAATACCCGTACCTAATGAGCAATTACATCCGCTAATGAGCAACAAAAGATGGGGGCAGCTTACGAACACTAGTGATCAGGGACGTAAGTTGAAGGTTGAGGGCCAGAACACGTTAAAGATATGTTCCTGGAACATCCACGGATTTAAAAACATGGACCATGACACCCTGTCCTACCTCGAACAACAATATATAATACTCCTCCAAGAAACATGGATGATGAACCCAATAGCTATATCTGGTTACATTGAACATCACACCGTACCAGTAAAACTTGCAAGGTTTGGTCACCCGAGGGGGGCTTATCAACATATATATCACAAAAACATAGTTGGCAAACAGAAGAGCTAGACGTTGGCACAAACTGGCTCCAAGCTACTAAAGTTACAGGAAAGCACATTCAGAATAGAAGAGATTGGCAATTAATTTTGGTTAACCTATACGTTCACCCCAAAAACAAAACCAGAAGGAAAAATTTGCAACACTAACAAACTTGATTAAAACATTACAAAAGACACGCGAATTATGCAGCTTGATCATTTCAGGAGATTTTAATAGCAACCTGCTGCAACGAAACAAAATTAAGAGGCAAGTGAACTGGGGAAACAAAATCATAACGCAAGGGTTAAAACAATATGAACTAGCAATACTAAATGGCAATATTGCAAGGGACAGACCAGCAGCCATAACGTATTCGAATGGAAAAAGACGATCGACAATTGATTTTACCATCACTAGCTCTAATTTAATCCCAAGAGAGAATCTTTCCAAATCCTAACGCGTATTGAAAGTGATCATAACCCGCAAATTACAAAGCTAAAGACAAAGTTTGCCATGGAAGAAAAGATAATCACGCTAGGACAATACCCGGAAAAGTTTAACTTGAGGAAACTAAACTGGCAAGGAAACAACTTAGTGAACATAATGGATTTACTTAAAGAATACCTGAACCAAACAGGGATGCAGACAGAAGAAAATCGCATCACAGCCTGGGAAGACCTTTGTCTCTTCCTCACCCGAAGTTTTCCGGCTACTAATAGAAACATAAAAAGATCAGACAGTAGAAAGAATCCATGGTTCAACCTCGACTTAAGAGATGAAAAGAGGAAGATGGCAAAAGAGGCTTGAATCCAAACCAGGGCGGATAAAGCGGGCAAGAATGAGGACAAGAACAAACTGAAGGAGCTACAGAAGAATTGCAAGAAAATGTTAAAGGAAGCTAAATCTGAATACAAAGAAAAAATTTGGGTACAGCTACTATGGGCAAGCACCTTGTCAAATAGTAGTGAATTCTGGAGAATTATCAACAACATGACAAGGGGCTCCAAATTACTACAAGAAGCAGGGATTGACGAAAATAACTTGGAAGGAGTATGTAGACAATAGGTACGCATTGTCATATCCCACAAAGGACCAGAATCCAGAATTAGAAGACCACACTGGTCCAGCAGAAAATAACCACGACCAGCACCACCTGACCAATAAAAACAAATTGAAAGGAATAACAAAAATGTTGAAAACAAAGGGGGCTGCAGGTCCCAACGAACTGCCCAATGCACTATTCAAGCATGCGCCAGACTTTTGGGCCGACCATCTAGCGCCACTATTCAACCTAATTTATTCAGAGAACAACGTCCCCAAATCCTGGAAAGGGAATTTCATCCACCCTATATTCAAACAAGGAGAGCATAACAATCCAGATAACTACAGACTCATATCACTGATAGATGTTGAGGCAAAATGATACGCTTCATGTCTATTATTCCATCTCCAAGGCTGGATGGACGAAGCAAATCTTATCCCAAAGTTTCAAACCGGCTTCAGACAGGGGATGGGCACCTTAACAAACCTGGCCACATTGGCACTCCTAAACAAAAAGGCAAGAAAAAGGAAAACAGGGTTATTTGCACGCTTTGTCGACTTGAAAGCCGCATTCGACAAAATAAACAGAAAGCGCCTATGGGAAAAACTAAGGGCACGGAGGCTGCCAAGCAAATTACTCGATGCAATAATATCTTTGCACAGCGGAACATGGGCAAGAGTGAAATTAGGCAATGGATTTAACATCACCAGCTGTATCAGCACAGAGCAAGGGCTAAAACAAGGCTGTGTCCTTGCTACGAGCCTATTCAACCTATTCATGGCAGACATCAGTAATCATATGCAATCACCTGACTGCCATCCACCAAATCTAGCCGAGGAGCCAATACCCTTCCTCCAGTATGCTAACGACATTGTGGTATTGAGCCAAAGCGCCATTGGGCTAGAAAGAGCAATTAACAACTACTACATAGATCAAGACAGTTTGGAAATAAACAAAGAAAAAACCAAGGTTGTACGTCTCACTGACCAAAAAACACCAGGTTTAAATTGTACATAAAAGGGGCTCAAATTGAAGAACAAGCGGCCTATAAATACCTTGGCCTAAAAATAGGATGGGGCCCAACATATAATGAACACAAAAACGACTTAAAGGCTAAAGCACAATCACTAATATTTGCGTACAGACTCTTGAACAACAAAATGGGATGCCCGAGTCACGCACACCTTTTAAAAGTGATGGCGTCACAAATTATACCTACTTTGCCATACGCCCTAGCAGTATGGTGCGGCAAAGAGGCGGAGCTTCTAAACGAACTACAGACAAGGGTCTATAAAGCTGTCTTCAATTTACAAAAGTCGGCCGCTCCAGCCCAGTTCCGACTGGAGTTTGGTTTGCAGAACCAGAAATTCCGGAGCATGAGCGGCTTCGTGAAATCATGCCATAAATTCCTCACATCTGATCCAGGATCATTAAACAACATTTGCTGGAAGGAAATCAAAATCCAAATGGACCAAGACGCGCTGAACTCATGGGGAGCCTACCTGCGGGAATCCATATCAGTTCTTGATATACAAACAATATGGGACAGCCAGTGTGATAAGGTAGCTTTTGGCAGACTGGTAAATAAAATATCAAAGAAGAAGTCTTTTTTAGAAGATGAAAATCACAACCTCAAAACGCAGACATGGGTGGACCGTGATTAACTTGTACACATCACTAAAGCCCCAAGCATATTTATTAACACACTTCAGCATTGTGCTAAAAAGAGCTTCATAAAATATCGCCTGGGCATGCATGATTCGAAAGACCTGCAACCGTCATGGCAAAGTAATCATCGTGACACAAATTGCCGACTATGTGGTTTCCGCAACGAAACATTATCACACCTGCTCTGTGCTTGCCCAGTAGTTAAAGATACTAGGAGGGGCCTTTTAAAATCAATTTTTATTGAACTAAACATACGCACCTGCAGACAAGCAGTAATACGCTGGCTGGAAGGATCCTCAATTATTTTTGCTTGTTGGGGCGTTAAATTCCTAGCAAAAGTAAGGAACCTTTTAAAGGAAGCCGACCTACAGGCCACAACAACAGAATAATGCAGGCCGGCAGGCGTACAGGATATATGATAATGACATATTTAACGGCTTCATGGGAATACAAAGAAAAATGCCCAGTTGGGAATTCAAAACGGACAAGTTTTTTACGAACAGGACTGAGATGAAAGTTGGCCTTTTCGATCACATTTTACGTGTATAATAATGCTATGCAGACCTTTTTTAAAAAAAATTGTATATTGTAATGATTTTAAGAAATCATGCAATAAAGCTTTTTTGCCTTGACTTGACACTTAATCCAGCCGCCTTTTATTATTTAAGTAGTGCGCCACGTGCTGCTTCCTCCCCATGTACTGTACATGTAATCGATTGGCCAATGCTGTATTTTAGCACGCTCTACATTTCTTTCAATAACGTTAAACTTGATTTGCTATCCTTTGTTTCGTGCAAATCACTTAATCCTCCCGCGTTTCTTTAATTTGCCAAACGCCACGTGGCCGCTCCGCAGCAGTGTGCTACATGCTGTTCAAGTTAATGCGATGTAGTTTTTGTCGTGTAAGTAGTGTGTCACATGCCCCATGCATTGCAAAAGTAATGTTTTCGGCAATGCTGTATTTTAGTACGGTTTCCAGCTTTTGTATGTGGAATAACTTGCCTTCTTAGCCGCTGTTTCTGGGCAAATCACTTAATCCAGCCGTCTTTCATTATTTAAGTAGTGCGCCACATGCTGCTTCCTCCCCATGCACTGCACATGTAATCGACTGGCCAATGTTGTATTTTAGCATGCTTTTGGTAGGGAAAGGTCTATAGCTTAGTCAAAGGCTGTGACATTCTTATAAAACCCAAAATTGTATTTCACAAAAAAGCTATGGCCTAAACATACCTTACTTCAAAAACTCATGATTTCAGTCATTTTTTAAAATGTATTGTTGTTTTTATGTAGAAAAAGAATTATAATTTTTACTACATAATTTAAAATAAGGAAAGATGTAAATATATACATATTCATGTGATGGAATTGTATGAACTTGATAGTTCATACAAAAACTATAGACATAAAAAGCATTTTGTACAAGCTGTGCTATATATAAGAAAAGATGCAGTAAAAGAGCTAAAAAGTTAGCAAAAAATGATAAACTGAGGAAGAGAGATGCTATCCTAAAGTAGAAAGGGTCCAAGATAGGTTTAAAATAGAATCCTCTACATATTGAGAGCTCCTTTTTGCGTCAGATTATGGCAAAGTTCTCCGCCTACTCAGGTAATTCGCATATTTGGTGATGCTGTCTTGCCACATATTAGTTACACCCTTTTCATAATCCGCGATATTATATCCATCTTTCTCATAGCCTTGCTAATGTTTTTGTTTCACCAAATTGAAGGATTTCTGATATTAGTCAGGGCACTGCACATTTATTGTTTGGTGCACTATATTAGTATTTCATAACCCCTTTTTTCTTTAAGTCAAAATAGTGTACATTTGTGTTTTGGTGCACGATATTAATAACTTTACATTATTCTTGTTTCTTTTCTTTATCACTTACAGTTTATATATCCGAACTATTGGACATCAAAGGAACAAATTTTACAGTCTCGATTTATATCCTTTTTCATGGTGTTACAGGTAATACTCAGGTCCCCTTATATGTAGTGGCAACCAAAATGGATTGCCTGACTTACCATCTTGTCGATAACATGTTGCTATTTTCACTGCAATAATTTTCATTCATCAATTGGATTTTTCTCAAGTACCATAAGAATTTATATGATCTATTTAGGGCCTTTTTCGCACTATATGAGTTTGGATTTTTTCGTTGGAGGACCGCTAACGTCAGGTCACAGTATACCAGCTTTATCTATAGCTTAGACTATGCCAACTCTCTATCTTTTAATTCCTTATAGAATTGGCAAATCTTTTTACTGTTAAAATTCCATTCACATAGCAGACTATACCGCAATACAAGGAACAACGTTTGTGGCTAAGGCCGCTCTTTTGGTCACAGTGTAGATATGTATAGATCAATATATTGATATATGTAAATTATGTCTTCTTGCCTTCTGTTTATTATGCACATGGTGTATGTATATATCTCTGTGGTCAATATTTTTAATGTTAGGAGTATTTTGACCTGTGTTTATGAATTTTCAGATATGTAACCCACTCTTAATAATGCGTACAATAATAGCTATGTCCTATATTATTTTGTTTACAGTACGCTAAGACGGTGACCTGATGAAGGCGACCTTGCCGAAACGCGCGTAGTCTATACTACCGCCTTGCCATCATCATTTGTGTCTTTGTTTTATTCTGTACTGTGTACTTGTACCATATAATAAGAAAAATTGTTCACCATGATTAAGTAATAAAATATTTTTGATATTGTATTGTAAAAATTATAATTCTTTTTCTACATAAAAACAAAAATAAATTTAAAAAAATGACTGAAATCATGAGTTTTTGAAGTAAGGTATGTTTAGGCCATAGCTTTTTTGTGAAATACACTTTTGGGTTTTATAAGAATGTCACAGCCTTTGACTAAGCTATAGACCTTTCCCTACCAATTTCTTTCCCTATGTATAGCTAGTCCAGTCACTATATAGGGGTCCCCTGTTTCCCAACTAAATATTTTAGCACGCTCTCCATGTTTTTTAATCACGTTAAACTTGATTTGCTATCCTTTGTTCTGTGCAATTCACTTAATCCTACTGCGTTTCTTTAATTTGCCAAGCGCTACGTGGCCGTTCCCGCAGCAGTGTGCTATGCGCTGTTCAATTTAATGCGATGTAGTTTTTTTTTGTGTAAGTAGTGCGTCACGTGCCCCATGCATTGCAAAATTAATGTTTTCGGCAATGTTGTATTTTAGCATGGTTTCCAGCTTTTGTATGTCGAATAACTTGCCTTGCTAGCTGCTGTTTCTGAGCAAATCAGTTAATCCTGCCACTTAAGTAGTGCGCCACGTGCTGCTACCTCCCAATGCACTGCACATGTAATCGATTGGCCAATGTTGTATTTTAGAACATACTCCATTTTTTGTAATAACGTTAAACTTGATATGTTATCCTTTGTTCTGTTCAAATCACTTAATCCTGCCACGTTTCTTTGATTTGCCAAGCGCCACGTGGCCGTTCTCAAAGCAGTGTATTTTAGCATGGTTTCCTGCTTCTTTAACTTGTCTTGGTTTAGAATCTCAAGATAGCCGGTGCTGCCTTCCTCTTAAATATATGTAACATCATTGAGTATTTGAAGAGGCTGTGTTCTGTGCTGCATTTTGGAAGAAAGGTAGCTTGAAAGGTATTCATATTTTGAAGTTGGAAAGGTGGTGTGGTATTTCTGTAGAAACATCTTTCCTAGGAATTAAAGCTTCGTAAGTAGTCGAATATTCTGAAACTTCGAAGAGAGGGGTGAGAGGCGCTGCTCCTGTTCCCTGTGGCTTGTTGGTAAGTGCTGCGCCAGAGTGACAAGGTTTTGTGGCCCCCATTTGTAGGGCAGGTTTTATTCAAGGCTTAGAGTACTAGTGGTAATCATTGATATACAATTAACAAGCTAGTCAGCTCTTTCTGGTACCACCAACTTGAGATAACCACAGTGCATAGGGCCGACCATTTTACAAACAGAGTCCAACCTTTGTGTGTTTGCAAATCACTTAGTCTCCCCATGGCACTTAATCTCTCCCCCGCTGATTGTGAAGCACTGCACCACGTGGCCATCCCACGCACATGCCTTGTTGCTGAAGCGGCTTGTTTTCACTAAGTTACAACTTGGCATCTTCATCAAAGTGGCCTTTTCTTTAGGGCCTCATTGTGGCCTCTGTTTCTGGGTATTTACAACAACCACTTATTCTCCCCGGCCCTGAATGTGAGATGACATGATTGTGAAGTGCTGCACCACGTGTCCGTCCCTTCTTTAAAGTTTGTGAGCAGAGTGAGGGGTCAGGGGTCGTGTGCAGTTGTTATATTATTGGTGTATTCACTCACATATTAAATTTGATACTTGTATAGCGCACTACTCACCCGCAAGGGTCTCAAGGCGCTTGTACGAATACCGCTGTGGAACCCATCCTGGCTTTCCCTGTGAGGTGTCCACTCCTGGGCACCCCCAAGGTGGAGGCCAGGCATCCTTAGCGTTGTGGGGGCCGTTGTGGAGATTAAGCAAGCTATTGCCCAGAGTCGCAGAGTGGGACTCCATGATTGGAATAGGCATCGAGGCGAGAATTATCAGGTCCGTGGAATTTTTGAGCTCAAGACCCGCCGAGGCGGGGAATTGAACCCTGGTCCCGGGCTAGACCTCTGCATCAGGGTCTGCCGCTCTAACCATTGAGCCACACTTCTCCACCATATTTAGTTAATTATGGTATTGTAATGTACTGTGAGCATGTGATGAATATCTCTTAACCTTGTTTTTATGTTTATCATCATTTTAAATAGAAATGGATGCCACTAAGTACCAAGAGCTTTTTAATTATGTGAGACATAATATGTATCCTGAAGGTTTCACTAAAGTCCAGAAGCATGGATTGCATAGACTGTCTAAAAAATTCACCATTGACGGTACTATAATGTTTTAATTCATGATTTTTCATTGTAATGTTTTAAGGCTGGTTAAGAAAAGGCATGGTCTCATTTCATGTAATTCTTTTAGACATGCATAGTTACTGTAACATTTTTCTTTTCACTTTTTTCAATAGATGGTAGCTTGTTCTACACTGGTAAAGAAAACAACACTAAAGTTGTCATTGGTGTTGAAGCAGCCCCAAAACGTTTTTCCTGTCTCTTATTAGTGGGCATTCTGGTATCAACAAAACGAAAAAAAGCATGTCCTCCCGATTTTATTGGCCAAATATGTCAATTGAAATTGAACAATGGGTGAGTTATAATTTTTCTTGCTTCTATAAATATTTTTTTCAATGTAAATCTCCAGTGTGATAGTCTTATAGACGTTTGTTTCTGAAACCCATATATTTCTCATTTAAATGCTCGTTACACGTTTTTCGCCTGTACTTGACATACAAGTGAAAATGTTGTTTTGATTTTTTTTTATATGAAGACATGGGTTCTATAAGATCAAGGCCAGGAGTTTGTGAATGAAGTGAGTGACCAATCTCGGCCCAACATTTGTATAATGCACTGCTATTTCCTATTTTGCTTGCCAAATATAATTATACCTATTTTTTTTAGGTTAATTCAGAGTTAAGCTTTTACAAATAGAACGTTCTGTAAGTGCAAGTGTCAGGTTCCGTGCTTCACTGACACAGGAGCAGAATGTCGCAAGTTCCCAATGCCCCTCGATGATTTCCAGCACCATACGGATCAAAAAGCATTATTGCTATGAAACCCCAGGGGAGAAAGGGGATGGGACAGAGAAGAGACTGCACGCAATGTCTGATTCTTCTTTTAGCTTCAAACGCCTTTAATTGTTCTTTCTTTCTGGCAATACTGGCGAACTGAAAAGGAAATAACAATATTAAAGCACCTACTCTATTCTTGTGCCCTATTTATTCACTATTACCTTTGACTACACCTACCTAGTATTGGTGCGGCCTTTGCTTCTCTTCTATTAGCTGTATACTTACTTTCTTAAATTCCTGTAAATTATAAATCAAATAATGTTTTAGACTTTTATTTCTTTTAATGTGTCTTTAATCTCCTTTTCCCTTTCACTCTATTTATAGATGCCTCACCTCAAGTATGTTCAGCTGTCGTGTTAACTGGATTCTACATAAAGTAAGTCTTTCTTCTCGTTGAAAGCTATTTATTCTTTTAAACACAATTATATGTATATTTACTGGATTCTAAATGGGTAAGATTTCCTTTACGCTGATAGTCTGTTATTCCTCACTAAAACTGTCTCCTTAATATTCTGTGTATCAGGTTTCAAACGCGAACTCAAACTAAGAAGTTCTGTCACTTCTTAAAGCATAACTGTAATTGGGCTCCTACATTCGGCCTTGTATTTCCAAATGAATTTAACTAATGTCAGAGTCTTTATTAGCTATTCAATCAAGCTGGCTGGCTCCTCTGAAATGCGCGTCGACAAACTTAAAACCTTAAAAGTTTTGCATGCCTTCAAATTCCAAATAACAGTCTTACTAGTTTTTCTTCAATCTTCTCAGAACAATTTCCTTGTCGATACTCCAAGTTCAGTGAGACTGTGCAGAGGTCCGAGAAACCAACCTACACAGAGCTCAATTCCAGGCTTCCATTTCTCGTCACAACTCAGGTGAAGTGCGCCGTTGAGCGAGCGCCGACACCTGAACTGTCTTAATTCTGTCAACTACTAAAGCTGTAACATTATGCTCTAGGAACCACTTTCTGGCAGCCATTTTAAGGGTAGGTCTCACGCATCTTTTTATGCGCAAATGGTTTCTTCCCCTCTTTAGTCCTGAACTATGTATCACCACTAAACATGGGCTGAAAATTCGTTCCGCTCGTGGAAATTGCAGATTATCCGCGATTTTTGCGATTCGCAAATCTCACGAAATCGCTGTAAAATCCGCGAATCAGCGGGGGCGAATTTTCAGCCAAGCTCTTACAGGGTTACAGCAGCAGGTGCAAAAGTTGAAGCAAATTTTTTGTAACCTTTTACAAAAGGGGTACAAAGAAATTAACTTCAACTTGGGCACCTGCTGCTGTAAGCCTGTAAATGATTCCTGGCGCCTCGTTGCCCACTTGCAACTATTCTCTGACCCTGCTCTGACCCTTGAAGCAGGGTCAGAGAATAGTTACAAGTAGGCAATGAGGCGCCTGTCACGAAAATAAACCTCAACAGGAAGCACTGACAGATATAAAAACAAGCATTTGCAATGCAATAGGTCTCGCCTTAGGAAAGTTTGAGCTATTGGTCTTGTAAATGACAATTTTTTTTATTTATGTGTTGGTTTTGAAAATAGCTAAATTAATAGCTTTGTCATTTATAATGCCAATAGTTATAACTTTCGCAAATATGACACCTATAGCATTTGTAATGCAACATTTTTTGTATTTACGTGACTTAGCTGTATTGATATTACAAATTACAATGGTTTTTAATTTTTTTAAATAAATAATACTTAAATAAAAGTGATTTTAATTTATAATGGCAATAGCTTAAACTTTTGTAAATAACTTTTGTGAAGATTATGTTCAGTGTATTTTATTGTGACGAAAATCCAAGAACAGAAGTGAAATATTAACATCTTTTTGTGACATTTGTAATAAAGTTTGAAACATTGAGAGAACATATTTGAACCAGTTGTTGTTGAATGGTTGCGCAGATTGATGCTGGGGTGGTACTGAGTGGTGCTGTGGTGGTGCTGAGTGGTGCTGTGGTGATGCTGAGTGGTGCTGTGTTGGTGCTGAGTGATACTGGGATGGTGCTGAGTGATGCTGGGGTGGTGCTGAGTGGTGCTGTGATGGTGCTGAGTGATGGTGTGGTAGTGATGAGTGATGCTGTGGTGGTGCTGAGTGGTGCTGTGGTGGTGCTGAGTGATAATGTTGTGGTGCTGAGTGGTGCTGTGAATGTGGTGGTGCTGAGTGATGCTGGGGTGGTGCTGAGTGGTGCTGTGGTGGTGCTGAGTGATGGTGTGGTAGTGATGAGTGATGCTGTGGTGGTGCTGAGTGGTGCTGTGGTGGTGCTGAGTGATAATGTGGTGGTGCTGAGTGGTGCTGTGAATGTGGTGGTGCTGAGTGATGCTGTGGTTGTGCTGAGTGATGCTGTTGTGGCACTGAGTGGTGCTGTGGTGGTGCTGAGTGATGCTGTGGTGGTGCTGAGTGATGCTATGGTGGTGCTGAGCGGTGCTGTGGTGGTGCTGAGTGATATGTGGTGGTGCGGAGTGATAATGTGGTGGTGCTGAGTGATGCTGTGGTAGCGCTGAGTGATGATGTGGTGATGCAGAGGGCAGAAAGGCACAAAAAGCAGTCTAACAAAGGGCAGAAGGGCAGAAAAACAAGGGATAAACGAGTCTAACAGAGGGCAGAAGGGCACAAAAACAAGGAAATAGCAGAGGGCAGAAGGGCACAAAAACCAGTCTAACAGAGGGCAGAAGGGCAGAAAAACAAGGGAAAAATGAGTCTAACAGAGGGCAGAAGGGCACAAAAAGCGAGTCTAACAGGGGGCAGAAGGGCAGAAAAAGAAGGGGAAAACAAGTCTAACAGAGGGCAGAAGGGCAGAAAAACAAGGGAAAAACGAGTCTAACAGAGGGCAGAAGGGCACAAAAAAAGAGTCTAACAGGGGGCAGAATGAATCCCGCCCTGCGTGTTTGTCCACGAAGATGCCAACTTTTTGTGCAATACCTCTACTCAACTGGAATACTTTCTACTGTCTAATCAGTAAGTGCTCCCTCGTTGGCTAAATGTATAGGGGCAGATTTAAAATAACTGGCGCATCCCCAGGGATGCGCCAGTTATTGTGCGCCGCAGCTCCGCCACCCATGGTGCGCCGCATTTACAATGCGGCGCACCATGCGGCAAAAATGGCACAGATGAGTCATGCATCTGTGCCGTAAAAGCAGCGCATTGCTGGAGCTGCATCACGCTTGCGATGCAGCTCCAGCAATGCTCTGGGGGGCCCTATCTTCCCAATGCTGCATCAAGCCTTGCGCCTGCATCAAGCAGGCGCAGGGTTTTGACGCAGCATTGGCCTAAAAGTGACTTGTAGATTTCACTCAGCCACTTTTAGGAGGCGTTCCTGCGCAGGAACGCCCTCCCCTGCTCCGGAACGCCTCCTGATGGCGCAGGGCTTTACAACGTGATGCATCTCTCAGATGCGTCACGTTGTTAATACCCAGCACCATGGCGCATCTTTTGTGCTGCCGCTGCATCACAAAAGGTCTCGGTAGAGGATGGCTGTGGTGAACCAGAGGGTGGCAGTGATGAACCAGAGGGTGACAGTGATGAACCAGAGGGTGGCAGGGGTTACCCAGAGAATGGCATTGCTGAACCAGAGGGTGGCAGTGGTGAACCAGAGGGTGGCAGGGGTGAACCAGAGGGTGGCAGGGGGGAACCAGAGGGTGGCAGGGATGATTCAGAGGGTGGCAGTGGTGAACCAGAGGGTGCTGTGCCCATACACGACCGCATGGGTAACTTCGCCATGCAAGCGGCCCGCGAACACGCGAAAAGTCCCGCAAACATGCAAAAAAACCCACGAACACGCTAAAAACCAGTGAACACGCAAAAAAGCTAAAATCCGCAAATGTGCACGAATTCGCAGATTTTGCGGATTGCGAATTTGATTTCGCCCATACTTAATCAAAACACCTTGTGACTGTCCTTTTCTATGGGGAAGACTAGAGATCCTGACACTATCACCCACAGACAAATGGTTTAGATGAGCATACTAATATATAAGCTGTACACCTTCATAGAAGGAGAGTTAGTGCTTTTGACAAATTGCAAGTGAACAACAAGAAAAGGAGGCATTTTGGAACATAAGTTTACTGGACTGTACCGTATTGCCAATATGCAAGAAAAGATTGTAAAATTTGTCAATAATGCTAGCAAGATGCCTGCCCTTTACATACAACTTATAATCTCGAGATGTTGAAGCCTTATAATTCGAGCATCATAGGGAATCATTTTAAAGGGTACCTTTTTTTAAGTAAGGGTACTTAATTTGTATGTGTGTTGTAATGATGTTCCATCAGCTGGTGTAAATGTCTCCTTAATAGGTGAGACGTAATTAGGATTTTTGAAAGTTAATATTGTTTTTGTTGAAAAATATGAGTGGTTGTAATAGTTTAAAGTGACTAAATATTTTTTAAATAAATATTTTAAAATAAATGTAATGGTCATTTTTTTAAATGATTTTGTTTTGAAAAAAGCAGACATCTCTACCATAAAATGTAAACTCTCCATATTAAAACTTATTTCTTTAATATTTTTTCCAGATTTTAAAACCTTCAACAAAGACAATAATAGTTTATGATTCACTGAGTATCAAAATTTGAACCTACCAAGACTTTTTACTAAATTGGAGGCAACCTTTTCCTATGAAACTTTCCAATATCTCTTTATTATTTCTTATATTGCAAAAATAAAAATGTCAGTATGATTTCTCTTCATGAAATGAATCAAAGCGAACGATTTAACAAAACCATTCGGATGTCTCTAAAAGGTTTTCCTACAGATATTGAAGCGTCCCGAATATGACCAAAGGCAGTTAGTGATAGAATATAACCAAAAACAACAGGACAGCTATAATTGTGGTGTTTTTTGCATGCTGGTAATTATACTTCCATTATGGTTTTTTTTAAACATTAATTTGTTGAAGATACATTACTTTATGTTACTTAATGTTATTAACTTTTTTTGTTGGAATAGTTGTACGTAGGGAAGAGGGCTTTTAGGGATTACACTTGTGAACGCCTACCGACTCATCCATACTGACCATCAGAAGCATATTGGTATTCGCATATGATTTTGTCAGACCACTAGTATGGTCCTAACGCGGTTGGTTTGAAACCTCTGATGATTGCTTTTCAACCCCAATCCTACTGAGAACATTTGTTTTTATGTATATTAAAATTAAGCTTGGACATTTGTACAACATATACATTTTTAACTCTTTTTTCAGTTTGCAGAATGTTACATAAGTCAGCAGCCAATTGCCGAGATTGAAGAAAGTATATCCCCCTGCTCTAGCTCATTATGCAGATGTCCCAACAATTGGACATACCGGTCGCCACAAGCTGAATGAAAATTGCAATGGACCTAATGGAGTCATCAGGTTTGACTTTAACATTTCATGATAGAAAATGTATAATACCATAATGGTGTCATAAACTTCGGATTACTTGGTACTTTGTTTTTTCTTTGAATTTTTTTTATAAAAAGACACAGCTTAAATTTTGAACATAGTATAGTAAGATATTTCCATTATGTTTGTGAATTTAAAATTGTGTTTGTTATCCTGCCATTACAAATTGTTTTGAACAGTTGTGACTGTCCTATGTACTCGATCGGTAAACCCTGGACACATGTAGAAAATATTGCAAATTAGGTTTACAACTTTTACCATTGCTGTTATGATGCTCTAATGCACATCTTTTTTACCTTTAGAGTCTGTTGAAACTTTCTGTACTGTATGCATCCAAAAAGATTCACAATTTTTTACGCATAAAGTTAAGGGAAATACTTTCAATATGACTAGTCGACAAAGTTCAAAAGTAACGGCTATAAGTACTTAAGGGGTTTTTGGTGGCAGATAATCTCCAATTCACTTTTCTGAGTAGCATCTGCCATGTTGGTTCACCGGCTACACACCCTTCCTAGTAATGGACTCATTACCACTTTGCCACTGACTGGGGACAGTGCACTATGTTTAGCATGTAAATAAATTTAAGTAAGCAAAACAAAAAACTATTGACCTGTATACAATTCGAACAGAATAACAAATCAATTTTCACTTTCTTCCCAACAGGCACTATGTCAAGAATGCTGCCGATGGATGCACATTCAATGCATAGAAACAAATGCAACATCCTAGTTACCTTTTTCAGATTACAAATGTATCAAATGTATTAATAAAAGTTTCTTTCCTTGGTAAAGATGTGTTCACATGATAGTTGTAGATTTACATACTCTGCATACTCCTGCCATCTAGTGTTGTGTCCAGATTATCATAAGTAGTATTTCTTTGAAGAAGTCTTTCAAGTTGGGAGTAAAGTCACTGCTACTTTTTGTAATTAGTCTGCTTGGGCATTGACTCCATTGTTACATTCTATTCACACATGAGGTTGATAATGGAGTAAGTAAGTGTAATATAGAGTTGTCAATGCATATGTAACATAAATAATAACATGAAACAACCACAGGTGTTGGTGGGTAGGTTGGAGGACACATGTGAATCAATATTTAACATTCCAAGAATAGAAGCTGACACTGATAATGTCCTAGATATTGACCCTGTTTGCAGATTCTGACATAAGTCAACAGCCAATGCTAGCCAATGCTTGATTAGCCAATGCTGTATTTTAGCACGCTCTCCATGTTTTTTTATAACAAAAATAACAAAGCTAAAGAAGTGTTTCAGTATCCCTACTGTAAGGCTGTTCTGTGATGCAAGCAGACCATAACTGTGGTTAATACGAACTTTAGAATGGCTACATGGTCAAACATGAGACATGTACCAAATTGCCCAAATTAAGTTTACACTTTTTACAATGGCAGTTAAGATGTGCTAATGTACATCTCTTTTACATTTACATTCTGTTGAAGAGTTCTTTGTTGTCTACAACCCAGAAATTGAGACATCAACTCAATTGGTGCGTTTTGAGTGAACAAAAACAAGAATCGTACAAATGTTATGTTCTACACTATTGCTTCCAAGCGCCCTTTCAGTAGTTTCTTCCGTGCAGCCAGAACTTTTTCCATGGATTTAGATGCATAATCTTTCACGTCTGTACAGCCATAAGTGAAACAATATGGCAAGCTTACTTTCACTGGTTTGATTTTATTACTCACATATATGAAGTCATCAGTTACTCCTATGGCAGGCCTTAACAATCTTGAAGGCTGAGTGCTGGGTTTTGTGTGAGAGGGTGCCCATGCATGAGCAGGAGCTCTCATCAGCTTTCAGAATCTATTCTCTCCTGCTGCACTGTGATGTAGCCACACCATATATACTCTTAAAATGTTATTTGAAGGAGCACGCAATGAAGACTCTTTACTTCGGAGTACTTGGTACTTTGTTTAGTCTTTGATTTTTTTTTAAAAGGCACAGCTTAAATGTTTAACATGGTATAGTAAGATATTTCCATTATGTTCTCCTGGTGTTTTGTACAACAACTTAGGGAAGTAAGGGTTTCCTGGCTGCCAAAGGTGTTTGGAGTGGGCGATTTTATATGCTTGATTGTTTTTTTCTAGCAGGAGAGGATACTTATTTCCATTCTAACACACACAGAGACACACACATATATAACACAGAGACACACATTAGTCTACGTCAGCCTGATGACTGCCCATAAACTTAAAAAAGGCATTCCGCCAGTAAGGAGCTGGCATCTGTATCGATTTTATATACTTGACTCCTCTCTTAAAAGCTTCCATTATCGGGTGTGTACTGCTTTTTCTACAGGAGAGGATACTTATTTCCATTCTAACACACCCAGAGACACGTACATATATACATCATCATAGTCTATGTCAGCCTGATAACTGCCCTTAAACACAAAAAGGCAATCCGCCAGTAAAGAGCTGGCACTTGTATCGAACTAAACACTAATTGAGAAAGGGTACTTCCAATTTCCTAAAAAGTATTGGGAGGTCCGAAGTATGCTAATTAGTGAATCATAAACTATTATTGTCTTTTATACGATTTCTTCATGTATTAAAACCTTTTGCAAACAAACTAGATTTGTGGTATTGATAGTTAAAATGTCCATAACACACACTGAATTCTGGCACATACGCAAGATGTACGTATTAAGTGATGTGATGAACACGCGGTAGCGCGTGACGTCATTTGCATATCGGACGCGGTGGGTGCACAACACCCGCGATTTTTTTTAATGTTAGAAAACGTATTTACCGATATTTAATATAAATATTTAGACAAGAGATTATCTGAATATTGTTTATTAAAAAGTAAATCACTTTTTAATGCAATTTTGCAAAGTCGCGCTGGGTACGAGCAGGTAGCGTGCTGAGTGCGCACATCCTACGTGCACCCCATGTGACCTCAAAAAAAGAGATTTGATTGGTTCATTACACTTCCTATTGAAACTATTGAAGGACCCCACCCATTTCAATCACTCTTCTTAGAACTTTTCCTAGGGAAAGACCTCCTGAGAAGATCTGCTGCTCTTTCTTTTTTGGATAAGAAATGTACTTAAAGATACCATGGCTGCTAATCCACCATCATCCTCTGATTCAGAGAACTCATTAGAGCAAGAATTTGTTCCTGAACCTCCACCAACAGAAAAATATACCAGCATTGTCTGGAAATTTTTCACCTTTCCACCAGGCCTAAAAAAGGTGAATGCAACAAAAGTTACTTGCCGCGTATGCAAGGAAGTTTGGGGGAGTACCAACAACTACTTGTCCTGGTTTCTTTAAGTTACAAATGACATTTCAGGACGAATAAATGCCAGAGACAAAGTTGTGTCTCATTACAGTCTCATACATAAATACATACATACATACAGGAGAGGATACTTTAATTCTTCTTCTTACAACGATCTGACATTATTAAAAAAGGTGGGAACAGTCCAGTCCGAACTACCAAGCCATGTCTTTCCCAGACCGGAATCAAGCATCCAAGGACCGGTTTCTGGATATCAGCCTTCATCAGCCTGGATAGCTTGACTCCAGTGGTGCGGGGAGCCTGGGACTCACGTCTGAGCATACTCAGCCCACTCGGGGTGAAAATTGCAAAACACACAGTTGATGGACAGAATGTAGAACAATGTCATACATTCACCCCAGTACAAGGATCTGGGCCTAAATCCGTCATTTTTTTGCACTCCACACCACCCTGGGTTAGACACTGGCTATATGCAAATCAGCTCTGACCCTGTGCCTCATGGGAACAGTCCAGTCCGAACTACCAAGCCATGTCTTTCCCAGACCGGAATCAAGCATCCAAGGACCGATTTCTGGCCATCAGCCTTCATCAGCCTGGATAGCTTGACTCCAGTGGTGTGGAGAGCCTGGGACTCACGTCTGAGCATACCCAGCCCACTCGGGGTGAAAATTGCAAAAAACACAGTTGATGGACAGAATGTAGAACAATGTCATACATTCACCCCAGTAAAAGGATCTGGGCCTAAATCCATCGTTTTTTTGCACTCCACACCACCCTGCGTTAGACACTGGCTATATGCAAATCAGCTCTGACCCTGTGCCTCATGGGAACAGTCCAGTCCGAACTACCAAGCCATGTCTTTCCCAGACCGGAATCAAGCATCCAAGGACCGGTTTCTGGCTATCAGCCTTCATCAGCCTGGATAGCTTGACTCCAGTGGTGTGGAGAGCCTGGGACTCACGTCTGAGCATACCCAGCCCACTCGGGGTGAAAATTGCAAAAACACACAGTTGATGGACAGAATGTAGAACAATGTCATACATTCACCCCAGTACAAGGATCTGGGCCTAAATCCATCGTTTTTTTGCACTCCACACCACCCTGGGTTAGACACTGGCTATAAAGGTAGTGCTAATTCTTCTTCTTTAAAAGTTTGTAAGTACTTGAGGGGTTGCGCTCATGGCGGTCTTATTGCATCTGTTGAGGGGGCAGAAGGGTCATTATGGTGTGACAGAAGGAGTTGTGAGGAAGATGGGAGGAGAGCTGGAAGTTGATGGGGTGGTAACAATGACGCTGAGGTACATTAAGGGATAAATACAAAGTCTATAACGGAACCCCATTGAGAACAAGTGGGATGGGTGAGATGCTGTTTGTATGACATTCAGTCAGGCAGCTCCCTGCTGCGCCCCTCGCAATATTGTGGCCCTTGCTCGGCCCAACTCACCCATGCACAAGGCCTGCACTGTATAGTAGGCAAATTCCACTGTAAAATCTACTAACATATATATTCAAAATTATATATACACACATAGGTACAACTATATTATACTCTTAATAACTCCATTCTCACTATATGGTTCCAAATATACTAATAATAGATTCGATTCCCATGCACAATATCATTGAAAGGAGGAGACAGCCTCACCACGTGCCTAGATAGACTTCTTCAAAGAAAAACAACTTGCAAACATCCCAACACAACACAAGATGGCAGGACTATGTCAACCATTTGAATCTACAGCACAACATGCCAAGAACAAATTATTACTTAGTAAGTGACATTTTCCATCTGTCAGAAGTAAAGAAACATGTTCTCAGTGAAGTGAAATGAGTTATTCTGATACATTGAAACTATTTTCACAACTTGTTTACTGTTCTATCAGTGTTTGTGGTCCTCATGTTTAATATTTTGAGCTGCACTGAAACTATTTTTACAACTTCTTTACTCTAATATCGATATTTGTGGTACTCACGTAAAATATTTTGTGAGACATTGAAACTATTTTAAAAACGTCTTTACTGTAATATCAGTGTTTGAGATGCTTAGGAAAAAAAATTAAGATACATTGAAAATATTTTTACAACCTCTTTACTATAATATCGGCGTTTGTGGTGCTTACTATGAAAATTTATTTAATATTTATTTTGGAAATGAAGGAACAAAGTTTGTACTTGTGGAAAGTATTTTGAAAACATTCACTATTTTGTGATACATTGAAAGTATTTTAAAAACTTCTTTACTGTAATATCAGTGTTTGACGTGATCAGAAAAAAAATTAAGATACATCAAAAATATTTTTACAACTTATTTACTGTAATGTCGGCATTTGTGGTGCTTACTATAAAATGTATTTAATATTTATTTTGGAAATGAGGTTTGTACTTGTGGAAATTCATTTAAAAACATTCAATAAATATTTACAATAAATAAATACGGTGTCACTATGCATTGTGTCAAGTGTTTTATTAAAAATATGCAGAAAAATAGTCCCTTTAATTGTCGTAACGCACACAGCCAGACAAGAATGGACAGTGCAACTGAAGTGCATTACAGAAAAGTAGCAAGCATGTAATTGATGATTGGGTATTAGGATGGCATTCAGAGCTCACATATAAAGTGGTTTCCCAACCTTCTTACTTTTTCTCTTGAAGGAATGATAAGGTCTTTCCAAGAGAATTTGAAAGGAGAAAGTAGGAGATGCAGAACAGAGGTAGGAGGTTATATCTCAAAGTGAAAAAATTTATAAAATGGGTGGACCAAACTCTGCATGTACAATGGCCAGTGGAAGCATTTTGAGAACGGGTACGCCCAAGGTGCTGTATAATGTGCAATATGTGGTGGCGATACCACCACGCACCGAGTGGGCAAGGGCACATGAATTGATGGATTGTATGGGCTTGGACTATCAGAAGAATACACTGGAGGAGGACCAGGTCAAGTGAAGAGATTTAATTGATAAGGCATAGCAAAGGAGGTGGCAACAACAGGGAGTAAGGTCCATGGGTGGTGGAGGCTGGGTTTGTAAATCGGTGTACTACCTACTGTGTTGCAAGCTTAAGACACAGTAACAACCATTACGTTTTGTCCCCCCATTATTTTGTCAATTAGGGTGGAGGGAGAGAATGGAAAGGAGCAAACTACATGTCTACAAGTGTACTGGTATGTTCAGAACACTAGATCAAGCTCTGAAGAACAAAGGTCAGATATAAAAGAAGAAGTTACACAAAGGTAGGCTGCACAAAAAGGAAAGCGGATCTTGTACACAAACAGGTAAGTCAGCAAAAGAACAAGACTAAGAACACTGGAACGAACGGACGTTGTGGAACAGATTGCGATAAGAGGTAGAAAGATAATGTGAAATAAGCAGAGTTCAAATAAAGAAAAGTTCAAAAAGATGTCATACGTGATGAGAAAGACGCTGGGGTAACACTGTTGTCTAACACTTTTAATAATGCCCCCTGGATTTGGCACCCCCTTGGTCAAATTAAAAGAAAAATGCTTATGAAGGACACCTTTGGAGAATTGATGTCACTTTTCCCCCAAACTGCCTTTGTCTATTCTAACATATGCCAAAGGCAGAAATGCAAAAACAACAGTTGATGGACAGAATGCAGAACAGTGTCATACATTCACCCCAGTACAGAGATCTGGGCCTAAATTCATCGTTTTTTTGCTCACCACACCACCCCAATTCAGACATGGCCATATGCAAATCAGCCTTGACCCTGTGCCTCATGGGAACAGTCCAGCCCGAACTGCCAAGCCATGTCTTCCTTGGACCGGAATCAAGCATCTTAGGACTGGTTTCTGGCTATCAGACGTCTTCAGCCAGGATAGCTTGACTCCAGTGGTGTGGAGAGCACGGGACTCACGTCTGAGCATACCCGTCCAACTTGGGGTGACAAATGCAAAAACAACAGTTGATGGACAGAATGCAGAACAATGTCATACATTCACCCCAGTACAGAGTCTGGGCCTAAATCCATCGTTTTTTTGCTCACCACACCACCCCAATTCAGACATGGCCATATGCATGAACTTGTCCAATCAATTTTGTCCACAGATTGAGATAGCTAGGAAACATGTGAATAAATCTGATTCCGCTTTTCTCCGAGACTATTGAATGGGGTCCATATACCACAACAATCTTCGCTTCAATATGCAAGGCAACTATACGAGAGATGGTGTACATTTTACAGATGAAGGGAACAGAGTCTTCCTGTTGAAGTTTAGACTCTGCATTGGTACTTGTAGGTACTAAAAATCTCACAATAAACACAAGGACTGTTTTTAGCCACCTAACAACTAAACACACAAGCTTCATTTATATCTGAAAAATATTATTTATTTATTTTTGGCTTGGAGTCGTGCAGCCAACACGTACAAGTCGTACACCACACGCGCTGGTGTTGCGGACCCTATGGGTTAGATGCCATGCATCCAACGCATGCACACCAAGGCCCGCACTGAGCGCAACAACACTTGCTACCTTTCTTGGCTGGGGTTATTAATTATTCTAGGTTTCACATTGTCTTTCAAACTCATGCCCTTTATTGAGCCTATTTATTGTACATACTACCCCGGACGACACTTACTGCTTTTCTTATTAAACAACTTGCACCCCAACAACTTTGCTTCACTGCAACACAGAAATTACAGAACAACCCACTTGCTGCTGCCTCAGGCACATCACCTGCTGCAACACCATCTTCAGCAAACAGTCCATACTCACATGTTGATCTTCAATTTTGTAAACTTAAATTGCTATGCATTAATTGTGAATAACTTTTGTGTTACGCGAAATAGTGTAACGACCTCATCAAAAACAAGAAACAGGACCGTCACTGTCCTGAACATCACTTATTAGACATTTATCAAGCTTTTTTGTTCTAAGAACTACCTCGTCCAAAGGCAGTGGAAAAATGTGCACACTTGCGTCCTTTCTTGCATCCTTTCCACTGCACAGTGTGTGTACTTTTGTGCACTTGCTTAACTCCTTACATGAGATACCGGTTTCTCAGGCTCCCACTGCGAAATCCAACTCAGAGTCTGTAATGCACTAGAAAACCAAATCCCCATTTCCTTTACAAGGCAGCAGCTTGTTTCCGCATCTGCTACATTTCTTCCTTTTCACCGTATTCTGCATCCACTACCTGAAACACACCTACCTGCTGAATTTCTTGCTCCCTTTGCCAAGAATTATTCTAATTGAAAGTAGAGGCCCTAAAATGGGCCCTGTGTTCTAATTTTCCAGCCCTACCACCCACAGTGGGAAATTCAAACACTTACGTTGCTTCCTACTATGTGATTGCCATTTCTCAGCCTCCCACTATGAAATTCGACACACAATCTGTGTAATGAGCTAGCTATCCAAAGATCCACTTCCCTTACAAGTCAGTGGGTGCTTTTTGCGTCTGCATCCTTTCTAGTTTTTTACCTTTTATACCTTCCACTCAATCAACACATCATCTACACGTAACACACACCAACTTCCTGCCTTTTTTACCTGGAGTTATCAATTATTCTTGAATTTCATATTTGAATTCAAACTCCTGGCCCTTTATTGAGCCTTTTTGTTGAAGCTATTACCCCAGCCAAAGACATTGGAAAATTAGCGCACTTGCTGCCTATCCTGGCTGCAGTTATTAATTATTGTTCAATTTAATAATCTGATTCAAAGTCAAACCAACAGCGGACCCCACCGACCTCAAGAACTTCCGCCCCATCTCGCTCCACCCTTTTCCTGCCAAAGTCATCGAGAAGACCGTCAACAGACAGCTTGCAGCCTTCCTTGAGACGAACGGATCCCTCGACCCCTCGCAGTCCGGCTTCCGAGCTAACCACAGCACCGAGACCGCCCTCATCGCAGCCACCGACGACATCCGAGCCCTGCTCGACAACGGGGAAACAGCGGCCCTCATCCTCCTGGACCTCTCTGCAGTGTTCGACACCGTCTGCCACCGCACCCTAGTTCAACGCCTCAGCAACATCGGTATCCAAGAAAAGGCACTGGAGTGGATCATCTCGTTCCTCGCCGGAAGAACACAAAGAGTCCGCATCCTCCCGTTCCGATCCGAGGCCACCGAAGTCATCTGCGGCGTACCGCAAGGATCATCGCTCAGCCCAAACCTCTTCAACGTCTACATGAGACCTCTTGCAGCCATCGCACGCCAACACAACCTCAACATCATCCCCTACGCTGATGACACCCAACTGATCCTCTCCCTCACCAGAGACCCAGCCACCACCAGAACGAGCCTATACGAAGGGATGAAAGACGTCGCCGAGTGGATGAAGAACAGCCGCCTGAAACTGAACTCAGACAAGACGGAAGTCCTCATCCTGGGACCATCGCCCTCCGCCTGGAACGACTCCTGGTGGCCTCCCGCCCTGGGCACCGCTCCCAAGCCAACAGACCACGCACGCAACCTGGGCTTCATCCTGGACTCTTCCCTCTCGATGACCAGACAAGTCAACGGCGTCTCCTCATCATGCTTCAACACCCTGCGTATGCTCCGAAAGATCTTCCGCTGGATCCCGACCGAAACCAAGAAGACTGTCATCCAGGTACTCGTCACCAGACGACTGGACTACGGGAACACCCTCTACGCGGGAACCACAGCCAAGCTACAGAAAAGACTCCAACGCATACATAACACCTCCGCCCGACTCATCTTGGACATCCCCCGACGCAGCCACATCTCCGGCCACCTGAGGGACCTGCACTGGCTCCCCGTCAGCAAAAGGATCACGTTCAGGCTCCTTACCCACGCGCACAAGTCTCTCCACAACATGGGCCTCAAGTACCTCAACGACCGCCTGACCTTCTACACGCCCACCCGCCAGCTACGTTCTACAAGCCTCGCCCTCGCCGCCGTACCAGGCATCCGAAAAGCCACCGCTGGAGGAAGATCCTTCTCCTACCTGGCAGCCAAGACATGGAACTCCCTCCCCATCCTCCTCCGGCTGACACAGGACCATCTCGCCTTCAGGAAACAACTCAAGACCTGGCTGTTCGAGCAGTAGCGGACCCCTCCCCCAAGTGCCTTGAGACCCTTCCGGGTGAGTAGCGCGCTATACAAATGCTATGATTGATTGATTGATTGAAGGCCCTTTATCAAGCCTTTTTGTTGTAACTACTTCCCCAGCTGAAGGCAGTGGGTAATTTGCACACATGCAACCTTTCTTATTTTTCACCTTATTCATCTTCCACTCAATCAACACATCATCTACAAGTACACACACACACCTACTTTCTACCTTTGTTGGCTTTGATTAACAACTATTCTTCTAATTCATATCCATATTCAAAATGCAGGCCCTTTATCAAACATTTTTGTTATAGCTACTAACTCAGCCGATGCCAGTGGGAAATTTGCACACTTCCTGCCTTTCTTCGCTGGGATAATCAAATACTCTTGAGCTTCATACACTAATTCAAACTCATGTCCCTTTATCAAACCTTTTTCCTGGAGATACTGCACTGCCAGAAGGCAGTGGGAAATGTGCACACTTGCTGCCTTTCTTAGCTAGGCTTATCAATTATTCTTCTTGAAATTCAAATTCAAACTGCAGGCCCTTCATTGAGCCTTTTTGGTAACTATTATTCGTCAATGGCAGTGGGTAATTTGTACACTTCATGACATTCATGTATAATACAAAGCTTAACAGAACTCTACCAATATTAAAAAAGAGCCAGTATGGTCTATGGTTATCAAATCTTCTGTTTCTTATCCTAATTCAAAGTACAGACCCTTTATTGAGCCTTTTTGGTAACTACTACTTGTGAATGGCAGTGCAAAATGTACACACTTGCAGCCTTTCCTATTTTTTCACATTATTCATCGACCTTTATCGACCTTTTTTGTTGTAACAACTACCCGTCCAAAGTCAGTAGCAAATTAGCACACTTGCTGACTTTCTTGACTGGGGTTGTCAATCATTGTTCAAATTTATATTCCTATTCAAAGTACAGACCCTTTATCAAGCCTTTTTATTGTAGCTACTACCCCAGCCGAAAACACTGGAAAATTTCCACATTTGCTGCCTTTTTTTGGCTGGAATTATCAATTATTCTTGTAGTAATACAAATTCAAAATGCAGACACTTTTTTTAACTTTCTTGATTACTACTTCCCGTGAATGTCAGTGGATAATATCCACACTTTCATCCTTTCTTGCGACACACGGTCTGTGCAATAAACTAGTTATCCAAAAGTCAACTGTCCCGGATAAGGCAGTGGTTACTTTGCACATCTGCAACCTTTTTTGCTTTATACCTTATTAATATTCCATTTAATCAATACATCAGCCACACATATACACACTTACTTGCTGCCTTTCTTAGCTGGAGTTATCAATTAGTCTTCAATTTCATATTCAGATGCAAACTCAACGCCCTTTATCAAACCTTTTTCATTTAGATACTACCCCGGCAGAAGGCACTGGGTAATTTCCATACTTGCAGCCTATCTTACATTTCACATTATTCACCTTCCACTCAATCAACACATCATCTACACATACACACACCTACTTGCTGCCTTTCTTGACTATAGTTATCAACTATTCTTCTATTTCATATCTGTATTCAAACTGCGGGCCCTTTATCGAGCCTTTTTCATGTACATATACACTGCCACAAGGAAGTGGGAAATTTACGCACTTATTGCATTTCTTCGCAGGTGTTAGGAACTATTGTTCAATTTCATATTCCTATTAAAACTGCAGTACCTTTATCAAGCCCTTTTTATTCTATCAACTACCCCAGCCGAAGACAGTAGGAAATTTGAACTCTTGCTGCCTTTCTTCAATTATTCTTCAATTACATTTTCTGATTCAAAGTCAAGAACCTTTATCGAATGTTTTTATTGTAGCTAATACGGAATGAACAACAAGAGAGGAAGGGAATAACTGGCTACTCTCCTACCCCTAGATTACCTATTATTAACAACAAAAGAGAGCCTACAATTGTGAATTGTTAAACGACAGTATGTCTAAGTGAGGAACAACCAAGTGAATCAATTAGATTAAATCAAGTGGTCAAAAAACAAAAAGAAGGAGAAAAGACTATTCTCTAAAAGAACCCTCACTCACCCTAGTGGTGACATGCTTCATCATGGGGTTCATTGACAGGGGGGGCCGACTATCCCCACCTGTGTGCTTCGACGCCTGCATGTGCAGAGGAGCGGGTGTTTGTGAAAAGAAGCGATGTGTGCGATCAGTGACAAAAAAATTGGTGTGATAAAAGATCACAGCTGTACCCCAACAAACTTTATTAAGGGCCAGTTGTTCACAATAAAAACAGTGAAGTCACTTGGAGATTTGCATTAGAACTCCAGTGACCTGATGTGAGTGGTCGACATGTTTCTGCTGGGTAACGCCAATTAAGCTCAGCTTTCATCAGGACCAAAATATAATACAAAAGAAAACGTCCTATGGGGGTCCACGCACGCTAAGGCGTGCCCGCACCGTTAGGACAACAGAGAAAAGACAAGGAATTTATACTCTCCTCTATGCACTCACGGTTTTACCCGTCGTCAATGTTCCTGCTAAACATCAGGATATACTCTGTAAAATAATCGGAGAACATATATACATATTAGTTGTATCCTTTATAGTTAGTTGACCTGTTAAGTAAAACCTATTTCAAATACTGATTATTTGCTTGTTATAATATTTCGCCAACTATAGACGCTATTATAAACCTGAATAGCAACAAAACTCCAGTAGAGGCAAGTATCTCTTAGATTCAAATACTTGTGTAAAATACCAACTGTGCATACCATAAAAATCTAGTCCTCGTAGCCAACTATCGAAGGCCTCAGGGACCGGATAACAAACAAACAAACGTAGAAGGAACTTAGTCAATTCTAATGCACTTGCGGTGCTCGAAAAATCAGCATGCCTCATAGGCTAACAGTGTTCGGCATTTCTTCACGCCCCGCTCCATCTGGTAAAGATCAAACAGAATGTGTAAAAAGGAGCGAGTCATTATTTGTATGATTTTGTAAAGATTGCCCTGCCGTAAGGTAAGGCGCACCCTCCCGGGAAAATCAAACACTGACTTACTTTGTGGCGGACGCCTCGCCGCCCGAAACCTGGTGTTCTGACCACTGTAGCCCGGATCTTACCATACTGGCGTTCTTCCGGGTTTTTAGAGTTCCGAGTTTAGCGCGTAGACGCGTCATCCGACACGTGATCGGGACCTTGTCACGTGCTCGGGATATTCTTTTGCAAAATATCTCAAGAGCCAAGTTTCGAAGAATCGATTATTTAATTCATCTAGATCAGCCGATCTGTTAGTATTATCATTTATCAGTTGTGAACACTGAAATAGAAGTTATATTACTGTTACACCCTTTGCGGCGAGAGTACACTTCCGGTATCCTCAGATTGGGAGTCTATACCGCTAACCCTTACCAGTAGGGAATCCCGGTATCAGTGATTCCTACGAGATGTTTAAAGAGTGCCACGTTGTCAAACAGTTATTGTCTCTATAAATTGATAACAATGACACAAAATACAAATGGATTAACTTCAGAAAGATAAATACCTAGATACTTTAATTTTTCTGAGGTAAAGAGATATGATGGTCAGTAAAGACAGAGGGGTGTATTAACAGAAGTTATTTAAGTACACGGCCCCACGGGATATCGTCATTTAGTCCCACCTGGTGAGATGCTAAGCGATAAACCCATCTCTGTTCCTGTTCAAATAGTCTTTGCTCGTTCCCATTTTGTAAGTGTTCAATCACTGTCCAATGAAAATTATCGGGGGGATGTTTCTGATCTAGAAAGTGTGTGGTCATCTTGGTGTTACTCTTGCCACATCGTATATTACTCCTGTGTACGCATATACGGAGTTTGACCATCCTCTTTGTCATCCCCACGTATTTTAAACCGCAAGGACAGGTTATTAAATAAACAACGTTCGTTGTGTTACAATTAGTGTGGCTCCTTTGCTCCCAGGTCTTAATGGGTTCCAAGTTCAGTGTTTTGGAGCTGCTTGTGAAAGGACAGACACTACAGCTGCCACACGGGTAGTGACCCACTACAGGTGGTAGACCCCACGCGTTCAGAACACTTCTGATCGGTTCTTGTGTCTTACGGGGGTGCGTGTGAACTAAAGTATCTTTTAGACTTTTTGCTCTCCTGTACGAGAACAAAGGTTTGTCCCAATTGCAGGTATTGGATGTGAGGATCCTCCAATGTTTATTGATACTGCGGGCCACCACATTCGAAGCTGTGTTGAATGTGGTTACGCAGGTAAGTGGTGCCTCACTTTCCTCAGCTAGGGGCTTATCTTCCAGGAGGGAATCTCGATTCTGATTACGAGCCCTTTTGTAGCTTTTTGTCAAAAGATGTTCTGGGTACCCCCGGAGTTGCATCTTCCCAGTGAGATCTTTCGCTTGTACCTTGTAGTCTCGAACATCAGAGCAATTTCTCCGGATGCGGAGGTACTGCCCAAATGGTAGATTCTCCCTCAATGTTCGGGGATGGAAACTGGTGTAATGCAACAGGTTGTTCTTATTGGTGGGTTTATAGTAGGTTTTGGTTTTCAACTCGTTGGCAACCCTTGTGATGGTAACATCCAAAAACACTACTGCGGACTCATTGTATTCATGTGTGAATTTTAGGTTTGAATCACGGTCATTGATCCATGTGAAAAAAGAAACCAACGTTTCTTCACTCCCTCTCCAAATCAAAAGCACATCATCTATGTACCTTTGCCGTAGGATGATGTTTTCACAGAAAGGGTTGTCAGGAGGTAAAATGTACAGTTGTTCAAAATTAAATACATACAAACCGCCCACACTCAGGGAGAAAGTGCTGCCCATAGAGGTACCAGTAGCTTGTAAATATAGCTGGTCCTCATACTGAAAGAAATTTTTTTTGAGGGCCAAAGATGCACACTCAACCACAAAGGATTTTGATGTACTGTAATCCCACACACTGGTTTCTAATGTGTGGGCAATTACCTCAATGGTCGCATCTTGCGGAACGCAAGTATAAAGGCTTTCAATGTCTAGGGGTTGGGCTCCTTGCTTGAACTCTTGTCTAAGTACTGTGATTTCTTCCTTAGACCCATAGTTGAAACCACTAGTACTTATATCAAGGACACTAAAAGCTTACTAGCTATGTTGGAAACGGTTACTTTGCCGGAGGGACAATGTTTTTTGGCTACACTAGACATTGAAAGCCTTTATACTTGCATTCCGCAAGATGCGACCATTGAGGTAATTGCCCACACATTAGAAACCAGTGTGTGGGATTACAATACATCAAAATCTCCAAGTGACTTTTCTGTTTTTATTGTGAACAACTGGCCCATAATAAGGTTTGTTGGGGTACAGCTGTGATCTTTTATCACACCAATTTTTTTGTCACTGATCACACACATGGCTTCTTTTCACAAACACCCGCTCCGCTGCACTTGCAAGCGTCGAAGCACACAGGTGGGGATAGTCGGCCCCCCCTGTCAATGAACCCCATGATGAAGCATGTCACCACTAGGGTGAGTGAGGGTTCTTTTAGAGAATAGTCTTTTCTCCTTCTTTTAGTTTTTTGACCACTTGATTTAATCTAATTGATTCACTGGGTTGTTCCTCACTTAGATATACTGTCGTTTAACAATTCACAATTGTAGGCTCTCTTTTGTTGTTGATAATTGTATCTAATACCCCAGCAAAACAAAGTAGGATATTTTCACACTTGCTGCTTTTCTTCATTGGGGTTGTCAATTATTTTAAAAATACCTACAAGCTTACCAATAATATTTTCTTTTGGAAACAAATTTCAAACTAATCGTCTCTGTAAAACTTCTTTGACATGTTCAGTCATTTCTCCAATTCTTATTTTTTGTAGGATAGTTCCATATTCAGCATCATTTCCTTATTGCATATTTTTTATAACTTCCTTATACTAAAAATATAACCAAATTTTAACATTACCAATGCTACAATACATCATTTACTTATACTACCTATGGAGCATAACAACAAATTACAATACCACAAGATATCTGGAGAACCTTGTTATGAAGACTCTTGAAGAAAATGGAACGTCTCATTATTGATCACATAAGCATGGGATCAAACTTAATGCTTGCCTTTGTGCATTTAAGAATGCAGCAAACACTTAAAACAGAGTATGACGTATTAGTCTCAAATTATTCTAAAGCACTGACAATTATACTATGTCCTCAAACTCTGTTAACTGTGCAAAATAAAATTCATCAATGTTTGTGTTGAATAGCACCTTCAATATACATTGCAGAAATCAGGGTTCACAACTTCACTTCAGCTTTCCTTCTACATTGAAGACAGCATTGTATTCTTCCTTGCTTTCCTTAAGGCAGAAACAATTATACTGTGTCCTTAGATTCTATTATCTGTGATTAAATGGCATTCATCAACCTTTGTCTCAACAGCTGCCTTCAATCTACACTGGGGACAGAAGGGTTCACAACTTTAACTCAGCTTTAGAACTAACATTTTCTTCAATATCTGTCCTTACAACAACCTTCAATATACTCTGTGGTCAGTAAAAATGTAAACTTCATAGCAAGAGCTCCACTACTACAGAAAACATTCAATTCAGCCTCGCTTTATTTAAGGTAGAGACTAATAGATTTTATGTCTTCCGATTTTGTAAAAAATTTCACAAATAGTATTTAAATATAACTGCTCACAACAACTTTCAATCTACACTACGGACAGCTCAGTTCACTACTTCAATTCAGCTTTCCTTCTACATTAAAGAAACCATTGTATTCAGCCTTGCTTTCCTTAAGGCAGAGACAATTATACTGTGTCCTCAGGTTAAGCAACCAGTGACAAAATAATTTTCATCGATCTTTGTGTCAACAACTACCTTCAATCTACACTGCAGACAGCTAGGTTCACAACTTCAATTCAGCTTTCCTTCTACATTAAGGACAGCATTGTATTCAGCCTTGCTTTTCTTAAGGCAGAGACAATTATACTGTGTCCTCAGGTTAAGCAACCAGTGACAAAATAGTTTTCATCGATCTTTATGTCAACAACTATCTTCAATCTACACTGCAGACAGCTGGGTTCACAACTTGAATTCAGCTTTACTTCTACATTAAAGACACCATTCGATCTACCCTTGCTGTCCTTTACAGACACAATTGTACTCTGTCCTCAGATTCTGTTAACTATGCAAAATAGCATTCATCAATATTTATATCAATTAGTACCTTCGATCTACATTACAGACAGCGGGGTTCACAACTTTAATTCACCTTTCAATGTATATTTCCCTTCACTGTGTCCTAAGAAGAGCGTTCAATCAATTCTCTGCTCACTCAAAACCCTTTATCAAGCCTTTTCGATGTAGCTACTACCCCACCCAAACGCAGTTACACATTTGCACACTTGTACCTTACTTAGGAAGGGTTATCAATTATTCTTGAATTTCATGAACTTTTTTTATATCAGTTATAGGTTTAGTACAATAACAACATTCGTCTGACAAGTCCAAAGGAACACTGAATGACAGTCTACACTACAGACAACACAGGTCACAATTTGAACTATTATATCCCTGAAACATACATATTTTGACAATGCATTCCATACAAGTTCTATCGTTCATTTCAATCGTGATTACAGATGATACAGTCCAGCATTAAATGCACACTGCAGACAGCCGGATTCACAACTTCAATTCAGCTTTCCTTCTACATTAAACACACCATTTTATTCAGCTTTACTTTCCTTAAGACACACACAATTATTCTGCATCCACAGATATTGTTAACTTTCACAACTTGCACTGACCAATCTTTCAGTCAACAACTACCTTCAATCTACACTACGGACAGCAGGGTTCACAACTTCAATTCAGCTTTCGTCTACATTAAGAACAACTTTACATTAAGCATTGTTTTATCTACTGTGTTGCAAACTTAAAACATTGACAACAGCAGTCCCTTAGTTTCACTCACCCCATTACGTTGTCAATTAGACTTGAGGGACGCAAAGAAAAGGAGTAAACTACATGTTTACATATGTACTACTATATTCAGAACACTGGATGAAGAACAGAATAAAGAAAGTCACATACAAAAGAAGATACACAAAAGAAGGCTGCACAAAAGATACACAAAGGAAAGCTACACAAATAGGACACCGAATATTGAACACAAACTGGTAAGTCGGCAAAAGAACAAAAAGGCTAAGAACAATGCAATGGATGCTATTTAGAGGAACTCATTCTGAAGACAGATATAAACATACTATAAATAAAGCGGAATTCAAATAATGAAAGTAAAAAGATACATGCATGACAAACTCACTGGGGTAATATTCTGATCCCCAACACAAAAAAAGATTTTGCAGAATTTATATGTACAAATGTTTAAGGAGCTGCAAAGGTACCCCATCCCCCAGGACTCAAAAAATAACATTAGGGACCATGGGGGAGGGAACACCAATGCCCCCACATTCCCAGATGCCTCCCCACGTCCTTTGAGAGCCGGCATTGCTTTCTCAGAGAGAAGACCAGCTTACATGCTGCTCTCTCTAATGAAAACAAATCTGCTTTCCTACTTGAAAGACACAGCAGATTAACTTGCTCTCTCTTTCAAATAAGAAACCGGTTTGCTGTGCTAAAGTGGGAGCCGCGACGCTTCCGCAAACAGCAGTGTCCCGGGGTAGGCACCCCGGGACACTGCACGAGCCAACCCTGACAGATGGTCATCCCCAGACCCATCAAGAGCTCCAGCACGCAGGTCGCGCGACCCCCTCCCAACATTAAAAAGCCCCGAAAGGTGGTAATCTACGGGGCTGGAAAGTCTGTGCCGTCACAGATCCCCCCATTTTAAATATTACTTCCCCAGGAAGGTGGCGGTCGCCGGGGCATATACGAGGGCCATGAGCCCCCCCCCGCCACACTTCAAAATAAAACATGACTGCTAACACTTCCTAGCTTGAAGTGTTGACAGGCAATCAACATGCAACTCATGATTGTACGGATTTCCATCCACGTACGCCGCAATTTTTAATAAAATAAATATATAGAGCTTAAAAATCCACAAACGACCCCCTGACAAAGCCTACACGATCAGGATGTTTCTACCATGCCCCCTTTCCTTATTTCCCAATTTTTTTTAAAATATATTTTTTTACTGTACACGGCTGCTAACACTTCCTGGTTTGGAGTGTCGACAGACAGTTGACAACCAATTAGCATGCATCTCGTGAAATACGCGTACTCCACGATTTTTCTATTGAAAATAAAATAAAAATATATAAACCTAAAAATACTAAACCTAACCCCTGATCATTCTACCATACCACCTTTCCTTATTTCTCAACTTTGTTTACTGTTTTCTTGTAACTCGGTTGTAGCGACCAACAAGATGGCTGCCAACACTTCCTGGTTTGCAGTGTTAACAGACAGTTGACAACCAATCATTATGCACCTTGCGCTCGTACTCATAATTCCACAGATTTCCGTACGCGTACGCCGCGATTTTTCTTTAAAAAAAAAAAGAACTTAAACATCCGTGTACGACCCCCTGAGCAAGCCTAGAGGGTCAAAATGTTTCTAGCCTACCCCCTTCCCTTATTTTACAACTCTGTTTTTCTGTTTTCTAGTGACTCGGTTCTACCGAAGCGCAAGATGGCCGCCAACACTTCCTGGTTTTCGTACGCTTACGCCGCGATTTTTCTTAATTTTTTTTTAAAAGAACCTAAACATCCATGTATGACCCCCTGAGCCCGCCTAGAGGGTCAGAATGTTTCTAGCCTGCCCCCTTCCCTTATTTTGCAACTTTGTTTTCCTGTTATCTTGTGACTCGGTTCTACCGAGGCGCAAGATGGCCACCAACACTTCCTGGTTTCGAGTGTTGACAGACAGTTGACAGCCAATCAGCATGCAGCTTGCGCACATAATTGAACGGATCTCCGTACACGTGTAGAATTGTGTCTCTAGATATCGCTACGATTTTACTTGCAATTTTCTCAGAAAATACTGAACGGATTTACACCATTTAACAACAAGCACAATCTGTGAACCAATCTCTACCTCTCTGCCAAATTTGGTGTAATTCCATTCAGCCGTTCGGTCTGTAGCCCTGGCTAAAGGTCCTATGGAAAATTGCATGGGAAAAATACATTTTGGGACACCCCTTTTTCTCAGCCCCCATTTGAAAAATTAAACCCAAACTTTCAGGGAAGGAGCGGAACCGAGCAGGCCATTTTCTTGGAGAAATTCACGAAGATTCGTCCACCGGCGCCAAAGTTATTCCAAATAGAATGTTGTGGATTTCCTATGGAAACTAGGTCCTAACTATAACTATCTACTGGCAGATAATAATATATATATATATATATATATATATATATATATATATATATATATATATATATATATATATATATATATATATATATATTACCTACTGGCGGTCGCCAGTAGGTAGTTATAGTTAGGACCTAGTTTCCATAGGAAATCCGCAACATTCTATTGGGGATAACTTTGGCGCCGGTGGACGAATTTTCGCGAATTTCTCAAATTAGATGGCCCGCTCCTTCCCTGAAAGTTTGGGGGGGATTCGTTAAGTGGGGGCCGAGATAAAAGAGGGGTCCCAAAACGTGTTTTCCCCATGTTAATTTCCATAGGGCGGTTGGACTCACTTTTAGCCCGAACGGCTGAATGGATTCCCACGAAACTTGGCAAAATTGTATGTAGGGACTGGTAGCCCGATGTGCCTTTGCTATGTCTCAAGATATGTGCTCCAGAGGATTTTGAGTAATTTAGGTTAAAAAAAAATATAGATATCTATATGGGCGCCCCGGTACGCGCACCGGGGCACATACCAGCGCGTAACGCGAGTTCGCGAGCGGAAAGCTGATTGGCTCTTGGGTGTCTGTCAACATTCCAAACAGTCCGGAGCGGCCGCAATCTTGTGTCTCAGTAGGATCGAGACACAAGAGGTGGCAAAAACAAAGGGGGAAATGACCAAAAGGGGGCAGGGTAGACCCCCCGACCCCCTAGGTTTGATGCGTGGGCCATAAAAGGGCCCCGCGGGGCAAAAAAAAAAAAAGGGGAGCGTACCGGGGAGCGTACCAAGGGGAAACCCCAGTGAAACAGTAAAATAATAATTTAAAGTGCTTAGAGGTAGGGTAGCTTTGCATTGAGTTGTTGTGTTATGTGGGTGATTTAAGTACCAGCATGTAGGTACCAATGCAGAGTCTTAAATTCAATGTAGACTGTCTCCTCTGTAGATAATTTGCATGGTGTTACAGAAGTTATTGTGGTATATGGAATCTATACCATAGTCTGTCAGGAAAGCAGAAACAACATGGAGGCAGGAGATGAAAAAGAGATGTCAAATACACATTGGAGATAATATAATGGGAGAAAGGAAGTAACTATGACCAAAATTACTATGTAACACAAAAAAGTTGCACAGTATACTATAAGTCTCACTTCATATTATATTCATTTTGGTACTATTTCATGAATTACATATAAAAAAGAATAATGTCTCGAACAATTTTTAATTATTAAATAAAAATGTATTGCTGTGATTTTTCAAAATTTAAAAGAACTTCCAACATTATATCGTCAGGAATGTCCTCATTTGGATTCCATGATTCCATTTCTTCCACACAATTAAGTAACTCTTGGTCCAGAGACTGATCCAAAAAGTCTAAATCATCAATCACTTCCTCAGGATTGTTCTCCACAACAATTTCGAATGAAATATTAATTTTGTTTGCTTCTCCTTCCATTTTCTTGCTGTAAATTGCATAAAAAATAAATATATCAGTAGAGATAGGGCACTGTTGGGTTTAAGTTCAGACAGGTACTTGTGAGTTTTTAACAGTGAAGTTATCTTTGGGCAGTGTATGGTATGCGGCAGGAAGTAGAAATATAAAAAAGTGTATGTGAAGAAGCCTAAGTAAATTCATAATTATACCAGAGAGGCCTAACTCAATCTATAACTATAACAGAGGGACAGTAAATAACTGTCAGAAAACGTTTTTACAAATTAACTTAAATTGCCCCTTACAAATTAACAACTTACCTTATATAAAGGTGATGAAGATAAATGAGAAAATCCTTTAAAGATGTACCTCAGGTAGTTGTAGTCAAAATGGCCGTGTTTCCCTCTCATTTTTCATTTATATTCATGTACATGACCAATCAAATGTCAGAAAAAAAAAGTAGAAAATGAAAGTAACATTTTAATTGGTTGTAAATTCTAACACTTCATATGTGTTTTTGTCATGTAATTTACCTCAGGATATTTAGACAGGGCTACAGCCCAAATGGCTCAATGGAATTCCACCAAATTTGGGAAAATGGTAGGGACTGGTATGTAGTAGGGCCTATTCTTTATTTGGTGAAAGTCTCTCCAGTGTTTTTTATGTAAATTAACTTTAAAAAGAAATTGGGAGCGCTTACCGGTGCGCGCCCCGGTACGCGTATTGGCAGCGCTACGGGAGTCCTCCATCTTGTGTTTCGGTAGATTTGAGACACAAGATGGAGGACAAACAACGTTGGGAATGGGTAAAAGGGGGACACGGTAGACACCCCCTGACCCACTAGGTTTTCTGAGGGGGGCTTAGGAGGCCCATATAGGCCAAAAAAAAAAAATAATAATAATAATTTTTCGCGGGGGGAGTGCCCGGTACGCGTACCGGGGAGCTTACTGGGGAGCGTACTTTGGTGAAAAACAGTGAGAAAAGTTAGAGTAAAATAATCATTTTGAGTGAGCAGAGGTAGGGTAGCCCTGAAAAGAGCTTTTGGGTTCTGTGGCTGATTTAGGTACCTACAAGTAGGTTCCAATGCACAGTCTTAAATTCAGGAGAAATATTCTATTCCCCTCATCTGAGAAGTGCACACCATCTCCTCTGTAGATATCTTGCATGTTGTAACGCAAGTTATTGTTGTATATTGAACCTATTCCATAGTCTCTCATGTAAGCAGAAACAGATTTATTCACATGTTTCCGTGCTTTCTCAAATTGTGGACAAAATTGGTTGGACGACTTCCATTTCTGTCTTTGGTATATATTGGAAAATACCAAGGCAGTTTGAGGAAAAAGTGCCATCAATTGCTCAAAGGTGTCCTTTAAAAGCATTTGCAGACCTACCCCAGTCAAAGTGCCTAAGTCATTTCCACCACAGTGCAGAATTATGAGGTGAGGGTGTGGCAGATGCAAAAAGGTTTTTACCAATGGTATCAATTGTTAACATCTCAATCCTCTTTGGCCGATCAACTTGATGTCTACATTTGGTAAATCAAGGTTGTGAAAATTTCTGGTAGCTGCATACCTTTGAGCCCAGTGGATGTAGCTATGTCCAATAATCCAGACAGAATACATGGTAAGAGGAGGTTCTGGTGCAGTCAGATGAAGTGTGGGAATGAAATGGCAGTTGGAACAGTAGGAGTTTGTAAAAAGAAACTGTGGAGTTTCAGTGCTCTTGAATCAGAAGCAATGATTGGTGGATTCAGAGAGTTGAAAACTGAAAGTTAGGGTGCATGGTTCTGTTTTGTGAAAGAAGTAATTTGAATGGTTAAGAAAAAGTCATTTAAAGAAACATTGCACCGGATAAGCTGGTGTATTGAGAGGTCAAACATCCTTGCTGAGTTCATTTGCAACATTGTAGAATAAACTTTTAAACCTGAGAGCTCAGTGAGGAGGGATTTGCTATGGTAACAGGTAGAAAGGGCTGAGGGGGGAGGGTGTTGGCTTGAAAATAGAGAGGGAAGAGTTTTGATTGGTTAACATGAGGAATATGTGTGTAGAATTAGAGGTTTTCTGAGCCATTCATGGTTGCAGTGCCTGGAGTACATACCTTTTGCTCTGCTAAAGAAATATTGGTGTGTGTGTCTGACACTGTTCTCAATCTCCCAAAGCATTTGTAAAGGTGAGGAATGATTCATTTAATATAGATAGAGACTTGTATACTCTATGGAGAAGATTTGGAAGCAAATTGTGTTTTTTTAATGTTGCTTTGTGTCATGTTTTTTGATAATGCTTGGTAAAAAGTTTTTACTGCATAGAGGAATTGTATTTTATAAAATTGTGAAGTTTCAGTAGTGACATGGAATGCTTGTACATAGGGCCTGTGCTGTGTTTCTTAAATGTGATGTGAAAAACGATTTTGGGGAAAATGAATGGCTTTTACATTTTTGAGGAGGAACAAATAGTGTCTGCATGATTAAATAAATATATTTGAACCTTTCACAATGATGTCACCTGTGTTACCTCAGATTAGGAAGCATATTGAGCTTCTTTCTTGTTGGTTTGTGTCATGTTTTTTGATAATGCTTGGTATTAATATTTACAAGATAGAGGAATAGTATTTTGTGAAATAGTGACGTTTCAGTAGTGAAATTGAATGCTTGTACATAGGACCAGCGCTCTGTTTCTAAAATGTTATTTAAATAACGATTTTGAGACAAATGAATGAATTTTACATTTTAGTGTTTGCATGATTAAAAAAATATATTTGAACCTTTCACAATGATGTCACCTGTGTTACCTCAGATTAGGAAGCACATTGAGCTTCTTTGCTGTTGGTTTGTGTCATGTTTTTTGATAATGCGTGGTATTAACATTTGCAAGATAGAGGATTTGTATTTTGTTAAATAGTGAGGTTTCAGTAGTAAAATTGAATGCTTGTACATAGGACCTGCGCTCTGTTTCTAAAATGTTATTTAAAATTGGGGCAAATGAATGGCTTTTACATTTTTGAGAAGGAATAAATAGTGTCTGCATGATTAAATAAATATATTTGAAGCTTTCACAATGATGTCACCTGTGTTACCTCAGATTAGGAAGCACATTGAGCTTCTTTACTGTTGGTTTGTGTCATGTTTTTTGATAATGCTTGGTATTAATATTTACAAGATAGAGGAATAGTATTTTGTGAAATAGTGACGTTTCAGTAGTGAAATTGAATGCTTGTACATAGGACCTGCGCTCTGTTTCTAAAATGTTATTTGAAAAACGATTTTGGGGCAAATCAATGGCTTTTACATTTTTGAGAAGGAATAAATAGTGTCTGCATGATTAAAAAAATATATTTGAACCTTTCACAATGATGTCACCTGTGTTACCTCAGATTAGGAAGTAGATTGTGCAGATGAGGTGAGGCATGCCCAGAGGTACAGAGGAGGTGAGGCCTGTGTTCAAGACTGTAGTGGGAGAGAGGCCTTTCCTGGGGAGCATAGGTGGTGAGGCCTGTGTCTAAGAGTGCAGTGGACTAGACTTCATGAAGCCTATCCCCCACTGCACTCTTAGACACAGTCCTCACCTCCTTTGTACCCCTGGACAGACCTCTCTTCCACTACACTCTTCAAAACAGACCTCACCTCCTCTGCACCCCTGGACAATCCTCACCTCATCTGCAACCCTGAATAGACCTCAACTCATCTGCATCCGTAGACAGGCCTCAGCTTATCTACACCCCTGGACACGCCTCACCTCATCTGCACCCAGTTACCATCAATTATACTCAATACATTGAGGCCTGTCCAGAGGACACAGATGAGGTAAGGCTTGTCCAAGGGTCAGAGGAGGTCAGTCCTCTCCACTGCACTCATGGACACAGGCCTCACCTCCTTTGCACCCCTGGACAGGCCTCACCTCATCTGCACAATCTGCTTACTAATCTGAGGAAACACAGGTGACATGATTGTGAAATGTGCTAATATATTTTTTTAATCATGCAGATACTATCTAATCCTTGTCAATAATGTAAAACCAATTCAAGTGCCTGAAATCTTTTTTTAAATAACATTTACAAAACAGAGCATAGGTCGTATGTATAAGCATTTGATTACACTACTGAAACCTCACTCATTTAGAAAATACAATTCCTTTATGCACTAACATTTCTTTCCCAAGGATTATTAACAATGTATTAGTCTCTATTATATTCTCTTCCTGACTTACTCTATTTTTCCACCTGTCCCCTTCTAACAGCCTCTCTCTGACTTATTCCTTTTTACATCCTGACTCTGTGTTACACTCTGTTACACTCTTTCTTTGACTTACATTCTCTTACACCCTGTCTCTAATTTATTCCCTCTGTCTCTTTTTTACAGCAATTTGTAAGTCATACTTTCTCTTACATTCTCTTCCTGATTTACTCCGTCTTACAACCTTTCTCTTTGTAACATTCTCTCCCAGAGTTACTCCGTATTGCATCATTTGTCTGTTTTACACCCTCTCTCCCTCTTTCTGACTTTTTTATTCTCTTCCACTGTTTGTGTTACACCCTCTGTCTGACATACTCCTTGTTACATCCTCTCTCTGATTTACTTCCTCTTACACCCTCTCTCAAACTTACGCTCTCTCTCTCCCTTTTACAGCCTCTCTCCCTTTTACTTTCTTTTACACCCTCTCACCTTCTAACACCCTCTCTCTGTCTTACATCCTCTTACACCCTCTCTCTGTCTTCCACCCTGTTACACCCTTTTTATGACTTACTCCCTTTATCCCTTTCTTTGACTTACTCCCTCTCCCTATTACATTCTTACAACATATTATAAACTCTCTCTGTCTTACTCCTTCTCTATGTTTTACTCCCTCAATCTGTTTATTTGTCTGACTCTCTCTGTCTTTTTGTGTTAGTTCCTCTAGCTCTTTTTCTCTGTCTCACTCCTAGTTACATAGTTGCTGTGATATAAACTTAGATATGTTGTAAACAGGAAAAAAGCTCCTGGTAAGACATCTAAGTCTTTCTTACGGAACATATGTAGATAAAAAAAAAATGTTGGTCAGAATGTGGATAAAGAGAAGGAGAGAGCAAATTTGAAAAGGAAGGAGAGGCCCCCCAAAAATGTTACTGCAGGAGAGAATAAAATCTATAGGAATAGAAGGCAGAATCAATTTAGGGACATTCGTAAACAAATGTTTTGCAATAGGGTGGTTTTAAATTTGTTAAAAAACATTAGGAAAGGTAAACAGAGAGCTGCTTTTTATAAGAAAATGATAAGTGTAGAGAAGATTGTTGATCAGGCTTTTGAAGTTAAGAAAAAATTATTTATTTTAATAATCAATAGAATTAGGACACTTAACAAGACAATCAAACAGTAGATGCAAAAGAGTAATTAATCGGACTACTTTTTGTAAAGTTTTTTCTGGAGAATGGATGCATAGTTCAAGTTGTGAGCCATTTTTTAATGAGGAGAATTACTTCCAGGAGAATGATTTAGTGCATGCAGTTGACACCAGTGGTCGAGCATATGAGGTGAAAGACGGTTGTCCGATTGAAAAAGAGAAACTTGTGCCTAGAGATTCAGAAGAGGTGTTAACTGATGAAGTTTTAGGGAGACGTACTAAGGTTCCAGTGTACACTTGGAAGTGTAGTAGTATTTGTAGTATGCGACAGGATTCAATCGATTTGTTTTGTAATTTCTTACGTACATATAGTAAGAAAAGTCTAAAACAGAAAATGAAGATGTTGCAAGACTTAGATCCTTGCAGAGTGAGAGAAAACACAGGTTTGCATGGGCATTCACCGGCTTGTTTTTCAAGAAAAGTATGTCAGAGTGTTTTTCATCATTTTAGAATGTTAGCAGTGCATCATAACAAAATGAGGAAATTAGTGAGAAGGTTGTATGATGCAAAAAGTCCAGCACTTAAGCTTAAACAATTAAACAGTGCTCTTTTGCATGGAACTGAATTAGATGTGAAGAAGATTTGTGAAGAAATTGAGATTTGTTATTTTGGTGAAAAAGAGGACAGTGTAGAAATTGACACAGAAATTCAAGGTAATGTGGAAGACAATGTACAGATTTCAAGTACAGAAAAGTTTGACCAGGAAATTACCAGGTTTAAGGTGAAATCAAGTGAAAGGCCTAATTTTACTTGTGTGGGTTGTCGACGAAGTCATTATAAGCATCAAACTAGATTAGTTGATTTATACGTAAAAAGTGAAAAGATAAATAATTATGAGTGGAAGGATTTTGCAACTTATTTGTGGGTGGAGAATTCTTTTGATTTGAGTTCTGATCAGCGTATTTGTAAATATTGTTATAATAAATTAAATCAAAACAGAATGCCTGCTAGAGCTGTTCATAATAATCTTTTTTAAGTCCAAGAAAATTTTATTAGGCAGAAAAAATAAGCATCAATACATAATATAAGCAAATAAAGAGGAGGGAAATGGGAAAGGGGGGGAAAGGAAAAAGGGGGGGAAATAGGGTACAATATGTAAGAGAAAATAAACAACATAATGCTGATCATGGGTAATTGGAAATAAGCATATAAGATACAGCAATCACAAGGTAAAAGCTTAATAAGAACTAAGAAGAAAAAAGCAATAACATAGTAGATAATCAAGGAAGTGGAAAGGGTATCATGGATGTTTGGGAACCTCTTGTTGAGCAGGCGTTGGGCGGGAAAAGTGGGCAGCGCAATTATCTAAGTATATCGTGATAGGGAGCCATAAGTCTGCACATTTAGCTGCTAATTGTATAGGGAAAACAAAGGCATTATCAAGTCTATGGTTATGACAAACATTGTACCACCATGCTTTAAAAGAAATATTGGATGAATTTTTCGAATTGACAGTGATCTGCTGAAAGGCAACATCCAATAACAAATCCACAATGCGAACATACATATCTACTTCTTCCCAGCAAGAGGATAAACTACCCAGAAAAAGATGAGTGTGAGAAAAAGGAATACATGTGTGAAAAATAAAATTAATTTGAGCCCAAACTTGTAACCAAAAGTCGTGCACATGTTTACAGAGAAATAACATATGAAATAAGGTAGCATTAGGGGAGGAGCAAGACCAGCATATGTCTGGGGTAGCAGAGAATCGTTTGTGAAGTGTGTAAGGAGTTTGAAGTAATCTGTTATATATGAAAAACAAGGATTGTGTCAGAGAAGCCGCTCTAGAAGTTTTACGGATTTTTATCCACACCTTATCCCATAAGGATATCGGCCAGTCTGTAGCGAGGTCGATTTCCCATTGATTTTCGACCTTGGATTTAGGCCTGGTGAACTCACATGTGTGAAGGTATTTATAGATGGAGGATGCTTTGGGAATGGTGCGCAAGAGAGAATGAAGTTGAATAGCAGGGTCATGAGAAACAGGGGGAGGGGACAATCGTGACAGTCGCGTGTAGACCTCCAGGATTGCAGTTTTAAGCAGGAGATATTTGGGAGCAAAAGACAAGGGCAAGCCAAAGGAAGAGCAGAGAGTAGGAAAGGGTAGAAAGGTGGAACCGGAGAAGAGCTGTGAAATCCAAATCAAACCTCGAGCTCTCCAAGATTTCCAGTAGAAGGGCTTGTGACCAATTAAGAGGTATTTGTTATGCCAGATGGTGGAGGAGAGGAAATCAGTGATAGTCGTGGGAGGAGAAGGAGCAGCAGACAATAGGAGCTTAAGGGTATATTTGTGGATAGGAGTGGGAATCGAAGAAGGTTTACGGGAGAAAGCAAGATATTCTGCAAAAGAAAATGGGGGAAGGAGGGTGTGCTCAACTTTAGTCCACAAAGGACAAGGGGAGGTGGGATCTTGCAGCCAGAGTGAAGCTTGGCGTAATAAAAAGGCCTTCTGATAGGCAGGGAAATCAGGAAAATTAACTCCACCCTCAGAGGTGGGACAAATAAGTCTAGCAAGGGACATTCTGGGCTTCTTAGAGTTCCACAAAAAGGAGGACAGAGTTGAATTGATTTTTTTGAAAAATTTTGCTGGTATGGAAACAGGGATGTTTGACAACGTGTATAGGATTATGGGAGAGATCATCATTTTAATAGTGTCAAGATGACCCCACCAGGATAGGTATAAGGGATGCCATCTAGCAGTAAGGTCCGCAATCTTTTGTGTGCATTTGGTCATACATAAGGACACAGTGTCTGGAATGGAGGGGGTGACAGACAATCCCAAATATTTAATATGAGAAGGCCTCCAAGTGAAATGTGAAGCAGTAAAGTCTTGTTTAAAAGTGAATTTGGTTAAAGGAAGGATCTCACATTTATCGTGATTGAGCTTATATCCAGAAATAGAAGAATAATTCTGAACCTCATCTAGGAAAGCAGGGATAGATTCTGCAGGGTTGGAAATAAAAAGTAAAATGTTGTCTGCATATGCAGCGAGTTTAATATGGAATCTGCAACTCGGAAGCCATGAATAGCAGGATTTTGACGGAGTTTGGACAAAAAGGGTTCTAGGGCAAGATTGAAAAGGAAAGGGGAGAGAGGACAGCCTTGACGCACGCCTCTACCTAGGTCAAAATAAGAGGAAATTTGACCATTTGCAAAAACTGCAGCTCTTGGGTGGGAATATAATAGAGAGACTAGGGAAATAAATTTAGGGCCAAAACCAAACCACCCAAGAGTGTGAAAGAGGTAACGCCACATAACCCTATCACACGCCTTCTCGGCATCTAAGGCAATCGCTGCAAGTGAATGTTGAAAATGGGACGACTTTGACAAGATGTTAAATAAGAGTCTAGTGTTGTCCGTAATATAACGGCCTTTAACAAACCAAGATTGCTCTTCTCCAAGGAGGTCAGGAAGTAAGTGATCTAAACGGATCGCCAATGTCTTAGCAAATAGCTTGTAGTCAATATTAACTAAGCATATGGGCCTGTAGTTTTTGCAATATTTTGCGTCCTTCCCAGGTTTTGGTATTAAACAAATGTGAGCATCCGAAAAGGTCCCCGAGGAGGCACCTTGAGCACAAAAGACGTGAAGGAGAGAGTGTAATTTTGGAATCAACAACTTAGAAAAGTGGAGGTAAAATTCAACGGTGAAACCGTCAGGACCAGGAGCCTTATTAAGTTTGAGGTTCTGCAATGCAGTGAGCAGTTCCAATTGTGTAATGTCAGATTCTAAAGAGGAAAGGTCGAGAGGGAAATTGGGTGGCTTTTGAATAGTAGAGAAGAAATGAGCGAGGGAGCTGGGAGAGGATTGGGTTTCAGAAGTGTATAAGGTCTCATAAAATCGTGAAAACTCGGTGAGGATATCAGCGTCTTTGTGTTTCAAGGTGTCACCAGAATCATAAATAGATTCAATGTTTAACTTATTATGTTTAATCTTTAGATAGTTAGCTACAAGCTTTCCTGCCTTGTTTCTACCCCCATAAAATTTAGCAGTAGATTTCAGCAAATACAAAGAAGCATCCTCCGTGGATTTCTCATTAAATTTCATTTTTGCTGCAACAAGGGCCGTCAGACTATCAGCAGAGTGAGAGGTGAAATAGGCGTGTTCCAATCTCTTAATATCTGAAAGGAGAAGGTTAGTGAAATGACGAGCAGCTTTGCGTTTGTTCGCAACGTAACCAATAATAAAGTCACGTGCTGCTGCCTTAAAGGCATCCCAAATAGTGTGTTTCGGAATACTAGGGGTATCATTAATCAAAAAGAATTAATCAAAAAAGGAAGTGAAGGCGGCAGTGAACTTGGGGTCAGAGAGGAGAGAGTTGTTAAAGCGCCATCTCTTTGGACCATCAACCTTAGCAAAAACATCAACGCTAGTGAGAACAGGAGCATGATCGGAAAGCAAAATCGGGCCAATCTCAGAATGCAAGAGCGATTGAGCCAGATTATGGGATACAAAAACATAGTCAAGTCTCGACTGGGAGCGATGGCACGGAGAGTAAAAAGTATACTCTCGTAATCTCGGGTTACAAAGACGCCAGGAATCTACCAACTTATGTTGGGAAATGGCCTGGCTGAACAATTTGTGTGGTTTGTTGGGAACATAAGGGGCCATGGATTTCCTATCAATAAAGGGATCGAGAGGTTGATTACAATCCCCAGCCAGGATAAAATTGTGGTCCATAAATTTGGTGAGAAGTGAAGAAAATTCAGCCCAGAAGAGAGGTTCACCGGTGGTTGGGCCATAGACATTAAGGAGAGAGATTGGAACACCTCTAAGTGATAGTTTAACATAGACCCATCGACCCATATTATCCGATTCTTGGGCAAGAATTTGGAAGGGGAGTGATTTACGACAAAGGACTGCCACACCATTCCGTTTGCCATCACCCTGTGAGTAAAAGACTTCACCCACCCATCCACGTTTAAGCTTAACAGACTCTGCATCAGAGAGATGAGTTTCTTGAAGGAAAGCAATATCAACATTCAATTTGGCTAGATGTGACAAAATCCGTTGACGCTTAATCGGAGAATTAATACCCTTCACATTCCACGACAATATATTCAATGACATAGCAATAATAAAACTTCAAAAAATATGCAATATATCAAAAGTAAATGAAAAACCCATGAATATAAAGAAAGAAACAGAAAGAGAATGAAAAGCAGTATAGATACGCTGAGATAGAGAAGAAGAAGAAAATAGACGAAAACGTGAGCATGGAGAATAGAATGTAAAGAAGCCAGAGAGAAATTCAGACATAGAGTAAGAAAAAAGGGTAAAATGGAAAGACATATGTAACCTGAAGAACATGGATTGCAAATCTTACATAAGCAAGGAGGTCTGAAAAGAGGATGGAGGACAGGACATAAACTTAGGAGCAAAAGCAAAGGAAAAGGAAAGGGAAAAGGAAGAAAACAAAAGGAGAGAACAAAAGATGAATACGGGAAACAAAGGAGGGAACAAAAAAAGAACATACCTACAAAGGAGAAGTACGAGAGAGGGTGGAGGAGGGGGGGAGCCACATGAGTGAAGCGCTACATCCAAGGACAACGAAGCGGGGACCGGGAGACATCAGGAAACATAGAAAAAATCCTGTGAGGACAAAAAGGAGAATAAAGGATTAAGGCATGACAAGAAGTTAAGTTGAGAACATAACTAACAACGAATGACAACCACCATGCAAATATAACGAAGAACCAACAAAGTGGGCCTCATAAAAATCAAAGACAATCAAGGTCAACTGTAAGGCGAAAGAAGTCTCTGAAAAGGATTAAGAAAGCAAAATGCAACAGCAATAAGAAAATCACAAGACCACTAATCAACCAGGAGCAGAGGATGAAGGTCCAGAGGAATCCATGGCAGACGTTTTGTGCGCGTTGATGAAACTTTGTAAACGTACTGGGTCTTCATATGTTGTAGTCTTATTATTGAACAAACATGGATGATAGAGGCCGTATCGTGCTCCCATCGCACGGAGGTCTTCTCTCAAACTCAGAAAAACCTTGCGACGATTGGCAGTAGCTTTAGCATAGTCCTGTGCAAAGAACAGGGATGATCCAGACCATGTCAAATTCGAGGAAGATTTGGCAGCCGCCAGTACCATTAGAAGATCAGTATATTCTAGAAAATAGAGGATGACCCCCCTAGGCTGTTGTGAAGGAGATGTAGAGGAAGGCGGTCTACCCAATCGATGAGCACGTTGAATGTTGAGGGATTTGTCCTGTGGTAAACGCAGGAGCTTGGGCAAGAACGACTGAAAGAAGACAATTGAGTCGGACCCCTCGAGTCCTTCAGCTAAACCATAAATACGGAGGTTATTACGTCTATTCCTGTTTTCCAACTGCTCCACCTGCCGTTGTAGATCTGAGGCTTGGGAGTTCAAGTGGGATACAGTGGAGGATGTTTCTTGAAAAGATTGAACTGATTTTTCAACTGCAGTCACCCTTGTTTCCATTTGCGACCAATTATCTGTAAGGACCTGGAGCTTAACGTTAGTCTCTTCCATAAAAGGGTGCAAGGATCGTATTTCATCCAACAATAACTCCATAGACACCTGTACATTTTGCTTTGGCGGCGAAGGGGGAGTTGTCTTTAGTCTCTTCACAGTAGTTTTAGAATTATCTTGTGAAGGCCTGGGAGGATCCATTGTTGTGTCTGAGCCAGAAGAGTTAAGAGAATCTTCCAGTTGCGAGAAGGCTGAGAAGACTTTAGAATTCTTCACAATATGAGGTTTAGTCGTGCTAGGCAAGCGCGACATTGCTTTAAGTCTGCCCATGTAACAAAGCCGTAGAATATCTGACGTTGTAGAAGGCACAGGATATGCAAACGAAGTTACCAAGAGAGAGAGCAAAACAGGGGTGCAAAGGTAGTTAAATGCATCAATGATAAGATAGAGTCATCACCACGGGACTCAAGTGTGTACAGCAGCGTGATAACTGTAGAAGAGCAGAAACTATCCACTGGCATGAAAACGAGGCACTGTTTACCTGGTGAGAACACTTTAAGGAATAGGCAGCAAGGTAGCAATCACAATGCTGGCAGCCTTGAGCAGGTAAGTAGGAAATGCCCCAGTCAGACACATAACGGAAGCCAGCAATGAATAGTATTGAGGAGCCTTGGCAGTGAATAACAACAAAACGAGATGCAGTAAAGTAATCCTCAACTTGCAGGTGAAGGTAGAGAGTAAACACTATGAAGCGTTGACAAAAGTTAAGGCATGGTAAACAACTCCCTTGTAATTATGAGGGAAGACGGGACTTCATGAGGAGATATGAGCCTTATGCTTCACAAAATGGCGGACGTGCCGGAAAAAGGGTCACACAGCACTTAACTTCAGCTGAAGATGAAGTATACAGGCATTAGGAAGGTCTATAAGCCCAACTGGATGCACTGGTATCGTGTGCTTGAAATGTAGAGCCAGTAGTCCAGTGACTGCAAAATAGTGCGCATTGCGCAGAGATCGTAAGATGGCGGCCGCTACCGGGAGATTCTTCACATAACTTACAAGTGCCGAGAACAACGTCGCAGAGGCGTGTCAATCCTTCCAGGGATATCAAACACAGTCAGGACATGTTCCGACGCCTAGGCAGCTGTCCTTCACAGGAGTGTGCACACAGGAACCGGCTTGTCTCTTGGAGCCGCGACGGAGCCTCACTCGAGCACCGCCATCACTCGCGGGCGCCAAGCCACGCCCCCTGTTCATAATAATCTTGAGTTGGTAGACATTCCTCCTGAATTGATGGATTTAAATACATATGAGTCTATTTTGATTCAATGTGTCCATCCTTTTCAGGCAATTGTTCGCATGGAGCCTAAGATAGGGAAATTGCCTCCTTCAGATTTACAGAGAGGATTAAAGGGAAGAATTGTTTATTTGCCTCTAGATTTGAAGAAAAATATTGATACAGTTGGTGTAGAGAAAGTGGAAGAGGAACCTCTGGTTATTCTAGTTAATGAGGTTCCGACAAAGAGTAAGAAAATCTGGCAAGATTTAGTGGATGTTAGGAAAGTCAAAAAGGCAACGTTGTATTTGGTCAAAAACAATGACTACTACAAACATGTATGTGTTGGAGCAGAGGAAACAGCTGCAGATGAAGACAGTGATTGTTCAGCTGGCCAAATTCAAAAAGTTAATGTGTCTAGAAGTGAAGAAATATATGAACATTATACTGTTCATCCTTTGCATTCCAAAGAAGTAATGGGGAATCCAATTGACTTGTTTCAAATGAAAGCAGCAAAAGGAAGTCCCATTAGTGTATGGGAAGAAAGTTTGGAAGCTCGTTGTTTTCCACATTTATTTTCAACAGGTCGAGGTGGACGATATGACGATCGACCACTTCAAATTCCTGCATCTGAATATCGAACTTTAAGATTATATGCTGAAGATCCAAGGTTTTGTCAATGCATTCCTTATTTGTTTCATCTACTGTATGAAAGTGACTTGTCTGGGCTTTCTTATGCACTAAACCATGTACTGAAAAGTGGAGCACATCTGCAAAATGATTCGGCGAGGGACTTTATGGGGAAAGTGAATCTGCAAGATAATATTTTGGAATCTCATCTAATCAATCTCATGGCATGTCAGCGTGGTACAAACGAATATTGGTACTGTCGTCATGGGGAATTGAAATGTATGCTAAGAAACTTAGGAACTCCTACATGGTTCCTCACTCTTAGCTGTGCTGAGTATGCATGGGACGACTTACTTCAATTTCTACGAGAGGCAAATGCAAATATACAAAATATAGAATTCAAAACTCCTGGAGAACTGTGTTTTTTGGATCCAGTGAATGTATGCAGATATTTCAATCATAGATTTGAAGCTATGATGTCTTTTTTTACCAAAAAGAAAATACTCCCCTTGGAGAGGTTTTGGATTTCTTTTGGAGAAAGGAGTATCAAGCGAGAGGTGCTCCTCACATACATATGTTGTTGTGGATTAAATATGCACCCAAATTTGGAACAGATTCAGATGAGACAGTGATGAGCTTCATTGAAGAATATTTAACATGTGCTGTTCCGAAAACTACCGAAGAAAACAGTTTAAGGCAACAAGAATACGCTTTCAATCCCATCGTTGTGGAAAGTACTGTCGCCGAAAATTCAGAAACAAGGACAAGTTCTACACAAAATGTCGTTTCGGGTTTCCACGACCAGTGATTTCTAAAGGAAGAGTAAATAATTTGATGTCTTCTCTGCGACATACTGTGACGAGGAAATCACCAAAAAAATACATACAATTGGAAAAGAAACGAAGAGTCCCAGTACATCAACGACTACAACCCAGTGATTTTGTCCATGTGGAATGCTAACATGGATATTCAGTTCATTGCTGACAACTCTATTGCTGTGGTTCGATATGTGACGTCTTACATCACAAAAAAAGAAAAGACAGAACTGAAGGAAATGTGGGAGGACATTTCACATGAAAAGAGTATAAGTAAAAAATGATACAGTTTCAGTCTGAAAATGTTGTCGCATCGAGAAATTGGAGCATATGAATGTTCTGATCGGTTATCATCAGCAAGTCTCTACGCCAAGTCTAGGACAATTATTTGGGCAAGTGTAGGACTTGCTACAACACGAAATCGAGTTTTGAAATCTGTACAAGAAATTGAGTATTTGGCGGAGAAAGAACCAAACAGTACAGATATTTTGAAGACAAACATGTTGGATACATACTATCCAAATAGAAGTAGTCATCTTGAGAACAGTTGTTTGTATGAAGTTCTGCAAAACTATATTTATAAGAGGAAAATCAGAGAAGATATCAATAATGGAATATATGCTGTCATTGGGTGTGAAGCAGAGAAAAGGTCATTTGATTAATCATCGAAAATTGAGTTGCGAAAATCCAGAGAAAAGGGAATTTTATTATTTAGCTCTTTTGCAACTCTTTAAGCCATGGCATACATAAGAGGAACTACTTGGAGATTTTCTCCGTTACGAAGATTCTTTTAATGCAATCAAGGATACCATAGAATGTCCTGTTTTTCCAAATTATCTGCAAATGTTGAACGAAGAAATAGAGCAAGAAGCCTCAATTGCTGTAGAGATTGCTAGAGACAGTTCTCAAGACAGTTCTACTTCATTGAGTCAGGATCCACTAGGAGGACCAATTATCCAAAATGAAGCTGCCACTGCCATGGATGAGGTGGAAAGAGCTATGGAACAAGCTCAAGATGATGTAGTTAACTTAGAAGATTTAGTGAAACAACTAAACCTTGAGCAGAAACAGATATATGACGAAGTCACAGAACAGATTGAACATGGATTCAGTCATGAGAAAAAAGAGTGCTCATGTACATCATTTAAGCCTGTCCGACTGTAAATGAGTGGAGAAGGGGGAACTGGAAAAAGTTTTCTGATTAAAGCAATTGCAAGTTATCTGCAGAAAAGGACTGAATCACCGCTATCTTGTGTTGTTACCGCTCCAACTGGGCTGGCAGCACATAACATTAAAGGGATTACTTTACATCGTTTACTGATGCTGCCAGGGGAGCATGATAACAAATTGCAATACCACAAGCTATCTGGAGATGCGTGTTCTGAAGTTTCCAGAGTGCTGAAGAAAATGAAACTTCTTATCATTGATGAAGTAGGCACGGTCTCAAATCTAATGCTTGCTTTTGTGCATTTGAGAATGCAAGAAATTCTTATAACAGAGTATGATGTGTTATTTGGAGGGAAACACATCATTGTTTTTGGAGATCTACTGCAGTTGACTCCAGTGAAAGGGCAACCAGTGTTTAAAATGGTCACGCATGAAGATACCAGGAAGTGCCTAGGAAGCATTGGAAACGTTAATATATGGTTAAATTTCAAATATGCAGAACTACTCCAAAATATGCGACAGGCAAAGGATGAAGATTATAAAAATATTCTACAAGATGTAAGAATTGGAAAAGTAAGTGAGCATGGGAAAGAAGCTTTACATGCACGATTAATTTCAAATTTGTACCCAAATGAAAATATTCTTCCAGAGAATATTTTTAAGAAAATGAATGAGAACAAATCTGGGATATGTTTGATGCCAACTCTGCAAGAATGTTCCATGTTCAACAACAAAATGTTAAAGTTAGAAAATGAAGAGATAGTGAAACTGGAAGCTATAGATAAAATAGAGCATATGGGAGCAACAATTATTTTGTCTGAAAATTTTAAATCAAAATTGGATTCATTAGAGAAGACTATATCTAAAACTGCTGGTTTTGAAAAGACTCTGAATGTGTGATTAAATTGTCGTATCATTTTGAGAAGGAATTTAAATGTTGGAAGAGGGCTGGTAAATGGAGCAATGGGTCATGTTGTTGATTTTGTGAATTAATAAAATAGAGATGGAATTGAAATTTTAAAAATTCGATTTGATGGCATTGACGAAATAGACCAAATTTGTCGTTGTTCAGCTAGATTTTTGCTTGTGAAAGACTTATATGTTCGCCGAAAACAGTTTCCTGTTTGTTTGGCATATGCGGTGACAATCCATAAATCTCAAGGTTTAAGTGTAGATAGCGCTTTGGTGAACATTGGAAGTTCTGTGTGTAAAGAGGGTATGGCATATGTGGCATTATCACGAGTCAGAACTTTATCAGGATTGTACTTGATTGAGTGTGATGAAACAAAGATTTGTGCAGATCTAGATTGTGTTAAAGAATACAATAGGTTAAGAAGAGAGTATGCTCCACATTTGCCTCAATATCCTCTGTTTGAAAAAACGTGTGGTAGGCCGAAAAAGAAGAAATGAGAATAATTGCAGTGAGGTAGTAGCAAAAAGACAAAAAGTAGATGAAACTGTAATTGTAAGCAGAAAGAAAAAGGATTCTGTTGAAGATGTTGTTGGATTTAAGTTTGAAAACAGTTCTGGTGTCAACTGCTATGCTAATGTAGTAGTTAATGTTGTTTTTTTTCTTCAAACTTTACAAGAACAGATTGCTGAAAATCGGGATCAAAGATTCTGTTGTTTGTTGAATTCTGTGTTTGAGAAATGTAGCAGTGATAGAGCAAAAATAGAAAGTGTTTCAGAAATTCGAAATCTGTTAGACATATGTTCTGGTCAAAAACAATTTTCACAGAATATTCAGCAAGATTGTCAGGAATTTTTAATCTATATGTTTGATATATTGGAAGATGAAGGTGTAGATATAAAAAATCTTTTTAGCCTTTCTTATCAATAGCAGCATGACTGTGACAACTGTAGTTTATCAAGTACTACTACAATAGACACCGAAAGATTTATATATTTGTCTTTACCAGACTGCAAATCAGTGCCTTTTAATAATCTAGTTAAAGCAGCTGATCACAATATGGTGTGTACGCAATGTAAGTCTGCAATGCTGTCCACATTATTTATACAAAATTATGGTCAGTATGTCATTTTAATGTTCCAACGATGTACACCTGATGGAACTAAATTGACAACTTCTACTAAAAATGTCGTGGCTTCTCAGTTATCAATTTCAGGGAGAACTTTTGCAACTGTAGCTATTATTTATCATGACGGTCCTTCAACAACATCAGGGCATTATACAGTTTATTTAAAATCTCGAAAAGGTTGGACTAACTGTAATGATAGTCATTTGACTTTCAAACAACGTTTACCTTTTGACTTAAAAAATTCATACCTAGTGTTTTTACAACCAAAATTTAAGTAAAGGTAATTGGCTTATGAAGACGAGAGCAGTTAATAAAAGTTAGTCTGCTGTTTAAAATTATATTGTGAGTAAATGTGTTCGAGATAATATAAAAATTCTAGTTGTCATATAGGTACTGTAAATGGATCTCATAGTAAGTGATATCAGTATTATAGGAAATGTTGAATAACAGTGAGCCAGAGATGGAAATATGCATATTTAAACATTTTGAAAATGTTGTAGGAGCTTTTCTATCAGAACGTTGGGAAAACGGTAATTTCTGACTTTGTTTTGAGTTATTTGAAAATATACTGATACATCTGACACTATTTGGCCTTATGGAAAAGTGAAGGAATAAGCAAAGAGTCATGACTGAACACAAGAAAGAAATGAAAACATTGAAAAATATTTCACATGTTCTTGGAGCTTTTCTTATAGAAAGTCGATGAAATGGAAGTTTTAGAGAACAGTAGAGTATTTTCCAACGAAAAGGACCTTCATGATGTACTATTTGGCTTTCAAGAAAAGTAAGTGAATCAAAGATTAGTGTACATATGTGATTTGTAAGTTTATATGGTTTTTTTAAACACAATCTTTTAGATTGTGTTTTTTTTTTCCCCGCTGCCATATGATGAGTAGTTTGAAGTCACTATTTTTAGTGAAATTCAATATATTCTGACAACAGCAAAAATAAACTATGTAACATGTTGTACAAGTTATTCTATAGTTTGTATTGTGTAATTTAAATTCTCATTCTCTCTCGCTGCTTTAGTCCTCTTCCCCTCTCTTTCCTTCTTTTGCTCTCTTACTCATTTTCCTTTCCTCACTCATTGTACTCCACTTCACTCAGTCCTTCCCTTAGTCCCTCTGTCTACTAACTTCCTCACTCCTTTTCCCTCAATCCTTCTATATTATCCTCTCTCCCTTTATCCCTTCACTCTGTGACTCCCCTTCACTCGCTCTAAGTCATCTTCCATTCCTCATTCTTGTAAATGCATCCTCAATCAGACTCCTTTCCCTCTCAGTCATTCCCTGTTTACTTACTCCTGTTTCCTGATTTAGTTTTGCTAACTCACATTCTTTTAATATCTTTCTTACCTTCTGTTAATTTCTCTCTTCTTCTCTTCCTCTCTGTCACTGAATGTATCTGCCTTACTCCTAGTAATTTGCTCTCCTTCTATTTCTTTTTCCCTCTTTTTGTCCTTCTACATTACTTTATTTCCCTTTCTGTGTCCTTCACTCTTACTTTATTTCTTAGTACACTTTTATGATTTTTAACCACTTGACTTGTCTCTTCTATTTGAAAATATATATTTTACTAATTATAACTTATTTTCACAGATACAAAGTGTAGTAAAAACATGTAATTAAATTTACATTAATAATATGGTAAGTGTGACTAAAAAAATGTAGTTTGTCATCACCCTTTGCTTTAACCGCACTACTATTCTCTCACCCTACCTCACTCCTGTTTCCTTACTCTGCTTCCCTCGCTTATTCTTATCCTCCATGTTTACTCTTCTTTCTCTTACTCTCCTACCACATTCAACTTCTTTCAGTCCCCCTGCTTTACTTCCCTTACTCTCTGTTCCCTTCCCTCACTCCCTCACTCATTCCCTTACTCATTTACTTCACTCCTCTCACTCCTTATCTCAGTCCGTCTGTCCTCACAGTTCCTCACTTCCGTTCCCTCGCTCTGTCTGTCTTACCATCGCTGTCTCAGTCCCCTCACTCTGTCACTACTCTTTCATCATGCTCACTCCCTACAACTCACCCACACTCCCTTACTTACCTTTCTTTGCTGCTTCACTCAGACCCTTTCAGTCACTCCTTCCTTTACTCTCTCTGTCTTTTCTCTCTGTCACTCCCCATGTCTTACCCTTATTCACTTTTATCCACCCTCTTTCACCCCTTTTTACTTACACTCACTGCTCTTTTCTCACCCTCCCTCACTGTTGTTCCTTTACACAGGTTCCGTCACTACCCCTCATTCCCCATCCTTTACTGTCCTTCCTTTTACTTTCAACACCCACTCACATTCTCCCAGTACCTCTGCTTTAGTCTTCTTCCCCCTCTTCCCTTCTTTCGCTCCCTTATTCATTTTCCTGTTCTCACTTACACCCTATTACACCTTCTCTCTGTCTTACTATGTAATAAACAGTCCCTCTGTGTTGCTCCCTCTAGCTCTCTTTCTCTTAACATCACTCTCTCGGTGTCTTTCGCTCATGCTCACTCCTTTATTTTTGTTTTATTTTTTTTGGGGTGCGCGCCCCGGTACGCATACTGGTGCGCGTACCCTGGAAAAAAAAGAATGACAGGTTTTTTTTATTTTTATTTTTTCTAAATTGGAGGTAGTTCTAAAAAGAACTGTTTTTTAATTATTTTTGTTGTTTTATTTTTTTATTGTTTTTCTGAACTTTGTTTTACTTTTTTTGGCTTTTCTGAACACTTTTATATTTTTTTTGTATTATTTATGGGGAGAAACAAAAAACGGAATTGTAAAGAGCTCAACTGGACCTAAAAAAAATCAGGAAAAAATTAAGGGTGCTTTGGGCACTTGTGGTTATCACCAACAACGTTGATGAGATTTATACTTTGCTCACCATAGCTAAATGTTCTACCACAATATATACAAACAATTTTGTATCTGCCTCGTTGCATGTGGCGAATCATTGTGTGATTCCCAAATGATTTTTTTTTCGCAGGGTGCCCCCTGGATAGTACAGCGCCACAGATGAGACAGGTCACCTTTGCAGCGTTTACCTTCTTTGCACCCCTTGGGATTTAAAAAAAACTCCCATATAAAGTGCTCCTTTGGTTTATATGGGGGATTGTCTTCCAGCAGGAACTGCCTTCTCTCATCCTCCTCCTCCTCGTCCTCCTCTTCTTGTTCACCACCAATGTGATGTTGTGGTGGCCCTTGTGGTGGTGGTGGTGGTGGGGCAGATGCTCCAGCTGCTGCTGCTAATGTAGCCATTTCTCTATCAATAGAAGCAGGTCTTCCTCACTCAAAGAACAAAGTAAGAATGAAGAAAAAAGGTGGGGGCTTTCATCATTTGGAAAACAAAACTGTTCTGAACCAATGAAAAGTGTTATTTTCAGGTCACATGACCCGACGCTCTTACGTTGCGCGATCGTATGCGCTCGGGCGCTTCCGGGTGCGCTGACGCTGTGCGTCATAAGACGCTTCACGCGCCTACACGATACGTCACGATGATGTTTTCGTGCGCGGCAATGGCGCTAACGGGACGCTCACTGGTACGCGCACCGGGGTGCGCCATAACACTGCGCTTACCCGTGCGTTCACTGGTACGCGCACCAGGAGCGCACCAAGGCTTAATAATAAAAAAAAAAAATATTCATGAAAAAATAGTATTACATAAATATACAATATAGGATTTATTATAAAAATATTATATTTCATAGCTAAAGAAATTAGCTATTAAAAAACCGATGAAATTCACTGAAAAAACATAGGTTTGAGGCCCTATATATAGTTAGGAATTAGCATTTACAAAACCTATGAAATTCACTGAAAAAACCATAGGTTTCACACCAGTTATAGTTAGGAATTAGCATTTAAAAAACCTATTAAATTCACTGAAAAAACCATAAGTTTCCCACCAGTTATAGTTAGCTGGAAATTTTACTCGCATAAAACCATTGAAATTCCCATGTTATAGTTAGTTGGACTCACTATAACTTGCGCGTGCAATGTACTGCTGATGACGTCACATATTACATCACTCATGACATGGTCAGTGACATCACTCATGACATCACTGATGACACCATCCTTGTGACAGAGTGACAGACCTCCTTTCACTGAAATGTAACCCTTGAAACACATATTCAAAAATAGAAACTAAAATTTTCAAAAAAATGGAGATTCCCATACCAGTTACCACAACCAATTCAATAATTCCACTATCTATATACACATCCACTCATTCACCAACAGTTCTATATAGTCACTCATACATATACTCACTCATCATATGTAGTGATACACCTATACATCCTCTTACACACCGACAGTCATCCAATAGATACTCTCACACATACTCACACATGTAAATAAACTATTGAACATCCATTTATTTGCATATACAGCTATACACACACTACCACACTTACTTCTATGGAAACTTACACATACTTACTCTCTTAAACAATCACTTATAGAAACACATACTAATTTAAACAGGAACTCTTACAATACCTCACTCTCACATATACTCACTTATATACATCAATATTCACATATACTAGATTAAAACATATGTAGTTACTGATAAAGACACTAGTGAGACAGTCATTCACTCACTAACACACATATACACACTCATCCACCCATACAGTCCAGCACATATGCTGTCTTCAAAACACATACAAAGAGAGGGTCAGTCATTCATGCATGTATGTGCTAAGTAATACCTCCACCAAACCATACAGGCACTCATACTGATACTAAAAAAAAACGTAATAACCCTTATACACACACATGTAGCTACTCACCAAGCCATGCAGCCACTTATACACAAAGTGAAACACTAACACATATATTTGAATATTTAAACATTACTCTCTAATATATGTTAACCAATCAATTAATTTTTTTAAAACATCCATGTAAACACTTATTTAAACATTTATTCTTCCATCAACTTTTACATATACATATATAACACATATTTATTTTTTAAAAAGACACACATTCACTGGATGGTGTCATCAGTGATGTCATGAGTGATGTCACTGACCATGTCATGAGTGATGTAATATGTGACGTCATCAGCAGTGCATTGCATGCGCAAGTTATAGTGAGTCCAACTAACTATAACGTGGGAATTTCAATGGTTTTATGTGAGTAAAATTTCCAGCTAACTAAAACTGGTGTGAAACCTATGGTTTTTTCAGTGAATTTATTAGGTTTTTTAAATGCTAATTCCTAACTATAACTGGTGTGAAACCTATGGTTTTTTCAGTGAATTTCAAAGGTTTTTTAAATCCTAATTACTAACTATAACTGGTGTGAAACCTATGGTTTTTTCAGTGAATATATATATTCCAAAAACGAGAAGGTTGCCCTTGTAGAGATGCCAATAAATGATGGTAAGTAACTGCATTGCTTTATTCATGGTTGCAAGCACATCGTATTTTCCCTCAAAAAACTGCCATATGCATTTTGGGCCATGCCCTTGTTCACTGGCGTTTTCCACAGCCTACATGGCAGCCATGTGGACTATAAACCATAAGCTCCGCCCATTTGGGACTTCGTGTTTCCATTGATTTCTGGGTATGGAAGTCCGTTCATACTTCATAGGGATTGCTGCTCAGTGTGCGTGAAAAAATTAAAATCTGTACTTCCCAAGTGGGTTACGAGGAGAATCGTCCAAAGTACCTGCTTCTTTTTCACCAACATGCCGAATTTACCATCACCTTTCAGGCACCCAGAAGTCCAAACGCCAAGGTCCCCTTTTGTAGAGCAGTCTCTGCGACGAGGCGCGCCGCAATTATATTCCAAAAACGAGAAGGTTGCCCTTGCAGAGACGCCAACACTGATGGTAAGTAACTGCATTGCTTTATTCATGGTTGCAATCACATTGTATTCTCCCCCAAAAAACTGCCATATGCATTTCGGGCCATGCCCTTGTTCACTGGTGTTTTCCACAGCCTACACGGCAGCCATGTGGACTATAAACCATAAGCCCCGCCCATTTGGGACTTCGTGTTTCCATTGATTTCTGGATATGGAACTCCGTTCATGCTTCATAGTGATTGCTGCTCAGTGTGCGTGAAAAAATTAAAATCTTTACTTCCCAAGTGGGTTACGAGGAGAATTGTCCAAAGTACCTGCTTCTTTTTCACCAACATGCCGAATTTACCATCACCTTTCAGGCACCCAGAAGTCCAAACGCCAAGGTCTGCTTTTGTAAAGCAGCGGGGCGTCTCTGCGACGAGGCGCGCCGCAATTATATTCCAAAAACGAGACGGTTGCCCCTTGTAGAGACGCCAACACTGATGGTAAGTAACTGCATTGCTTTATTCATGGTTGCAAGCACATCGTATTCTCCCCAAAAAAACTGCCATATGCATTTCGGGCCATGCCCTTGTTCACTGGCGTTTTACACAGCCTACACGGCAGCCATGTGGACAATAAACCATAAGCCCCGCCCATTTGGGACTTCGTGTTTCCATTGATTTCTGGGTATGGAAGTCCATTCATACTGGCCTAGAGGGTCAGAATGTTTCTAGCCTGCCCCCTTCCCTTATTTCGCAACTTTGTTTTCCTGTTTTCTTGTGTCTCGGTTCTACCGAGGCGCAAGATGGCCACCAACACTTCCTGGTTTAGAGTGTTGACAGCCAATCAGCATGCAGCTTGTGCTCGTAATTGAACGGATCTCCGTACGCGTGTAGAACTCTGTCTCTAGATATCGCTATGATTTTACTTGCAATTTTCTCAGAAAATACGGGACGGATTTACACCATTTAACAAAAAACACAATCTGCGAACCAAATTCTACCTCTCTGCCAAATTTGGTGTAATTCCGTTCGTCCGTTCGGGCTGTAGCCCTGGCTAAAGGTCCTATGGAAAATTGCATGGGGAAAACACGTTTTGGACCCCCCTTTTTTCTCAGCCCCCACTTGACGAATTAACCCCAAACTTTCAGGGAAGGAGCGGAACCGAGCGAGACATTTTCTTGGAGAAATTCACGAAGATTCGTCTACCGGCGGCAAAGTTATTCCACATAGAATGGTATGGATTTCCTATGGAAACTAGGTCCTAACTATAATTATCTACTGGCGACCGCCAGTAGATAATTATATATATATTTTGTTTAAACTTCTGTCAAAATGGCGTAGGGAGGGCCTTATTTCTGGAGATGAGTTTAAATTCATGCACAATGAGTTTCCAGTCTTACCAGTATTTTATCTAATACCAAAAATCCACAAAGGTATATCTCCTATACCTGACAGACCAATAATCTCTGCTCTCAGTAGTGTAGGAGAAAATGTTGGGCAGTATATTGATTTCTATTTTACAAGATCATGTGAATAATTTGCCCAGCTTTGTTCGGGACACAAGCGATTTCCTGCAAAAAATAGATGCAATTGAGTGGCAGGAGGACATGCTTTTAATAACTTTGGACGTGGAGTCCCTTTACACCAGTATATCACATAGCAATGGCCTAAATGCTGCCAGTTACTTTTTAGGCCAAAGATCAGCACAATACTATGAACACAACAAAGTGGTATTGAGCCTAATGGATTGGTGTCTTCACAATAATTATTTTGCATTTGGCAAAGATGTGTGGAGACAGTTGAGGGGTGTTGCGATGGGGGCCTGCTTCTCCCCCAGCTATGCGTGCTTGCACGTAGGCTGGTGGGAGGAGCAGGTCCTCAACATTACGCATAAAATCTGGATGAATGAAAAAGTGATTAAATATCTGCGTTATATTGACGATATTTTTATTGTGTGGCAAGGGAATGAAGAAGACGCAGTCTCCTTTATCAAGGAAATCAATAACAACTCCCTGAATTTAAGATTCACATCACATATTAGTGCAACACAGGTTGAGTTTTTAGATGTTAAAGTATATATTGATGATTCCTTCAAATTACAAACCACACTCTTTAGAAAACCTACCGCAGGTAACACTACTCTGCACGCCTCCATTCTCCACCCCAGGCACACAATAGCATTCCTTATGGAGAAATTTTGCGTCTCAAAAGAATATGTAGTTCTGCTGTTGATTTTGACAAATGTGTCAGGGAATTGCGAGACCGACTAAAAGATCAAGGATACTCTAATATCATATTCGGTCAGGCTTTGGCTAATACTAGAACCCGTGCGAGTCTCTTCCCAGACCCACTAGTAAACAATAACACTGAAGAACAAACCCAGTCAGCAGATACCAACACATTTCCAAGATTCATTACAGCTTTTAGTGATCAAGAAAACACCATCAGAAAGAGTATTAACAAAAACTGGCCTATTGTCCTTACAGACAATGTCTTAGGAGCCATCTTACCACCTAAACCGACCGTAACTTTCCGCAGAGCACGCAACATGGGAGCAACTCTGGACCAACCAAGTCCAGAATTAAAACAGAAACCTAACTGGCTGGCACCAGCAGCCGGATTCCGCAAATGCTCCAGTTGTCGCGCCTGCATGTTCGGTGTGAACAAGACCCACTACTGTACTCCATTCAGTTCGGAAGTAATTCCCATTGTAGGCAATCACACCTGCAAAACAGAATTCGCTGTGTATATCCTGACGTGTACCTGTGGTCTCAATTATATTGGGAGCACTAAACAACAGGTACACGTCAGGATATTACAACACTTAAGAGCCATCTTACACAGCGACCCTTCCTATCCAGTGGCTCGCCACTTTGAGCTAAAGCACAACAACGAAGTTAATTGCTTAAGATATTATGTAGTGGGAGCAGTTCCGAAATCACGTAGAGGTGGAAACAGAGAGCTCAGACTTAGACAACTAGAATCCAGCATGATCCTCGAGTACGGCAGTAAATGGCCCAACGGGCTCAACAATACCGAGGATCTGCATACTTTCTTATAACATGACTCTTTGTATATAAAGGCCAAAAAACTCTTTCTTAAGAGTTATGTTTTTGGACCCCAGGTAGTCAGGTTCCCTGTTGCCTAGGTGGATATGAGAAGTTAAAACATAGCAAACATATGTACAGATTGTATACGGTTTCACGATTTTTCTAATCTCTTCCTTCTGGCTATTTAGGTTCCCTAGTAGTCAGGAGGGGTACACTTACAGTTCTTCGACTGTTTTAGATTGTGTAAATATATTAAATATCCTGTTTTCTTCTTTTCTCACAAGATTGTTTTCAACACTTGTTTTAGCCACAGGGTTTTTTTAATCAGTCTTTTATGATGAACTCCGTATTTAATAGGAAATGTTTTTATCATGCTTTAATATTTGACAAAATGTGATTTTATTCTAAATTGTTTAATAAGCATGAGGTTAACATATTTGTACAGGTGGTTTTATCATTGACTGTAGCACTTTATTCACAAATGTTGACACATGTTAGTAAACGTATTTCTGCACTTTAGACATGGATTGTTTCGCACTGTAAAAATCACTTTGAAATGCACCTTCCGATGCTAGTCCTTTTTATTAACATGTGGTGCTTGCAAAGTATAACAAATAGGAACTCACTGTAAATAGCTTTTTATTCTATTTTATCTTCTTGGATTTATCCAGTAATAAGTGAAGATGACAAAGCTTTATCCTATTTAGAAATTGTTATTTAAATTTCTTTGCGTATTTTCACAGTAAGAACTACAACATTTAAGATGTTGTCTATGCCTATGGTCACATGATTTGATGAGGGGGCTGGGATTGGAAAGTCACTGAGCATTATAAAAACAAAATAGTTACAAACAATCGTTGCATGTGAGCAAGGGCTTGCTTAGCCCGAAACGTGCAATGCACTTTTCCAGCTGTACTTGCTAAAATAAAGAAACCTGTAACTGATCCTGTGGTCCGTCTCCTGTGTGAACGCCTCGCTGGTCCGTGAGGATTGGAAGCAGCGTGGAGGTGTTTTCGTGTATATATATATATATATTTACTGAAAAAACCATAGGTTATAGACCATATATAGTTAGGAATTAGCATTTAAAAAACCTTTTTTTACTCACACAAAACCATTGAAATTCCATATATAGTTAGTAGTACTAACTATATATCGCGCACCCGCAATCCACTGCTGATCATGTCACATATTACATCATTCATGACATGGTCAGTGACATCACTGATGACATCACTGATGACATCTCAAATGACATCACTGATGACATCACTGATGACATCTCAAATGACATCACTGATGACAACATCCAGTGACTGTGTATTTCTGTAAAGTTAAAATATGTCTTACATATTGAAGAATGAGTGGATGTAGAAGTGTCTGGATGAAGGATTTAGTAGGTGCATGACTGACTGTATGAGTGAGTGGTTAAATGTGTCTCACTGAGTGCATGGGTTAGTGACTGAACTGTGTTAATTTGTGCATCATTTTGTTTGTTGTTCTGTAAACTGCTGCATGTGTTGATCAGTAGCTATATGAGTAAGTATATGGGTTATTGATTGGTTGCTCAAGTATTTGTATGGGAGACTGAGTGTGTGTGTGGGTGGCTGGGAGGTGTATGACTCTGTGCATAGATGTGTGAGCAGTTGATTCACTAGATGTATGGGTTCAAAAGTGCATGTGGAAACAGCTGTATGGGTGGTTGACTGTGTGCATCAGTGTATTGGTGAGTGAATGGATATCTCAGTGCTACATGTCAAAGTAAGTACATATGTAAAACACAGTACGTGTGAGAGTTGGCATATATAAATAACTGTGCATAAGAGCCAGTGAATGTGTGAGTGGCTGTATGGATGATTGTGAACTTGTATCAGGGATTGTAAAAGAGAGTAAATATGTGTTAGTATATGTTTGAATAAGTAAGGTGTGTATAACTGTATAGTTGAGGAAATGGAGGTGTGATTGATTCTTTGCATGACTGACTAGGTGTGTAAGTAACTCCATGGATGAGTGACAGTCTGTGAGTGTCTGTTTACACTGAGTGTATCTAAGGTTATATTAGAGTCTGAAGAGGTTCATCGTATTATCACATGAATGATGTCATCAGTGATGTGATCAGTAATGTCAAATGAGATGTCATCAGTGATGTCATCAGTGATGTCATTTGAGATGTCATCAGTGATGTCATCAGTGATGTCATTTGAGATGTCATCAGTGATGTCATCAGTGATGTCATTTGAGATGTCATCAGTGATGTCATCAGTGATGTCACTGACCATGTCATGAATGATGTAATATGTGACATGATCAGCAGTGGATTGCGGGTGCGCGATATATAGTTAGTACTACTAACTATATATGGAATTTCAATGGTTTTGTGTGAGTAAAAAAAGGTTTTTTAAATGCTAATTCCTAACTATATATGGTCTATAACCTATGGTTTTTTCAGTGAATTTTCAAGGTTTTGTAAATGCTTATTCCTAACTATATATGGTCTATAACCTATGGTTTTTTCAGTGAATTTCAATGGTTTTTTAATAGCAAATATCATAAGCTGTCGAATGTCAAATACGTGGTAAGAAAAAACATTTTCGTGTTTATGCACACTGATCTGCTTTGAATGCTGCCCCCCCCTCATTTCTATTAGGAGTACTCTCTCTTTGCAGATAGTGAAGGGTAGTTAACGCAGGCCTTTGCCCCCGTTGTAATCCGTCGTGCCTGCTTCTCTCTCCATTTGATTGATTGTTATCCAAGCATTTACTGTTTTAGAATTGGTTCTCTTTGGTTCATTCTCTATTTACAAACAAGCACAGAGTCGCAATACTCTGTTTAGTCTTTGCAGATAGCGAAAAATTGTGTAAAAAAACAAAAGGAATCGAGCAAAATCAGTAGGCCACTAATGGGATCTCTTTTTGACCTCGCTAAAATAGAAACATTAGGAACAACCCCTCATGAGAAATACGAAACTAGTGAGATGAACTGAACTCCACACCATGATGGCTGCAAGACAGCTCGGCTCCGCCACCCACCCCGCCCAAAATAACGATAAACTCTATGCAAATATTACAAATATATACAACACACCAGCAAAGTAACAGGGTAAAACATTTTATTAAATAACTATTTACATAACTATTTTATACTTTTTGTTGCCCAATCCGGCTAGCTCAATCGATCGAGCATGAAACACATGCACTCTGATGGTTCAAAGTTTTGAGGAGTGCTTGTAACACTGTCTGAAGCCTATTTGCACTTGCTACAGCTTCACTATTCTCAATGTAAGTGGGGGCTGTTTGAGGACGTGACTGCATTTGAAAACAATGTGATGCGGTGCCACCCTGAACCGCTTGACGGAGGCCCCCGAGGGACGGTGTCATGGCGCGGACTGGGAGGGGGAGCTTGGCTCTGGCCCCCTCCGCAAGTCGTGTTGCTCTGGTGTGGCCTGAGTTCGCCCCCGACATAGGTGGCCGGCTCCCGGGGTCAAGCGGAGCTTTTTGCCTTTTGGTGACTCTTCCATTCTTGACCTTGTCCCACAATCCGTTTCACCTAAAGACACGCTGTAGTGGGGCGCCCCTTTACCGTTTCAGTTGCCATTCCGCCCACTTTTGCTACACTGTGCCTCTTCCGCTATTCAGCTGTTTACCGCCCGCTCTTTCGACTACAGCGTCTCGCTCACCATGTACTTGAGTTGCTCCCGCTCTTGCGGTGCAGCGATAGGCGGCTGCCACAGGACTCTCAAAATGGCGGCCGGCTCTTCAGATTTGGGCGTGGTCCACTAAAATGGGCCTGCGACACCTTGGAACTCGGACGCTTGTCTGCTAGAGCTTGGGCTCCATTCTCGAAAGCGTCCCCTCAGCCTTGAAGATTCTACAAAAGTCTTGGGGGCCCCCGACTCCCGCAGGCTTCTGGTGGGGAGCGGCTAGCATGATTGCTCGTGGAATGGCCACGACGGAGCTACGAAATGGTGGTGCTCTCATGCTAACGCCAGCTTCAGTCTGAAACATCCAGAAACACTGTAGACTACCAATTCGATCAGTTCCGGTAGCGCCCCAACGTGACCCGGTAGAGAAGAACTTGCCCTCCCCTCTTTGACTGATGGTTCTTGTTGCCTGTCCCTTCTGTTGTCATTTAACGGAACTATTTAGCCTGCTGAAAGGGGTTGTGTTCCGACCGCTGGTTGGTGGAGACATTTTGACTATATTCTGGACCTGCGTTGTCGCGTAATGCGTCATATGACGCGCCGCGTTAGCGCATCCGGAAGTGCTCCGGTGCGCGAAGCGCAGCTTCCCAGAAGCGATCCGGGGCGCGGCGCGCAGCGCGTAACGTAAGCATAACAGGTCATGTGACTTGTTAATAAAACTTTTCATTGGTTCATTTTACTTTTCTTATTCTAATGATGAAAGGCTTGGTCATATGACCTAAAAATTACGCTTTTTATTACTTTCGAACATTATTTTTTCTTAAACATATATGTTATAATGTTCCAGGCTAATGTACTTTCCCGGAAAATTTACAACTGTCCTGCAAGTAAAATATATTCCTTTTTCGAGAAAAAGGGCGTTTCTTCGTCCCATGACGGAGCCGTTGAGCAAAAGAGGCTCGGCCTGCTGTCTTAGTCGCCGATACGCCTGAATATCAGATTCTTATCGATCACTTTATGTTGCAGGAGTAGAAAATACAACAGCCCTTGACCATTTATCTTTACTGCGTTCCTGCGTATTATACCTTTTACCCTTCATGTAATTGGACTGCTTTATTTCACTTGCCTTTTACTGATTCTAAAACAGTGACTATTATTAAAAACTTTACCAATGTAAATACTACTACCATGTTTTCTTTTAAAAACCTTTATTGTGAAAATGTCAGTATACAAATACGGGCCTATAACCACGTGGGCCGGCCACGGAGCAAACTGTAATCGTATATGATGAGTAGACATTTACACTCTAGAGGAATGTAACGGGCGGGCCATTAGGTTGCAAGAACTAAGGTGTCTAACAGTTGCGGAATCGGTGGACGTACATTTTATAATTAAAATACGACAGAGCCAGTTACAATAAAATTATCTAGATATACATTTGCGGGCAAGTACCATGGGTGACGTTAATTCGAACTTTCAATAGTACAGTAATCAATAACACATCAGAACTTAATATCAATAGGGATGTCGAAATATTCAATCAATTCTCGTCCCCGCCCGCCATGTGCTTCAAAACTGCATACGTATCTCGTGATTTTAAGGTTCTGCAACCAGCACACAACAAGGAGTTACGAGTCCCATTTATTCCGGCGCAATTTTGGGCGAGGACGGGCTGGTCCAGGATATAGTCAAAATGTCTCTACCAACCATCGACTATGATGATGTTCATATGCTGTATTTATTAGAGTAACACTCATCTGTCCACATGAAATTAATTTGCCACAATCTAAACATGTCATTTTAATCTTTCCAAAGTTCTTCTAAATATTTGGGACCGTTTCCCTTACCTCTGATGCTGTCAGTGCCACTTCTTTGGTGAATGTACTGGCAGGTCGGGGGTTCTCCTCCAAATCTCTCTTTTGTACAGCACTATAATTAATCGGTGCCACCTCTCCATATGACGATGCATGGTATAGTTACCATAACTATATATTTTTTCAGTTCCTCTGGAGAGTACATCGTGGCAGATGAGGCAGGTAACGTACCGGGCATTTACCTTTTTTGCATGTAGAGGAAAGGAAAACAAATTCGAGCGTCCGAGTTCTAAGGTGTCCCAGGGCCATTTTAGTGGACCAGGCCCAAATCCAAAGAACAGGCCGCCATTTTGAGAGTCCTGTTGCAGCCGCCTGTCGCTGTAGCATCAAGAGCGGCCGAAACTCAGCTGAGTGGCAACTGAAACGGTAAAGGGGCGCCCCACTACAGCAGACGAGCCTCCACCTGGGAAGGCCCGTTCACGCCGCCTCCCCCCCCCCTTCGGGCACCCCACACCGTTATTCGGAGAAGGATTGTAGGATGGCCACACCAGTGCGGCAACTTGCTAGACACCACCTCGGTGCCAACCGAATCTCAGCGCCTTGTGGTGTCTTCTATTCAGAAAATATTGTTGGGCTGTCTTCGACCTATTCGCCGCAAGTGCGCACGCAACTCAGCTGCATAGCGAGTGAAACACCAAGGGGCCCCCCACTGCAGCCGAGGAACCTTCATCTTGGGGGCGACGCACAGCATCACATTGCTTTCCAATGCAGTCAGATCCTCAAACAACCCCCACTGACTGACGCGAACTCACAGGCCAACGGAGCGCCCCACGCCGACTTTCGGCGCAGCATTGTAGGATGGCCACACCAGTGCGGCAACTTGCTAGACACCACCTCGGTGCCATCCGGATCTTGGCGCGTTGCGCTGCCTTTGGCCCTATTCACACATCGGTCCGCTACTGACGCCACCTCACAGGCCAACGGGGCGCCCCACGCCGACTTTCAGCATTGTAGGATGGCCACACCAGTGCGGCAACTTGCTAGACACCACCTCGGTGCCATCCGGGTCTTGGCGCGTTGTGCTGCCTTCGGCCTATTCGCACATCGGTCCGCTACTGACGCCACCTCACAGGCCAACGGGGCGCCCCACGCCGACTTTCAGCATTGTAGGATGGCCACACCAGTGCGGCAACTTGCTAGACACCACCTCGGTGCCATCCGGATCTTGGCGCGTTCTGCTGCCTTCAGCCTATTCGCACATCGGTCCGCTACTGACGCGAACTCACAGGCCAACGGGGCGCCCCACGCCGACTTTCAGCATTGTAGGATGGCCACACCAGTGCGGCAACTTGCTAGACACCACCTCGGTGCCATCGGGATCTTGGCGCGTTGTGCTGCCTTCCGCTACTGACGCCGCCTCACGTGCCGACGGATTTTCTACGCTTTTTATACCCTATACCGCATAACAGGTCATGTGACTTGTTTATGAAACTTTTCATTGGTTCATTTTACTTTTGGTTTCCTAATGATGGAAGGCTTGATCATATGACCTAAAAATAACACTTTTCATTGGATGAAAACTTTTTTTTTCCCAAACGATGAAAGCCCCACCTTGTTTCTGGATGTTTCAGACTGAAGCTGGCGTCAGCATAAGAGCACCACCATCTCGTGGCTCCGTCGTGGTCATTCCGCGAGCAATCATGGCAGCCGCTCCCCACCGGAAGCCTGCAGGAGTCAGGGGCCCCCAAGACTTTTGTAGAATCCTCAAGGCTGAGGGGACGCTTTCGAGAATGGGGTCCAAGACCTAGCAGACAAGCGTCCGATTTCCAAGGTGTCCCAGGGCCATTTCAGTGGACCAGGTCCAAAAAGGAAAGAGCCTGCAGCCATTTTGAGAGTCCTGTGGCAGCCGCCTATCGCTGCACCGCAAGAGTGGGCGCAACTCAGCTGAATGGCGGATTTTGACACAGTGTACCAAAAGCGGGCGGAATGGCAACTGAAACGGTAAAGGGGCGCCCCACTAAAGCAGACGAGCCTCCACCTGGGGAGGCCCGTTCACGCCGCCTCACCCCCCCCCCCCCCGGGGCGCCCCACGCCTTTATTCGGAGCAGCATTGTAGGATACCAAAACCAGTGCGGCAACTTACTGGACATCACCTGGGTGCCATCCACATCTCAGCGCGTTCTGCTGCCTTGGGACTATTCGCACAACAGACCGCTACTGACGAGCCACCCCCCGGGACGCCCCACGCCGTTATTCGGAGCAGCATTGTAGGATACCCAAAACCAGTGCGGCACCCAGGCAACATCACCTGGGTGCCATCCAGAACTCAGGACGTTGTGCTGCCTTGGGACTATTCGCACAACCGACCGCTACTGACCATTGTTCCTTCTTTTTTCCTAAAAATGTTTAAATGTTTTTACTGTTTTTGTTGCGTTGTATATATTTATAAGTTATTAAAGTTTTATAATCCTACTACTTTGTTGGAGTGCTATATATTTTTAATGTGACACATAATTGTAAAAACTTTGATGTACAAAGAGGCATCCCTGGAATCTTCAGCTTCAGGCTCGGTCCCCTCCCTAATCACAATACAGGATGGTTTTCAGATAGTAGGAACGCGTGTGGTGTGACGGATCTCATCGGGTGGGGGCCTTGATCTACTGTAACTCCTTTGAAGAGAGGTGATTCTTTACAGCTGGGGCCATCTGCAGGGCTAGGTGATAGCCTGGGACCGGCCTGGACAATCGGACACAGAGGAAGAGGAGTGTCAGAGGGTGCGGTAGTGAATAGGGCGAAAGGGAGGTGTCGGGCGGGCACAGGGTGTGATTCTCAGGGAAGAGCAGCGCAGATGGGGGGAGGTTTATTGCCCATGCATAAGACAGAGAGCGGGGGTGACCAGTGCCTGGGGGAGATGCTTGCGAGGGTGGGGAGCCATGCTAAGGATCGACAGCGTGCAGAGAGTGGGTCTGGTCAAGGCATCTAAAATGGCTGCCGTGCACGACAAAAGTGTGGCATTTGAAAAAAGGCAAGATGGCGCTCAACACTTCCTGATTTCCTTCGAATCGAACGTTAACAGACGTTATCTCTCCCACACTACCGGTCCCCCTGGGCTTAAACGCCGAGATGGTAGGGACTGCATCCCGTGGAGATAGGCCGAGACGTCACTCAGCAGAAAAAAAAAAAAAAAAGTCTATAAACATACAATAAGTTAAAAGTCAATCATTCTTGTTTCCTTGTAGTACGCTCCCCAGTCCGCTTCCCGTTACGCTAACCGGGCGCACCCCACCAAAAAAAACAATGTTTTTTTTTTTGGCCCCGCGGAGCCCTTTTAAAGCCTCCACATCAAACCTAGGGGGTCAGGGAGGATCTACTATGCCCCCTTATGGTCATTTGCCCCTTTGCTTTGGCCTCCTCTTGTCTCTCGATCCTACCGAGAGACAAGATGGCGGCCGCTCCGTACTGTTTGGAATGTTTACAGACACCGGAGAGCCAATCAGCTTCGCTTCGCAAAGCTCCGTAACGCGAAAAGTACGCGAAACGGAGCGCTACCCGGGACGCTGTCACAGATATATATCTTTTTTTGAACGTTAATTTCTCAAAATCCACTGCAGCACATATATTGAGACCCAGCAAAGGCACATCGGGCTACCGGTCCCTACAATTTTGCCAAGTTTCGTGCAAATCCATTCAGCCGTTCCCATGTTAATTTCCATAGGGCGGTTGGCCTCACTTTTAGCCCGAACGGCTGAATGGATTTGCACGAAACTTGGCAAAATTGTAGGGACTGGTAGCCCGATGTGCCTTTTGTAGGTCTCAATATATGTGCTACAGTGGATTTTGAGAAATTAACGTTTAAAAAAAGATATATATCTGTAACAGCGGACCGGGCAGCGCTCCAGGACGCGTACTTTTCGCGCAACGGAGCTTTGTGAAGCGAAGCTGATTGGTTCTCCGGCGTCTGTCAACATTCCAAACAGTCCGTAGCGGCCGCCATCTTGTCTCTCGGTAGGATCGAGAGACAAGAGGAGGGCAAAGCGAAGGGGCAAATGACCATAAGGGGGAATAGTAGATCCTCGCTGACCCCCTAGGTTTGATGTGGAGGTTTTAAAAGGGCCCCGCGGGGCAAAAAAAAAAAATAATAATAATAATCGAACGGCTGAATGGATTTGCACGAAACTTGGCAAAATTGTAGGGACTGGTAGCCCGATGTGCCTTTGCTAGGTCTCAATATATGTGCTTCAGTGGATTTTGAGAAATTAACGTTCAAAAAAAGATATATATCTGTAACAGCGCACCGCTTCGCGTACTTTTCGCGTTACGGAGCTTTGCGAAGCGAAGCTGATTGGCTCTCCGGTGTCTGTAAACATTCCAAACAGTCCGTAGCGGCCGCCATCTTGTCTCTCGGTAGGATCGAGAGACAAGAGGAGGCCAAAGCGAAGGGGCAAATGACCATAAGGGGGCATAGTAGATCCTCGCTGACCCCCTAGGTTTGATGTGGAGGTTTTAAAAGGGCCCCGCGGGGCAAAAAAAAAAAATAATAATAATAATCGAACGGCTGAATGGATTTGCACGAAACTTGGTAAAATATTAGGGACTGGTAGCCCGATGTGCCTTTGCTAGGTCTCAATATATGTGCTTCAGTGCATTTTGAGAAATTAACGTTCAAAAACAAGATATATATCTGTAACAGCGCTCCGCTTCGCGGAGATAAAATTATATCTGTATTACCTAGCTGTTGCTAACACCAGTTAGCGACGGCTAGTAGGAGATAGCGACCATCTTGGGCCCCACTTTGCATGTGAGTGATATTTATCACTAATGACATGCAAAGTGGGCATGCCAAGATGTTAGCGACTGGAAACAGTCGCTAACATCGCTATCTCCTATTATCAACTTTTGGAAATATTCGAGATAAGCGCGAATATCTCCAAAAAGTAACAGCTGCCCTGAGCAGTTCTTAGCCATGTTATCCAATGGGAGGTGGATAACATGGCTAAGAGCATTAGCTCGGTAATGCATGAATATCGCTGAGTTTTCAGCGATATTAATGCATTGCGGTCGTTTTTTATCGTATTTGCGATAAACCTTGATAATAGCAAGGTTTATCTGCGATAATTTCTGACGGTAAAAAAATCTTTGCAATGCATCGTTAGGGATAAATATCGCTTAACTTTGGTAATATGCCCCAACGTCTGTTAACGTTCGATTCGGAGGAAATCAGGAAGTGTTGAAAAACATTGTCTGCGCCATCTTGTCTTTTTTCAAATGCCACACTTTTGTCGTGCACAGCAGCCATTTTAGATGCCTTGACCAGACCCACTCTGTGCACGCTGTCGATCCTTAGCATGGCTTCCCACCCTCGCAAGCATCTCCCCCAGGCAGTGGTCACCCCCGCTCTCTGTCTTATGCATGGGTAATAAACCTCCCCCCATCTGCGCTGCTCTTCCCTGAGAATCACACCCTGTGCCCGCCCGACACCTCCCTTTCGCCCTATTCACTACCGCACCCTCTGACACTCCTTTTCCTCTGTGTCCGATTGTCCAGGCTGGTCCTAGGGTATCAGCTAGCCCTGCAGATGTAGTTTATGGCCACAGCTGTAAAGAATCACCCCTCTTCAAAGGAGTTATAGTAGATCAAGGCCCACACTCGATGAGATCCGTCACAGCAGAAGCGTTGCTATTATCTGAAAACCATCCTGTATTGTGATTGGGGAGGGGACCGAGCGTGAAGCGGAAGATTCCAGGGATGACTCTTTGTACATCAAAGTTTTTACAATTATGTGTCACATTAAAAATATATAGCACTCCGACAAAGTAGTAAGATTATAAAACTTTAATAATTTATAAATATATACAAGAAAACAAAAATAGTAATAACATATAAACATTTGTAGGGAAAAACAACGAAGTAGCGGTCGGCTGTGCGAATAGTCCCAACGCAGCACAACGTCCAGATGTCCGGCGTGGGGCGTCGCGGGGGGTGGGTCATCAGTAGCAAACTGTTGTGCGAATAGTTCCAAGGCAGCAGAACGCGCTGAAATCTAGATGACACGAAAGTGATGTCTAGTAAGTTGCCACCCAGCAAATGACGGCGTGGGGCGTCGCGGGGGGTGGGTCATCAGTAGCAAACTGTTGTGCGAATAGTTCCAAGGCAGCAGAACGATGGCACCAAGGTGATGTCCAGTAAGTTGCCGCACTGGTTTTGGTATCCTACAATGCTGCTCCGAATAACGGCGTGGGGCGCCCCGGGGGAGGCGGCGTGAACGGGCCTCTCCAGGTGGAGTGTCATCTGTTGTAGTGGGGCGCCCCTTTACCGTTTCAGTTGCCATTCCGTCCGTTTTTGGTCCACTGTGTCAAAAGCCGCAATTCAGCTGAGTTGCGCCCACTCTTGCGGTGCAGCGATAGGCGGCTGTCACAGGACTCTCAAAATGGCGGCAGGCTCTTTCCTTTTTGGGCCTGGTCCACTGAAATGGCCCTGGGACACCTTGGAAATCGGACGCTTGTCTGCTAGGTCTTGGACCCCATTCTCGAAAGCGTCCCCTCCGCCTTGAGAATTCATCAAAAGTTTTGGGGGCCCCGACTCCTGCAGGCTTCTGGTGAGGAGCGGCTGCCATGATTGCTCGCGGAATGACCACGACGGAGCTACGAGATGGTGGTGCTCTCATGCTGACCCCAGCTTCAGTCTGAAATATCCAGAAACAAGGTGGGGCTTTCATCGTTTGGGAAAAAAAAAAAGTTTTCATCCAATGAAAAGTGTTGTTTTTAGGTCATATGATCAAGCCTTCCATCATTAGGAAACCAAAAGTAAAATGAACCAATGAAAAGTTTTATAAACAAGTCACATGACCTGTTATGCGGCATAGGGTATAAAATGCGGAGAAAATACGTTGGCACGTGAGGCGGCGTCAGTAGCGGACCGATGTGCGAATAGGCCGAAGGCAATACAACGCGCCAAGATCCGGATGGCACCGAGGTGGTGTCATAGTTGAGAGTTCTGAGCAGCGGTTGTAACACTGTCTGAAGCTTATTTGCAGCTGCTGCAGCTTCACTACGCGCCAAGATCCGGATGGCACCGAGGTGGTGTCTAGTAAGGTGCACTGGTGTGGCCATCCTACAATGCTGAAAGTCGGCGTGGGGCGCCCCGTTGGCCTGTGAGTTTGCATCAGTAGCGGACCGATGTGCGAATAGGCCGAAGGCAGCACAACGCGCCAAGATCCGGATGGCACCGAGGTGGTGTCTAGTAAGTTGCCGCACTGGTGTGGCCATCCTACAATGCTGAAAGTCGGCGTGGGGCGCCCCGTTGGCCTGTGAGATGGCGTCAGTAGCGGACCGATGTGCGAATGGGGCCGAAGGCAGCGCAACAATATTTTCGGAATAGAAGACACCACTAGGCGCTGAGATGCCAAGATCCGGATGGCACCGAGGTGGTGTGTAGCAAGTTGCCGCACTGGTGTGGCCATCCTACAATGCTGAAAGTCGGCGTGGGGCGCCCCGTTGGCCTGTGAGTTTGCGTCAGTAGCGGACCGATGTGCGAATAGGCCGAAGGCAGCACAACGCGCCAAGATCCGGATGGCACCGAGGTGGTGTCTAGTAAGTTGTCGCATTCTGTGGCCATCCTACAATGTTGAAAGTCGGCGTGGGGCGCCCCGTTGGCCTGTGAGATGGCGTCAGTAGCGGACCGATGTGCGAATGGGGCCAAAGGCAGCGCAACAATATTTTCTGATTTGAAGACACCACAAGGCGCTGAGATGCCAAGATCCGGATGGCACCGAGGTGGTGTCTAGCAAGTTGTGGCACTGGTGTGGCCATCGTACAATGGTAAAAGTCGGCGTGGGGCGCCCTGTTGGCCTGTGAGATGGTGTCAGTAGCGGACTGATGTGCAAATGGGGCCAAAGGCAGCGCAACAATATTTTCTACAATATTTTCGGAGTAGAAGACACCACAAGGCGCTGAGATGCCAAGATCCGGATGGCACCGAGGTGATGTCTAAGTTGCGGACCGATGTGCGAATGGGGCCAAAGGCAGCGCAACAATATTTTCTGAAGAGAATACACCACAAGGCGCTGAGATGCCAAGATCCGGATGGCACCGAGGTGATGTCTAAGTTGCGGACCGATGTGCGAATGGGGCCAAAGGCAGCGTAACAATATTTTCTGTATGGAAGATACCACTAGGCGTTGAGATGCCAAGATTCGGATGGCACCGAGGTGATGTCTAGCAAGTTGTGGCACTGGTGTGGCCATCGTACAATGGTAAAAGTCGGCGTGGGGCACCCTGTTGGCCTGTGAGATGGTGTCAGTAGCGGACTGATGTGCGAATGGGGCCAAAGGCAGCGCAACAGTATTTTCTGACTGACACCACAAGGCGCTGAGATGCCAAGATCCGGATGGCACCGAGGTGATGTCTAAGTTGCGGACTGATGTGCGAATGGGGCCAAAGGCAGCGTAACAATATTTTCTGTATGGAAGATACCACTAAGCGTTGAGATGCAAGATTCGGATGGCACCGAGGTGATGTCTAGCAAGTTGCTGTACTGGTGTGGTCATCCTACAATGCTGAAACTCGGCGTGGGTCGCCCCATTAGCCTGTGGGATGGCGTCAGTAGCGGACCGATGTGCGAATAGGCCGAAGGCAGCACAACGCGCCAAGATCCGGATGTCACCGTGGTGGTTTCATAGTTGAGAGGCACTTCATCTGCAGTGGGGCGCCGAGATCCGGATGGCACCGAGGTGATGTCTAGCAAGTTGCTGTACTGGTGTGGTCATCCTACAATGCTGAAAGTCGGCGTGGGGCGCCCCATTAGCCTGTGAGATGGCGTCAGTAGCGGACTGATGTGCGAATGGGGCCAAAGGCAGCGCAACAATATTTTCTGAAGAGAAGACACCGAAAGGTGCTGACATTCCAAGATCCGGATGGCACTGAGGTGGTGTCTAGCAAGCTATGCAGTTGAGTTGTGTGCGCACTTGCGGCGAATATGTCGAAGGCAGCATAACAATGTTTTCTGAATAGAAGACACCACAAGGCGTTGAGATTCGGTTACCACCGAGGTGATGTCTAGCAAGTTGCCGCACTGGTGTGGCCATCCTACAATACTGCTCCGAATAACGGCGTGGGGTGCCCGAAGGGGGGGGGAGGAGGCGGCGTGAATGGGCCTTCCTAGGTGGAGGCTCGTCTGCTGTAGTGGGGCGCCCCTTTACCGTTTCAGTTGCCATTCAGTTGAGTTTCGCTGCTCTTGATGCTACAGCGACAGGCGGCTGCAAGAGGACTCTCAAAATGGCGGCCTGTTCTTTGGATTTGGGCCTGGTCCACTAAAATGGCCCTGGGACACCTTAGAACTCGGACGCTCGATTTTTTTTTCCTTTCCTGTACATGCAAAAAAAGGTAAATGCCCGGTACGTTACACGCTTCATCTGCCACGATGAACTCTCCAGAGGAACCGAAAAAAAAATATAGTTGTGGTAACTATACCATGCATCGTCATATGGAGAGGTGGCACCAATGAATTATAGTGCTGCATAAAAGAGAGATTTGGAGGAGAACCCTTGACCTGCTAGTACATTCATCAAAGAAGTGGCACTGAGAGCTTCAGAGGCAAGGGAAACGGTCCCAAATATTTAGAAGAACTTTGGAAAGATTAAAATGACATGTTTAGATTGTGGCAAATTAATTTCATGTGGACAGATGAGTGTTACTCTAATAAATACAGCATATGAACATCATCATAGTCGATGGTTGGTAGAGACATTTTGACTATATCCTGGACCTGCCCGTCCTCGCCCAAAATGGCGCCGGAATAAATGGGACTCGTAACTCCTTGTTGTGTACTGTTTGCAGAACCTTGAAATCACGAGATACGTATGCAGTTTTGAAGCACATGGCGGGCGGGGACGAGAATTGATTGAATATTTCGACATCCCTATTGATATTAAGTTCTGATGTGTTATTGATTACTGTACTGTTGAAAGTTCGAATTAACGTCACCCATGGTACTTGCCCGCAAATGTATATCTAGATAATTTTATTGTAACTGGCCCTGTCGTATTTTAATTATAAAATGTACGTCCACCGATTCCGTAACTGTTAGACACCTTAGTTCTTGCAACCTAATGGCCCGCCCGTTACGTTCCTCTACAGTGTAAATGTCTATTCATCATATACGATTACAGTTTGCTCCGTGGCAGGCCCACGTGGTTATAGGCTCGTATTTGTATAATGAAATTTTCACAATAAAGGTTTTTAAAAGAAAACATGGTAGTAGTATATACATTGGTAAAGTTTTTAATAATAGTCACTGTTTTAGAATCATTAAAAGGCAAGTGAAATAAAGCAGACCAATTACATGAAGGGTAAAAGGTATAATACGAAGGAACGCAGTAAAGATAAATGGTCAAGGGCTGTTGTGTTTTCTATTCCTGCAACATAAAGTGATCGATAAGAATCTCATATTCAGGCGTATCGGCGACTAAGACAGCAGGTCGACCCTCTTTTGCTCAACGGCTCCGTCATGGGACGAAGAAACGCTCTTTTTCTCGAAAAAAGAATATATTTTACTTGCAGGACAGTTGTAAAATTTCCGGGAAAGTACATAAGCCTGGAACATTATAACATATATTTAAGAAAAAATAATGTTCGGAAGTAATGAAAAGCGTAATTTTTAGGTCATATGACCAAGCCTTTCATCATTACAATAAGAAAAGTAAAATGAACCAATGAAAAGTTTTATTAACAAGTCACATGACTTGTTATGCTTACGTTACGCGCTGCACGCCCCGGATGACTTCCGGATGCGCTAACGCGGCGCGTCATATGACGCATTACGCGACAACGCAGGTCCAGAATATAGTCAAAATGTCTCCACCAACCAGCGGTCGGAACACAACCCCTTTCAGCAGGCTAAATAGTTCTGTTAAATGACAACAGAAGGGACAGGCAACAAGAACCATCAGTCAAAGAGGGGAGGGCTAGTTCTTCTCTACCGGGTTACATTGGGGCGCTACCGGAACTGATCGAATTGGTAGTCTACAGTGTTTCTGGATGTTTCAGACTGAAGCTGGGGTTAGCATGAGAGCAGCATCATTTCGTAGCTCCGTCGTGGCCATTCCGCAACCAATCATGGCAGCCGCTCTTTATCGTTATTTTGGGCGGGGTGGGTGGCGGAGCCGAGCTGTTTTGCAGCCATCATTGTGTGGAGTTCAGTTCATCTCACTAGTTTTGTATTTGTCATGAGGGGTTGTTCCTAATGTTTCTATTTTAGCGAGGTCAAAAAGAGATCCCATTAGTGGCCTACTGATTTTGCTCGATTCCTTTTCTTTTTTTTTACACGATTTTTCGTTATCTGCAAAGACTAAACAGAGTATTGCGACTCTGTGTTTGTTTGTAAATAGAGAATGAACCAAAGAGAACTAATTCTAAAACAGTAAATACTTGGATAACAATCAATCAAATGGAGAGAGAAGCAGGCACGACGGATTACAACGGGGGCAAAGGCCTGCGTTAACTACCTTTCACTATCTGCAAAGAGAGAGTACTCCTAATAGAAATGAGGGGGGGGGACCATTCAAAGCAGATCAGTGTGCATAAACACGAAAATGTTTTCACTTACCACGTACTTGACATTCGACAGCTTATGATATTTGCTATTAAAAAACCATTGAAATTCACTGAAAAAACCATAGGTTATAGACCATATATAGTTAGGAATTAGCATTTACAAAACCTTGAAAATTCACTGAAAAAAACATAGGTTATAGACCATATATAGTTAGGAATTAGCATTTAAAAAACCTTATTTTACTCACACAAAACCATTGAAATTCCATATATAGTTAGTTGCACTAACTATATATCGCGCACCCGCAATCCACTGCTGATCATGTCACATATTACATCATTCATGACATGGTCAGTGACATCACTGATGACATCACTGATGACATCTCAAATGACATCACTGATGACATCACTGATGACATCTCATTTGACATCAATGACCACATTACTGATGATATCATTCATGTGACAATACAATGCATCTCCTCACATTTTAATATAACCTCTGTTTCACCCAGTGTTAAATACAGAGTATAATTTTTGAAACCATTGACACACCAATACTAGTTACTACGTACGCACTCACTGATTCCTATGTCTACACACACATTCACTCATTCACCCATACAATCATTCATACATACAATCACTCATCTTTACAACACTATCATATGCACTCATACACCTATACAGACACTCACAGTCTGCCACTCATCCATGGAGTTACTCACACACCTAGTCAGTCCTGTAAAGAATCAATGACACTTCCATTTTCTTGTCTATACAGTTAAACATAGAGCACCTTACATTTTCAAACATATACTAACACATACTTACCTTCTCATACAATCATTGATACAAGTACACATTGATCTGCACAGAGTCACACACCTCCCAGCCAGCCACACACACACTCAGTCTCCCATACAAATAATTGGACAATCAATCAGTAACCCATATAGTTAATCATATAGCTACTGATCAACACATGCAGCAGTTTACAGAACAACAGACATAATGATGCACAAATTAAGACAGTTTAGTCACTAACCCATGCACTCAGTGAGACACATTTAATCACTCACTCATACATTCAGTCATGCACCTACTAAATCCTTTGTCCAGACACTTATACTTCCACTCATTCTTCAATATGTAAGACACATTTTAACTTTACAGAAACATACAGTCACTGGATGTTGTCATCAGTGATGTCATCAGTGATGTCATCAGTGATGTCATTTGAGATGTCATCAGTGATGTCATCAGTGATGTCACTGACCATGTCATGAATGATGTAATATGTGACATGATCAGCAGTGGATTGCGGGTGCGCGATATATAGTTAGTGCAACTAACTATATATGGAATTTCAATGGTTTTGTGTGAGTAAAATATGGTTTTTTAAATGCTAATTCCTAACTATATATGGTCTATAACCTATGGTTTTTTCATTGAATAGAGAGAGGGGAGTCCACTCCATACCAGCACAGCATTGTTCCCTATCCCCACGCAACCATCACCAGAAATGGACATATGTAATGCATTCTGGGACTGGTAGTCGCGGTACATGATGCGACCTACCAATGGACATTTGCGATTGGTATTTGGGCCGAGGGGCGGAGCAATGCAGAACAAGTGAGGTGGGGCGTGGTATTTGAATCAGGGAAATGTGCCACCACCTGTAACATTTCACTCGCGGCGCTGAAGAAGGCTGAGAGTAAGCCGAAATGCATTCGCTTGGAAGCGGGTGATAAGGAAGTCTCCTACCTGTTTTTGCGGAATAAATGCTGTTTCCACAGGCTCTCCGTTGTTGGTCTCTGCACTCTCACCGGTGGAGGGGGTGTTGGAATGGATTTAAGCGCGGGCCCCAGCGCCGTGCAAAGAGACCCCCGTCTTTGAAAGTTGGCTCTGACTCGCTGGTTGCCGCCGCGGCGGTGCTTGGATTTGCCTGGGGTACCGGGATATTTCAGAGCCCACCACCTCGTCTGGATGATACTGTAGCGGAGTAAGGAGTCGAGAATAAATGGCTCCGCCCTGGGCAGGATAGCATTTCATCCTGTCCCCGTTTTCAGATGACACCAGACGCGGAGGTTGAGACGGTAGGAGACAGGAGGGAGCAGTCTGTTCTGTGGCGGCAGAGAGGGGAGTCCACTCCATACCAGCACAGCATTGTTCCCTATCCCCACGCAACCATCACCAGAAATGGACATATGTAATGCATTCTGGGACTGGTAGTCGCGGTACATGATGCGACCTACCAATGGACATTTGCGATTGGTATTTGGGCCGAGGGGCGGAGCAATGCAGAACAAGTGAGGTGGGGCGTGGTATTTGAATCAGGGAAATGTGCCACCACCTGTAACATTTCACTCGCGGCGCTGAAGAAGGCTGAGAGTAAGCCGAAATGCATTCGCTTGGAAGCGGGTGATAAGGAAGTCTCCTACCTGTTTTTGCGGAATAAATGCTGTTTCCACAGGCTCTCCGTTGTTGGTCTCTGCACTCTCACCGGTGGAGGGGGTGTTGGAATGGATATATATATATATATATATTACCTACTGGCGATGGCCAGTAGGTATATATAGTTAGGACCTAGCTACCATAGGAAATCTGCAACATTCTATTGGGAATAACTTTGGCGTCGATTGGGAAATTTGCGTGTAATTTTCCAAAATTTAGGCCAGCTCAGTTCTGCTCCTTCACTGAAAGTTTCGGGGGGATTCGTCAAGCAGGGGCCGAGAAAAAAGGGTGGTCCCAAAACGTGTTTTCCCCATGCAATTTTCCATAGGACGTCTAGATACGGCTACAGCCCGAACCGCTGAATGGAATTACACCAAACTTTGCAAAATTGTAGGGACTGGTACGCAGAAGTGCCTTTTCTATATTTGTTTTTTATGAAAATTAACTTTAAAAAAATGTATAAATCTATATGTGCGCTTCGAGCGCTTACCTGTACGTGTACCAGGGAGCCCACCCGGCGCGCCACGGAAGGGCATGAGCGGAAAGCTGATTGGCTCTCGGGTGTCTGTGAACATTCCAACCGGTCAGGAGAGTCCGCCATCTTGTGTCTCGGTAAAACCGAGACACAAGAGGTGAAAAACAAAAGGGGAGAACTATAAAAGGGGGCAGGGTAGAGACCCCCTGACCCCCTTGGTTTTCTCAGGGGGGCCTAGGAGGACCCCGAAGGTCAAAAAATTATTTATTTTTTTAGAAAATTTCGCGGAGTACGCGCTGGGTGCGATGCCATGTACGCTTACAGGTACGCATACCCTGAGCGTACCTTGGGGAAAACCAAAAATAAAAAATGATTTTGGGGCCTTGGGTGTCCTTGTGGGACACCCTGAGCAGGCCTAGGGGGTCAGGGTGCTTCTACCCTGCCCCCTTTGCGTGTTTTGCAGCTTTGTTTCACTGCTTTCTTGTGCCTTGGTTCTACCGAGGCACAAGATGGCTGCCAACACTTCCTGGTTTGGAGTGTTTACAGACAGTGGCAGCCAATCAGCATGCCTTTCACAGGAAAGCAGCATGCTCATTGGCTGTCAACACTTCTAATCAAGGAAGTGTTGCCATTCATCTTGTGCTAGGTAGACCGAGGCACAAAAGAAGCAGAAAACAAACGTGTAGAATGCAAAAAGGGGGCAGGGTAGAAACAACCTGACCCCCTAGGGCTGCTCAGGTGGTCCCACAAGGATATTAACATATTTAAACGTTATCCGCTAATAGAATTAGCATTTTAAAAAATTTGCGAATTCACTGAAAAAACCATAGGTTTCAGGCCTTATATAGTTAGAAATTAGCATGAAAAAAACCTTGCAAATTCACTGAAAAAAACATAGGTTTCATGCCTTATATAGTTAGGAATTAGCATATAAAAAACCTTTGAAATTCACTGAAAAAAACATAGGTTTCAGGCCTTATATAGTTAGGAATTAGCTTTTAAAAAACTTTTGAAATTCACTCCAAAAACTATAAGTTTTAAGGGTGTTATAGTTAGCTGGACATTTCACTCATACAAAACCATTGAAATTGGTCCTATATAGTTAGTTGTAATAACTATATTTCGCGCACCCGCAATCCGCTGCTGATGATGTCACATATTAGATCATTCATGACATGGTCAGTGACATCACTGATGACATCTCAAATGACATCACTGATGACATCTCAAATGACATCACTGATGACATCACTGATGACATCATCCACGTGACAATCACATACACCTTTTCATACACTATTAAAATCTTTCATCACTCTTTGTAAAATACAGAGTATCATATTTGAATCCATTGTCACAGCAATACAAGTATCTAAAAATCCACTTAGTGATTCATAGATGTATACACACATCTAATCACTTACCAGTAGATTCACTCATACATGCTGTCAATGAACAATAGAACACTATCAAAAATAGTTATGCACCTAGATCGACATTAAACAACAGCACACATTCTATTCACATATGTAGTCATCAAACTCACTTATGCAAACAATGGATCATACTTACATATTTACTTAGCAAAAAACTTATACAAACACCACTTCATCTATTCATTTAGATAGTAAGTCATACTTAGTGAATTTTAAAATCATTATTACAAGAATACAGTTATCCATACAGTCACTCACACAATCATTGTGTCTTATGTATACTTATTTATATACAGCAACTGACACATACACTGCCTTTTATTTTACTAGTTGGTTGGACATGTACCATTGAGAAATATATATATGCTCATCACCACACCCATAAAGAGATTCACTCACCCAAACTGTTATAACATGTAGTTTTAACTTCATATATCTACTGAATCAACTATTCACACATCTTTGGACAGTCACACCCCCCCACCGAACCAACCAACTGTAGAATCAGTTTACACAACAACTGACAAAGTGATACAGATATTCACACAGTTTAGTCACTATCCACTATATTTAGTGAGACACTATAAATTGGTCAAGTAAACAGTCAATTACACTGCTACTAAATCCTCCATCCAAATATGTATTTATATATATCCACTCATTCTTCAATGCAAATTGCTATATATATATTGCTATAATATATATAATATATAATCGACTTTTTTCAAATTATATATCTATAGTCGGGACACGGTGCGCTCACGAGCTTGCACCATCCTTGCACTGTCCTTGCACGTGCGCGGACCTTAGCGTGCGCGCGCGGAATTCTGATTGGCTGTTGGACGTCTGTCAACATTCCAGTCAGTCCAAATGAGGAAGTGTTGTCCGCCATCTTGTTTTTGTGGCAGATGAAAGTGGTTGTAAACAGAAGTGTAATAGTTGACAAGGAGGCAGGGTAGAGATTCCTGAGCCCCCTAGGGTGTGTTATGGAGTCTGTAAAGGACCCCGAAGGTTGAAAATAATAAAAAAATAACATTTTTAAATCGCGGGGTCCGCGCACCGTGCGCGGACTACGGTTCAAAAAGACAAAAAAGAAATACATTAAAATAACAAGTTTCAGTGTTTAGATGTTGGTTGAGTGCAACATTTAGTGATGACTCTTTTACCTTTGGGCTTAGGTAGGTGTTTTGTGGAGAGTTAGTATGGTAATTGGTAGAGAGCATTGGGGGTAGGTTGAATATTATGTGAGTTTGAAAGTGTTGGTAATTTGAACCAATTAAAATGTTACTTTGGTTTTGATTTTGTGTGTGATAATATTTGATTGGCTGGGTATCTGAATATGTATGAGAAATGAGAGGGAAACACAGCCATTTTGAGATTTTAGTGTTTGAGGTATACTTCTGAGGTGTGAGATTGAGACAGAATTTACTGTTCAACAGTTTTCTAGAAGGTGAGTTGTTAATTTGTAAGGAGAACTCTGTTGTTCACTTTAAGTTAATAGGAACAATGTTTTCTGTTAGTTATTTAATGTTTTTCTGTTATACTTATAGATTGAGTAGGGCAACATCAGATGCAGTGCTTTATATTTCTAATTCTTGCTTGATACTATACACTGTCCAGGGAAACACGGCCATTTTGTGACTATAGTGTCTGAGGTAGTTATGTTAGGACATTTTGATGTTCAATTTCTGGTGTGAGATTTACACAGTGTGACTCTTCTAATAGAATTTAATAGTTTTTCTCTGCTCTATCTCACTCTTCCTCTACACCATCTCACTGTCTTTCTCTTTCTTTTAATAGTACACTAACATCAATAATGGCTAAAAATGAAGAGTCATTTGACATCGTTATAGAAATTTTTGTGACTGTTATTGAGGATGTTCCTGAAGGAGAGCTTTATGATGGAGGAGATGGCTTGGGCGATTTCTATGATGAATCCTTGGATTCAGATTTAATGGAAGCTTTGGAGTTCATTGTGTTTGAAGATTCTTCTTGGGAGATTTTTAATATTGACATTGCTGATGATGCAATCCTTGACGATCATTTAAATTTCGAAAATTTCCAACAATAAATTTAAATTTGGTAAATAAATATTGTATGAGAATTTATACTTACAAAATGTAATTTATGAGGTAGTAGCAAATTGATAATTTTTTGTGTTACATAGTCAGTTTACTCATAAATATTTTCCTTCTCCCCCAAAATTTTCTTAAATGTGTATTTGACATCTCTTTTTCATGTCCTGCATCCTTTCTCTCACTGTCTGTCTCTGATGCACAAGATTGCAACATAAGTAAGTTCAAAAAACAGCAAGTGTGTCTCACCAGAGCAGGAAATAATGCAGTAAGCGCTGTTTCTCTTTCTTTTAATAGTACATTAACATAAAATGATGAATGGAAATGAGGAGCCTACCAACATCTTCTTTGAAATAACAGCAACGTTTATTGAGGCAACGTATTCTGTGGTGCATATTGATCGTATAGATGAAACAAATCATGAAGAACATGAAGGAGATACCATGGCAGATTTTTTTGATGAAACACTAGATATGGAATTAATGGAATGTGTAGAGATTGTTGAGTTTGACGAATCATTTTCAGACACTTTCATGGATGAAATTTCTGATGAAGAAATGCTACTAGTTCTTTTAGATTTTGAAAATTCTGATAAATAAATTTGAATTTAGTAAAGCAAAAATTGTTTTCAAAATTATACTTATTTAAATGTAATTTATGAGGTAGTAGCAAAGTGATACAATTTTGTGTTCTACATGTCCTGCATCCTTTCTCTCACTGACTGTCTCTGATGCACTAGTTTACAACATAAGTAAGTATATAGAACAGCAAGTGTGTTTCACCAGAGTAGGAACTCATGACTCCCTACGCCAATTCTGACCACACATTGAGAAAGGAAGGAATCATGTGAACAAATCTGTTTCTGCTTTCCTGAAAGACTACAGAATGGATTCAATATACCACATTAACTTGCATTACAACATACAAGGTATCTACAAAGGAGACGATGTCCATTTCCATTTAGTTTTATTTAAAAAAAAAAAAAAATTCCAATAGGTCCATGATCCCTATCGCCGCCATTTTGTGGTTTCAGAAAAGAGTGAAAAATATAACTTAAAAACGTGGGAAGGGGGTAGGGTAGAGTGTCCCTGACCCCTTAGGCCTTCTCAGGGGGTCCTTCAAGGACTCCTAAGGTTAAAAATAATGTTTATTTTAAAAAAAATATCAGAAAACACGATAAGTCCGCTCACAGGGAGTGCTCGGTGAGTGCTCAGTGCGCGGACCTCGGTAAAAATTAATTAAAAAAATTAAGTTAAAAATCATATTTGAGTGTTTACATGTTAGTTGGCTATAAAAAGAGCCGTTGTGTTCATTGTGTTTTTTTTGGTACCTAAAAGTAAGTACTAATGCAGAGTCTGATGTTACAGAGAAAGACTTTGTTCCCTTCATCAGTGAAATGTACACCATCTGTCCTATAGATGCCTTGCATGTTGTAACACACGTTGTTGTGGTATATACAACCCATTCCATAGTCTCTCATGTATGCAGAAACAGATTTAATTACATGTTTCCTTGCTTTCCCAATCTGTGGACAAAATTGATTGGACCAATTCCATTTTTGCCTTTGGCATATATTGGAATAGACAAAGGCAGTTTGAGGAAAAAGTGACATCAATTGTCCAAAGATGTCCTTCAATAGCATTTCCAGACAATCCCCAGTCAAAGTGCATACGTCATTTCCACCACAGTGCACAATTATGAGGTCACGGTGTGGGAGATGCATGAAGGATTTCAGTAATGGTATCAATTGGTGACATCTCAATCCTGAAACACAAAGAGAGAAGACCAGGTCAGAAGTGGTGTACTGTCCTGTATAGTGTGTGGAAATCACATGGGCACACATTGTGAAAAAAAAAAAAAAAAAAAGAAGAGGCTTCACTGCGCTATAGGAGTCCCATCAGACCACCCATTATGGCGGCATTTCATCATATGGGGATTCGTGGTCGTTCCAGGCATCACCTGGATCAATTCATGGCAGTGCATGAGTAGAAAACGACCAGTATAGCCACAGAAATGCTCAAAGAAGATCATATAGAAAATCGTGCAGTGCTATTGAAGATGTGCTAACTAAAAATGACTACCCAGATAACTAATTGTGATTGATCTGGGTGTCAAGATTAAAAACACGCCTGGTAGTGAGTGAATAAAACTACCTTGTGGCGATGTGCAAGCGGTCGACTAGTTTCAGCTAACAGGAGAATTACTCCAGCTTTCATCAGGACCTAAAAATCATAAATGAGAAGCTACTGCAACCCAAGTGGGGGGGTATATACACATGTGAGAGAAGATATGTTGAAACAATAACATGTAGTATACTCATGGAATTCATGTCCCCATTCAATTGGAACCCCAGTATCTACTGCTCACAGGAGAAGATCTTCTTCCTGTCAAGGCAAAGAAAAATACATTGTATTCATTCACACAAATGCAACCTTATGACACCACACACGACACCAAGACAGGGGACACCTGCAGAAACTATTTGCGTTCTGCCCAACATATAAGCATATTAGCTTAATCACTAGGAGGCATTTCCTCAAAGTGAAACTCACCCAGCTTTGTGTGGATGAAGACCTCACCTCGCCCGGCAACTGCTCGGGAAATGGAGGCCCCGCTCTGGTGTGCAAAAGAAAAGGACACATATTAGCACACATACCTAATGTGTCCAGCCGAATCGCTTTGCACACACAAACCCAGTAAAAGTGTGACAGTCTCATATCCAACCCGTCCGGAAAGAGCTCCATCCGTCACTTTCCTATCCACGGTATTTGATAGCATAAAAGTCTAAGGACAGGACTTGGCTTACCAAAATTTAAGCAGTATAAGGGACTAGAAATCTGTAGTGCATTGTTACTTTAAAAGGGGAAGCTGAAGGCGGGGTAGTACCAAGAGCCAACAACTATCCACCATTAGTCAAAACTGTATATTACTCGAGGTAAAAACTCTCTCTGACTCAGTGCAGTTACCTGCGCCAGACCGGAATGCTCCATAAAGACCCTGAGAAACCAGTATGTCAATGTATGAAGCAATATGAAGCACCACTCGCTAACAATACTGTTCATAATAGGCAAGAGAGCGCACTGCAATATAGTTTATGTTAGTTCTTAGAGCTTACCTATCCGTCGTTACCTCACGTCTAAATCCGAGCGGAAGGGGAGGCACCCAAAGGTCCGATCGGTTAGTATTTAAACTGAAGCTGAATCACTCGTCAGCCAGTCAAACCAAGGAACATGGCCATGTGATCAGGAAACCTTTTCATAAAAGATGCGCCTCTAAGTTTTTTTTTTTCACAATGTGTGCCCATGTGATTTCCACACACTATACAGGACAGTACACCACTTCTGACCTGGTCTTCTCTCTTTGTGTTTCAGGTTGTTGTCAGGGGCATGAGTTGACAGGTCATTAAAATATTTCCCCTTTGACCCTCCATATGTTTTTTGACATCTCAATCCTCTCTGGCCAATCCATAAACTATCCACATTTGGTGAATCAAGGTTTAAAATTCCTCAGTTTGTTGCATACCTTTTAGACAAGAATACAAAACTGTGTCCTAGAAACCATACTGACGGCATCTTCAAGGCAGGTCTGGTTGTACTCAGATGAGGGCTGTAAATGAAATGGCAGCTGGAAAGCTTGCAGTTTAGAAAAAAAAGAGGAGGACATTCACTGCACTTGAAGCTTAATAAATGATTGGTGCTTTCTGAAAATGTAATAGAGCATATTAGGGTGCATAGTTTTGTTTTTTGAAAGAAGCAATTCTAATGGTTCAGAAAAGGTCATTGAAAGGAACTTTGCACATGATTAGCTGTTATATTGAAAGCTCTAACAACCTTGTTGGATTCATTTGCAACATAGTATGATGAACTTTAAAACTCTGTTCTTTCTTAGGTGGGAGTTACCATGGTAACAGGTTGAATGAGCACTAGGGGGATGGGTGAATAATATGTGAGTTTAAAAGTGTGGGAATGTAGAACCAATTGAAATGTTAGTTTGATTTTGAAATAGTGTGGGAAGACAATTCATTCGTTAAGACCTGAAATATGTGTGAAGAATGAGTGGGAAAGTGTGCCATTTCTGGTTCCAGTGTATGAGCTGCATTTCAGAGATTATGCTTAAGAAAATCTGCTGTGTGTTTGACACTGTTCTATATTTTCAAAAGTGATTTTAAAGGTGAGTAATATAGAGAGAGTGCTGTTTGCAGTATTGGGAAGCATAACAAGCATATTCTGCTTCATTACTGTTGTATTTTGAATATGAGTCAGGTTTCTGCATTGTAGTGTAGTGCTTATTTAAATGGGCTGTGCACTGTGTGTAAAATGATTTACCATGCTAAATGTTTTTTGATAAAATGTGTGGCTTAAAGATTTTTGACAAGGATCACAGTGAGTGTCTGTGAGAATTAAGGAATTATATTTTCACCTTTTTCCATAATGTTAGCTGTGTGTGCTTACAGTTTGTATCTTTTAGTTTATAGGGTAGACTTCTTTTTAAATTGTTTTTCATGCTTGAATCCAATGCTGGTATAGAGATAGTGTAATGGTTTCATTGGACTTGTAAATATGCTCTTTTTTAGAAGCGCCTTGTGCAACCTTTAACATGGGGGCAAGCAGTGAATGTATGGAGAGGGATAGGAATAGCAGATAGAAAACAATATGAAATGGTGTGGGATATGCATAAGGGATTTAATTAATGGCATCAATTGAGATGGAATATAAGGTAAAGATGGGCATATTTACAAGCCCATTGCGCAATGTTTGACATGGGTGCTAGCAGAAAATGCATGCAGAGTAATAAAATTGGCACAGAGACAAGAATATGAAATGCTGTGAGAGATGCGTAAAGGATTTTACTAGGCATAAATTGAGATAGAATATACAAAAAAAGAGGCATATTTACAAGCCCCTTGCGCAATGTTTGACATGGGTGCAAGCAGAAAATGCATGCAGAGTAATAACATTGGCACACTGATAAGAATATGAAATGCTGTGAGAGATGTGTAAAGAATTTTACTAATGGCATACATTGAGATAGAATATACAAAAAAGAGAGGCATATTTACAAGCCCCTTGCGCAATGTTTGACATGGGTGCAAGCAGAAAATGCATGCAGAGTAATAAAATTGGCACACTGATAAGAATATGAAATGCTGTGAGAGATGCGTAAAGGATTTTACTAATGGCATAAATTGAGATAGAACATACAAAAAAGAGAGGCATATTTACAAGCCCCTTGCACAATGTTTAACATGGATGCAAGCCGAAAATGCATGCAGAGTAATAAAATTGGCGCATAGACAAGAATATGAAATGCCGTGAGAGATGCGTAAAGGATTTTACTAATAGCATAAATTGAGATAGAATATACAAAAAAGAGAGGCATATTTACAAGCCCTATGCGCAATGTTTGACATGGGTGGAAGCAGAAAATGCATATAGAGTAATAAAATTGGCACACAGACAAGAATATGAAATGCTGTGAGAGATGCGTACAGGATTTTACTAATGGTATCAATTTTAATAGAATATATAAAAAAGAGAGGCTTATTTACAAGCCCCTTGCGCAATGTTTGACATGGGTGCAAGCAGAAAATGCATGCAGAGTAATAAAATTGGCACACAGACAAGAATATGAAATGCCGTGAGCGATGCGTTAAGGATTTTACTAATGGCATAAATTGAGATAGAATATACAAAAAAGAGAGGCACATTTACAAGCCCCTTGCGCAATGTTTGACATGGGTGCAAGCAGTAAATGCATGCAGAGTAATACAATTGGCACACAGACAAGAATATGAAATGCCGTGAGAGATGCGTAAAGGATTTTACTAATGGAATAAATTGAGATAGAATATACAAAAAAGAGAGGCATATTTTTCAAGCCCCTTGCGTAATGTTTGACATGTGTGCAAGCAGAAAATGCATGCAGAGTAATAAAATTGGCACACTGATAAGAATATGAAATGCTGTGAGAGATGCGTAAAGGATTTTACTAATGTCATAAATTGAGATGGAATATACAAAAAAGAGAGGCATATTTACAAGCCCCTTGCGCAATGTTTGACATGGGTGCAAGCAGAAAATGCATGCAGAGTAATAAAATTGGCACACAGACAAGAATATGAAATGCTGTGAGATATGCGTAATGGATTTTACTAATGGCATAAATTAAGATAGAATATACAAAAAAGAGAGGCATATTTACAAGCCCCTTGCGCAATGTATAACATTAATGCTGGTATAGAGATAGTGTAATGGTTTCATTGGCATATTTACAAGCCCCTTGCGCAATGTTTAACATTAATGCTGGTATAGAGATAGTGTAATGGTTTCATTGGCATATTTACAAACCGCTTGCGTAATGCATATTTTTGTCTGTGTGCCAATTTTATTACTCTGCATGCATTTTCTGCTTGCATCCATGTTAAAGGTAGTGCAAAGCGCTTGTAAAAAAAGGAGCATATTTACAATCCCAATGAAACCATTAGCACTATCTCTATTCCAGCATTGAATTCAAGCATGTGACACACTTTAAAGAAGTCTACTGTATAAGGTAAAAGATACAAACTGTAAGCACACACAGCTAACATTAAGGAAAAAGATGAAAATATAATTCCTTAATTCACATACACACTCAGTGTGATGCTTGCCAAAAATCTTAAAGCCAGTCATTTCAGCAAAAAACATTTAGCATGGTAAATCGTTTTAGGCACAGAGAGTGAGATTACACATACACACAAACAGACAGATGGTGTAGGCAGAGATTCAGATGACACACACATACAAACAGAGAGATGGTGGAAGGAGAGAGTGAGATGAGGCATGCAAAGAGGGAGATGGTGCAGGCAGAGAGTGATATGAGACACACAACGAGAGATGTGAACTAGTGTTTATAATGTTTAGTTAATGTAATTGCTATGTGCTATGTTAGTAGTGATCTATAATATGTCACATTTTTCTTTTCAACAGATTGTAAATATCTACAGAGTCATAATAGATTATGCCTATGAAAGACCGCCAAAAAAGACTTTATAAGAAAGCTTTATCGACCAAGAGGACTCAATTAGAAGATTCATGCAAAGGACAATCTTCAGAGAAAAGAAAAATGCTCCTGGTAAGCAAACCAAGGATTTTTTAACGGAATTGTTAAAATGCAGAAAAAGTCAAGAAAGTGTTTCTACGAAAAAAAAACAAAGTGTAAATAGAAAGAAAAAGCAATGGTCACCAAAAAATGGTATAATGGTACAAGAAAATCATAGTGTGTCTTGTAAACGTAGGACAAATCAGTTTATTGACATTCATAGATGAATGTTTCGTAACAGAGTAGTTTTGAATTTATTAAAATATCTTAGGAAATATAATAGGAAAACAACTTTTTACAAGAAAAAGAAAAGAATAGAAAAGTTTGTTGATCAGGCTTTTGAAGTGAAGAGAAAGCTGTATATTTTAGTAATCAATAGAGTTCGTACACTAGATAAGGCAATCAATGATTTGAAATCAAAATGTAAGTGGAAAAGATTAATTAATCAGACTAATTTGTGTGATGTTTTTTCGGGAGAATGGAAGCATAGTTCAAGTAGTGAGCCATTTTTTAATGAAGAAAGTTACTTTCAGGGTAATGTTTTGGTGCATGCAGTTGACACCAGTGGTCGAGCATATGAGGTGAAGGACGGTTGTCCAGTTGAAAAAGAAAAAATTGTGCCTAGAAATGCAGATGAGGTGTTAGCTGATGAAGTTTTAGGGAGACGTGCTAAGGCTCCGGTGTATACTTGGAATTGTAGTAGTATTTGTAGTGTGCGACAGGATTCTCTTAATTTGTTTTGCAATTTCTTACGTACATATAGTAAGAAAAGTCTAAAACAAAAGTTTACCGGGCACATGCATCAATCTAGGATTTTGCATTTCCTAAATAGCGAAAATTAAGGAATCGCTATTTAGGAATTGCAAAATCCTATGCATCAAGAAATCCTAAAGTTTTTTAGGATTTCTTAAATTTCGGATTTTGCAATTCCTTAATTGCGAATCGCAATTAAGGAATGGCATTACATTGATTCCTATGGGCCTACAGGCCCATAGGAATCAATGCCGTTTTGCATTTCTTTTTTTAGGAAATCGCAATTTGTTGATGCATTGCAACGGTGCAGAGGGGGGTCCAAAGGACCCCCCCTGCACCCCTGAAATGTATTTTAAAGTGCATGTTTCACACACACATGTCCTAAGGACATGTGTGTCTGTAACATGACACTTTTCAAAATGCATTTTTGTGCTTTTTTAAACAATTTCTCAAATTAACACGAGGGTCAACCTCGTGTTAATTTGCACTTCCTATTTCAAAATTCGCATTCTTTTAAAAATTGATGCATTGCATTTAAGGAATCGCACAAATGTGATTCCTTAAATGCATTCGCATTTTTAGGAAATGCAAAAAAAAAAGAATTTTGAAAAAATGTTTCATGCATCCCAAAAACGTATTTAGGAAGCGCAAACGGCTGAATTTACCGATTCGCACCGTTTGCACTTCCTAAATAGGTTGATGCATGTGGGGGTAAGATGTTACAAGACTTAGATCCTTGCAGAGTGAGGGAAAAACAGGTTTGCATGGTCATTCACTGGCTTGTCTTTCTAGAAAAGTATGTCAGAGTACTTTTCACCATTTTAGGATGTTAGGAGTGCATCAAACTAAAGTGAGGAAAATTGTGAGATGGGTGTATTATGCAAAAAGTCCAGCACTTAAGCTAAAACAGTTAAACAGTGCTCTTTTCATGGATATGAATTAGATGTGAAGAAGATTTGTGAAGAAATAGAGTTTTGTTACTTTGGTGAAAAAGAGGACACTGCCGAAAATGATACAGTAATAGAAAGTAATGTGGAAGAGAATGTACAGATTGTAAGTACTCAAAATTTTGATCATGAAATTACAAATTTTAAGGTCATTTCAAGTGAAAGGCCAAAATGTTCTTGTGTGTGTTGTCACGAACTCATTATAAGAATCATACTCGGTTAGTTGGTTTATATGTTAAAAGTGAAATGGAAAATAATAATGAATGGAAGGATTTTGCAACTTATTTGTTGGTTGAGAATTGTTTTGATTTGGGTTCTGATCTGCGTATTTGTAAATATTGTTATAATAAATTAAATGAAAACAGAAGGCCTGCTAGAGCTGCACACAATAATCTTGAGTCGGTAAAGATTCCGTCTGAATTGATGGGTTTAAATACCTATGAGTGTATTCTGATTCAATGTGTGCATCCTTTTCAGGCTATTGTTTGCATGGAGCCTAAGACAGGGAAATTGCCTCCTCCAGATTTACAGAGAGGATTAAAGGGAAGAGTTGTTTATTTGCCTTTAGATTTAAAGAAAAATATTGACACCATTGGCGTAGAAAAAGTGGAAGAGGAACCTCTAGTTATTCTAGTTAATGGCGTTCCTACAAAGAGTAAGAAAATCTGGCAAGAATTTGTGGATGTTAGGAAAGTCAAAAAGGCAACGTTGTATTTAGTAAAAAACAATCAGTACTACAAAAATGTATATGTAGGAGAAGAGGAAACAACTGTAGAAGAGGACAGTGATTGATCAGCTGGACAGATTGAAAAAGTAGATGTGTCTAGAAGTGAACAGATTTATGAGCATTATAGTGTTCATCCTCTGCAATCCAAAGAAGTAATGGGGAATGCTATTGAGTTGTTCCAAATGAAAGAAGCCAAAGGAAGTCCCATAAGTGTATGGGAAGAAAGCTTGGAAGCTCGTTGTTTTCCTCAATTGTTTCCAACAGGTCAAGGTGGAAGATATGATGACCGACCTGTTCAAATTCCGGCGTCGGAATACCAGACTTTAAGATTATATGCAGAAGATCCAAGATATCGTCAATCCTTTCCATATTTGTTTCATCTTCTGTTTGAGAGTGACTTCTCTGGACTACCTTATGCTGTGAACCATATTCTGAAATCTGGAGGACATCTTCAAAATGTTTCGTCAAGGGACTTTATGGATAAAGTCCAAGTGGAAGACAGTATTTTGGAATCTCACCTAATCAATCTCATGGCATGTCAGCGTGGTACGAATGAGTATTGGTACCATCGTCATGGGGAATCGAAATGTATGCTAAGAAACTTAGGAACTCCTACATGGTTCCTCACTCTCAGCTGTGCTGAGTATGCCTGGGAAAACTTACTTGAATTTCTTCCAGAGGCAAATGAAAACATAGAAAATATAGAATTCAAGCCACCTGGAGAACTGTGCTCTTTGGATCCAGTTAATGTTTGTAGGTATTTTAATCATAGATTTAAAGCTATGATGTCTTTCATCACAAACAAAAAAAATCCTCCACATGGAGAGGTTTTGGATTTCTTTTGGAGAAAGGAGTATCAAGCAAGAGGTGCTCCTCACATACATATGCATCAAAGATGCTCCCAAATTTGGAACAGATTCGGATAAGACAGTGATGAGTTTCATTGAACAATTTTCCACATGTGTTGTTCCGAAAAGTACAGAAGAAGACAATTTACGACATCAAGTCTTACGCTTTCAAACCCATCGCTGTGGAAAGTACTTTCGTCGAAAGTTCAAATCCAAGGAGAAGTTCTACACAAAATGTCGTTTTGGATTTTCACGACCAGTAATATCTTAAGGAAGAGTGAACAATTTTATGTCTTCACTGAGTCCAAATATGTAAATGACTACAACCCAGTCATTTTGTCCATGTGGAATGCTCACATGGATATTCAATATGTTGCTGACAACTCTATTGCTGTGGCTCGATATGTAACGTCTTACATTACAAAATCAGAAAAGACGGAACTGAAGGAAATGTGGGAGGATATTTCGCATGAAAAGAGCCTAAGTAAGAAATTATACAGTTACAGTCTGAAGATGTTGTCGCATCGAGAAATTGGAGCATATGAATATTCAGATCGGTTATCATCAGCAAGTCTGTATGCCAAATCAAGATCCATCATTTGGGTGAGTCTAGGTCTTGCTGCAACACAAAAACGAGTTTTGAAGTCTGCACAAGAAATTGAGTATTTGGCGGAGTTTCAACCAAACAGTACAGATATTTTGAAGACAAACATGTTGGAAACATATTATCCAAATAGAAATAGTCATCTTGAGAACGTTTGTCTCTATGAAGTACTGCAAAGCTATACTTTTAAGAGGAATATGACAGAAGATATCAATAAAGGAGTATATGCTGTAAGTGGATGTGAAGGATGTCTAGTGAAACAAATTAAAGGACATTTGATTAATCATCGTACATTGAGTTGCGAACTCCTGATGAAAGGGAATTTTGCTATTTAGCTCTTTTGCAACTCTTTAAGCCATGACGTTCAGAAGAGGAACTACTTGGAGATTTTCTCAGTTTTGAAGATTCTTTCAATGCAACCAAGGATACCATAGAATGTCCTGTTTTTTCAAATTATCTGCAAATGTTGAACGATGAAAGAGCCATGGAACAAGCTCAGGAGGATGTAGTTAATTTAGAAGAGTTGGAAAATCAACTAAACGTGGAGCAGAAGAAAATATATGATGAAGTGACAGAACAGATTGAGCATGGTTTACGTCATGATAAAAAAGAGTGCTCATGTACGTCATTTGAACCTGTCCGACTGTATGTGAGTGGAGAAGCCGGAAATGGGAAAAGTTTTCTGATTAAATCAATTGCAACTTATCTGCAGAAAAGAACAGAGTCATCACTGTCTTGTGTTGTTACTGCTCCAACTGGGTTGGCAGCACATAACATTAAAGGGATTACTTTACATCGTTTATTGATGCTGCCAGTAGAGCATGATAATAAATTACAATACCACAAGCTATCTGGAGAAGCTTGTTGTGAAGTTGATAGAGTCCTGGAGAAAATGAAACTTCTTATCATTGATCAGGTAAGCATGGTTTCAAATGTGATGCTTGCTTTTGTGCATTTAAGAATGCAACACATTCTTAAAACAGAGTATGATGTGTTATTTGGAGGCAAACACATCATTGTCTTTGGAGATCTACTGCAGATAACTCCAGTGAAAGGACAACCAGTGTTTAAGATGCTTACGCATGAAGATACAAGAAAGTGCCTAGGAAGCATTGGAAATGTGAATATCTGGTTATATTTTAAATATGCAGAACTGCTTCAAAACATGCGACAGGCAAAGGATGAAGGTTATAAAAATATTCTACAAGATGTAAGAATCGGAAAAGTAACTGAACATGGCAAAGAAGCTTTACAGTCACGATTAATTTCAAATTTGTTTCCAAAGTAAAATATTCTCCCAGAGATTATTTATCAGAAAATTGCTGGAAAAAATCTGTAATATGCTTGATGCCAACTCTTCGAGAATGTTCAGTGTTCAACAACAAAATGTTAGAGTTAGAACATCAAGAGATTGTGAAACTGGAAGCTATTGATAAAATAGAGCATGCAGGAGTTACTATTGTTTTGTCAGAAAAGTTGAAATCAAAGTTGGATTCTTTAGAGAACACAATTTCTAAAACTGCTGGTTTTGAAAAGACTCTATATGTATGTTTAAATTGTCGTATCATTTTACGACGGAATTTAAATGTGGAAAGAGATTTAGTAAATGGAGCAATGGGTCATGTTGTTGATTTTGTGAATTACCGAAATAGAGATGGAATTGAATTTTTGAAAATTAAATTTGATGGAATTGAAGAAGTACAACAGTTTAGTCGTTGTTCTGTTCGATTTTTACTTGTGAAAGATTTATATATCCGCCGAAAACAGTTTCCTGTTTCTTTGTCATATGCAGTAACTATTCATAAATCTCAAGGTTTAAGTATAGATAGTGCTTTGATGAATATTGGAAGTTCTGTCTTCAAGGAGGGTATGGCATATGTTGCTTTATCTCGAGTCAGAATTTTATCTGGATTGTACTTGATTGATTTTGATGAGACAAAGATTAGTGCAGATCTAAATTGTGTAAAGGAATATAATAGGTTAAGAAGAGAGTATGCTCCAAATTTACCTCAATATCCTCTATTTGAAAAGCGTGTGCTAGGCCGAAAAAGAAGAAATGAGAAAAATTGTAGCAAGGCTGTAGCAAAAAAAAGAAAAGTAGATGAACCAGTAATTGTAAGCAGAAACAAAGAGGATTCTGTTGAAGATATTGTTGGATTTCAGTTTGAGAACAGTTCTGGTGTCAACTGCTATGCTAATGTAGTGGTTAATGTTGTTTTTTTTCTCCAAAGTTTGCAAGAACAGATTGTTGAAAATCGGGATCAAAGTTTTTGTTGTTTGTTGAATACTGTGTTTGAGAAATGTAGCAGTGATAGAACAAATATAGAAAGTGTTTCTGATGTTCGAAATGATTTAGACATATGTTCTGGTATAACTCAATTTTCTCAGGATATACAGCAAGATTGTCAGGAATTTCTAATGTACATGCTTGCTGTATTGCAAGAGGAAGGTATAGATGTTGAAAATCTTTTTGGCCTTTCTTATAAATGGCAACATGTCTGCGATAATTTTTCCTTTTCAAGTAGTACAATAGTAGATACTGAAAGATTTATATATTTGACTTTACCAGACTGCAAATCAGTGTCTTTTAATGATCTAGTTAGAGCAGCTGATCAAAACATGGTGTGTACCCAATGTAGTTCTGCAATGCTATCAACATTATTTATACAAAGATATGGACAGTACGTAATTTTAATGTTCCAACGATGTAGACCTGATGGAACTAAATTAACAACTTTAATTACACATTTTGTGGCTTCTCAATTATCAATTTCAGGAAGAACCTTTGTAACAGTAGCAATTATTTTCCATGATGGTCCTTCAACAACATCTGTACATTATACAGCTTATTTAAAATGTCAAAACGGCTGGACTTATTGTAATGATACTGTTTTGACTTTCAAAAAACGTTTGCCTTTTGACTTAAAAAATTCTTACCTAGTGTTTTTACAACCTAAATTTTAGGAAAAGTAATTGGAGCAATTAATAAAAGTTAGTCATCAGAATACTATATGATGTTCAGATTCTAATAGTTTACTGGTTGTTTAAGGTTTTATGGTCATGATACACATCCTTGGGTGGAGATATAAATATTGTTAGGTGTTACGAAAGACGTTGGAGCTTTTTATGCAGAAGGTCGGGAAATGGAAGGTCAAGAGTATTATTAAGTATTTTCCAAACCAAGGAATTTGTACGTACTATTTGGCCATGTGGGAAAGTACATCAATGAAAAATGAGTTTCTCGGGTAAATGTTGATAATATATGTTTTTACATAAGTTTGTAATGATACTCAATTGATTTTCAAACAACGTTTGCCTTTTGACTTAACAAATTCTTACCTAGTGTTTTTATAACCGAAATTTTAGTGAAAGTATTTGGACAATGAAGATTGGAGCAGTTAATAAAAGTAAGTGTGTTGTTCAAAATTAGTTTGTGAGTGAAAGTGATCATGATAATTAGTAAACTGGTAGTTGTCACAGAGGTAGTATAAGTGTATCACATAGTGAGTGATATCAGTATTATAGGAAATGTTTCTCAAGAGTAAGTCAGAGGTGCAAATATAATTATTGTTAGATGATGAAATAGATGTTGGACTTTTCATTCCGAAAGTCGGGTAAATGGAAGTTTAAAACTACTATTAAGTAATTTCCAAAAAGAGGACTTTCTGTATACCATTTGGCCATGTGGAAAAGTATGTAAATGAAGAATACGTTTTTCGGATAAATGTGGTTAATATAAGTTTCTATATCACTTTAGTTTGAGAGTATAATAATGAGATACTGTATCTTAGAAATTGCTGTTTGGAAGAAAACATTTAAGATATGTTTTTCTAAGTTTCATGTTTTTTTTAAACACAATCATTTTGATTGTGTTTTTTTTTTCCCGCTGTGATATGATGAATAGTATTGAACTCACTGTTTTTAGTGAAAATCAATATATTCTGAGAACAGCAAAAATAAACCATATAACATGTTGTACAAGTTAATTTGCATTTTGTATTGTGAAATATATATTATAACTGATTTGTTTACTCTCCTACACAGATATTACATTTATAAGGTAAGTACGACTAATAAAAAATAATTTTTCATTACTTTTTTATTTATGTTTCTGTCTATCCTTCCCTTACTGCCTCTCTCTTAACCTCACTGCTTTCATCCCTTCAGTTTCTCACTCCCTTTCTCTTATGTTCACTCCCTTTAACTCATCCACATTTTATCACTGACTTTTTTTTGCTCCTTCACTCAGTCCCCTTCTCTCACTGTTTCCTTCACTCCCTCTATTTCCTCACTCTTTTACTCTTCTTGTCTCATGCTCACTCGCCTTTATTCATCCTCTATCACTTCTGTTTCATCAAACTTACTGTCATTCTTTTACCCTACGTCACCCCTGTCCCTTTATTTTGCTTCCCTCATTCCCTATACTTCACTCCCCTTCTTCTTAGTCTTCTCACCCACTCATGTAAAGTCAGTTCCTCTGTTTCACTCCCCTTCACCTCTCTTTCCTTCCTTTGCTCACTCACTAATTCCCCTTCTGTCACTTACCTAACTGCACTACAAACACATTTTCACAAAACTCCCTGTGTCCTCTTACTTTCTCTGTACTCTTCCATCACTCCCTCTCTCTTAGACTCACTGTTGTTAACGCCCCTGCACTAATTCCCCCTTCCCTCTCCCTCATTTCCCTTCCCTAACTCCTCTTTCCTTTTTCTCCTGCTTTGTCTCTTGTATTGTGAATAATGTATTATAACTGATTTGTTTTTTTGTTTCCACAGATATTTCATTGATAAGGTAAGTATGACTGACCCAAAAATCTTTTTTATTTCTCTTTTTGTCTATCCTTCCATCGCTCCCTGTCTCTTAGCGTGACTCTCTCCATCACCTCATTCTGTCAGTCCTTTTCCCTCACATACACTACCTCATTTTCCGTTCTTTGATCCCTCACTGAGTCTCCTTGTATCACTCCTTCCTTCACTCCCTGTGTGTAGTCAATCACGTGTAGACAATTACTTTGTTTGATATAGCGCCGGGACGCCCCTTTGCTGGGGCAGCTGCGCGCTCAAAAAATTTGATTAACATAACATAACATAACTCACTCCCATTGTCTCACGCTCACTTGACTTTATCCACCCTCTATCATTTGTCTTTCTTCAACTTCACTGTCCTTCTCTCACTCACCTCACCCTTGTTTTGTTAGGCTGCTTCCCTCAGTACCCTTTATTCCTATCCTGGGAGAGGTGTGGCGCCGCGGCCAGGGCGACTGACGCTGGAATCTGGGGATCACTGTTCGATCCCCGGCACCGGTGGCAGATTAGCCCAGCACCATGTGACTCTGGGCAATAGCTTGCTTAATCTTCCCGACGGCCCCCAGCGCCTAGAGACCCTTACGGGTGATTGTGCGCTTTACAAATGTGGATTTATTTATTTATATTTATTATTTATTTATTATTTATTTATCCTTCACCCCCTTCTCCTTTCTTGTTTCCCTCACTTACCTTTTCTCAGTTCATCTGATTTACTCCCCTTCACCTCTCTTTCCTTCTTTTGCTCCCTTACTCATGAACCTTACTCCACTTACTCCTTCAGTCACTCCCTTTGAACTCTGAAATCCTCACTTCTCTTTCTTCACTATCTCTCTGTTAGCCTTACTTCCTCTGTCCCTTCACTGTCTCACTACCCTTCTCTTACACTCACTCTCTGTAACTCACCCACACTCCATCACTTGTCTTCTTTGCTCCCTTACTCAGTCCCTTTCTCTCACTCTTTCCTTCACTCCCTCTGTGTCCTCACTCCCCTTGTCTCACGCTCATTCGCCATCTCTCTTTTGACTGTGCTATGTCTTCCTTTGTTTGTTCCATGTTTCTCTGTGTGTGCCATCTTACCCTCTGTCTGCACAATATATGCATGTGCGTGTGTCATCCTACCCTCTGCTTGCACCATCTCACTCTCTACTTGTTCTATCTCACTCTCTGCCTGCTCCAACTTACTCTCAACCTGTGGCATGTGTCCCTCTGCATGTGCCATCTATCTTTCTTGACTCTTAATCTCCTTCCTTCTCTCTTGTATTGTGAAATATACATTGTATGCATTATAATTTATTTGTTTCTTGTGTTTTACAGATATTATATTTAAAAAAAAAAATTCTTTACGTTTTTTATATCTTAAAAGGTAAGTATAAGTGTTAGAACTGGGGGTCTCTAGTTGGCAGAGGTAGGTACCACTGTCCAAATAGGGACCCTTGCTTCTAGTCAGGGCAAGGAGATAACCCTCTGAGATAACCCCTGCTCACCCTCTAGGTAGCTTGGCACGAGCAGTCTAGGCTAACCAGAGGCAATGCGTAAAGTATTTGTACCAACACTCACAGTAACACAGTGAAAACACCACAAACTGACTCCACAACAGTTTAGAAAAATAAAGGTATTTTTAATCTAAACTACACAAGACCAAAACGACAAAAATCCAACATACACAATTCAAGAATATGGTTTCAAAAAGAGTTCTTAAGGTTGCGTTAAAATTCTTCAAGTTGCGGTAGAATAAACCACAGATGCGTGAAAAGTTCACAGTTGCGTCACGTTTACTCACAGTACCTTTAGTTGCAACAAAGTTCCAAAAGCAGAAGCTGGTGCGGTGGAAAACAAGCGATGCGTTGCTCCTGAGACCCTGGGGAGGCGATGCGACAGCCCCGCTGCAGCAGCGGGCGTGTTGCGACAAATCCGGTCTGTATGGGGAGGAAGGCCACTTGTATGGATTCCGGTGCGTAGGTTCCGTAGGAAGTCTGTTCTCGCAAAGGCACGATGCGACGATCTCGAAGGGGCTGCGACGAACTCCGGGGCGACGATGCGCGGTCCAGCGGTGATCCTCTCTCTCGCAGCTCCTCGATGCGATGGTTCTGCGACGATACTCGCAGCGACGTGATGCGGTCCGCAAGCAAGCGGTGCGGCGTTCTCACCCAGCGACGACAGGCTCTGCGACGATATTCGCAGCGATGTTCGATTCTCCCGCACCGGTCTGGTGCGTCCCGCAAACGAAGGATGTGACGTCTCTGGCAGCGGCGTCAGGCGCTGCGACGATCTCAACCTCCGTAGCGGCGGGAAACTTCTCGCACTGTCGGGGATGCGCTCCGCAAGCGAGCGATGCGACACTTTTCAGTTTCAAAAGTCTCTCAAGCTTTTGTCTCAAGCTTCCCAGCACAGGTACAACCTCCAGAGGCCCCACAACTGGATCAATCACTCTAGGAGGGACAGAACTCTCTCAGCAGAGTCCAGGGAAGCTGGGGGTGAAGTCCTTTTGTTCCTGGGACTTCAAAACAGGGAGCCAGCTCTTCTCAGGCCCTTGGAGATTCCTTCAAGACAGGGGACACAGCACACAGCAAAGTCCTTCCCCTCTCCTTGGCAGCAAAGCAACAGCAGGTCAGTCCAGCAGAGCAACAGCAGGACAATCTTCCTTCTTCAGAGTCAGCTTTCTCCTTGGCAGAGGTTCCTTCTTGATTTCCAGGATGATCTAATTTTCTGTTGTCAGGGGTCCTGTACTTATACCCCTAAAGTCTTTGTTCTCTCTGTGCATGTGGGCCCTGAGCCCGGTCTGAACCAGTTCTGGGGTTTTCCTGAGTACTTTGTTTTGCTGGCTTCTGACTTCCTTTCAGAGTGAGGGGCAGGGTCCTCAGCCGCCCAGCAGGGGGGTGGAGCCAGCATTGTGGAAGGCAGGCACAGCCCTATTCAGCCCAGGTGCTAACTCCTCCCACTACTCCAGTTGCAAATGCAGTCATTCAGCCTAGTGCTGACTCATCCAGGGGAATTCCCGCCTGGGGAATTCCCCAGCCCCTGTCACTCTCAAACCAGACAGTCAATACACAAACAGGCCCAGGCACACAGAAGGGTCAGACAAGAGAACAGCAACTTTCTAAAAGTGCTGTTCTCAAACACAGGATTTAAAAACAACCTTTCCTAAAAGATGTGTTATTAAATTCTGAGTTCAGGGATACTAGATACTTATGTCCTATCTTGTTCCTATGGGAAGAAATGCTGTTAACCACTGTAGCCAACATCCCCCATGTTAATCTATGGAGCAAGATAGCCTTACAATAGTGAAAAACGAAAATGGCTGTAATTCACTACCAGAACATGGTACCTGCACCAGTACATGTTCTACCTTTCACATACACTGTGTGGTGTCGGGTTCAAATCAGGCCTACATACTCTGCTAAACTCTCGAACGCCTTAGTATAGAAGTTGGCACGGACACTGGAAAAGGTAAAAGACAAGTTTATTAAGACCCCATGGGGTGGTGGTACATTCCTACAGCACCCTTCGGCAATGTAAGAAGTAGCACACCGAACATCGGTGCGCGACCTCTTTTATATAGTTTAATAGCAATAAAAAGATAGGCGGTTACAAGTTACACATTTTAGGTACATATAAGGTCATTTTTGGAACACAGCCAGCACGTGGGAGGAGTTCAACGGCACTGGTCAGTTAGTGTGAACATTCCTAAAGAGTGACCAGTTGATGCATAGTGCGCATGTGCGCTTGACCAGTACTAAAAATAGCCTGTTGCCGAGCAGAATAGTGACCATGGGTATCGAGAAAGGACGAAAGGGCACACTGACCACGAGGCAGCGTGTTCATAGGAAACGGAAGTCAGAGGGATTCAAAATGGCCCCCGTTCGTTTTGGTCAAGTTAACAGAAAAGACCGTGTAGCTGTGCTAAACGCTAACTCAGGAGCTGCCAAAACACGACAGACGGCCCTTTTAGCGTTTAGCAAAAGCTACCTCATAGTGGACGTAGTCAGAATGTTCATCCTCAATGTTAATAGCCATTATTTTCAATACTTCATCATTGATCAGTTTCTCTTGCTTATCAATAGCTCGTTTGGACGGAATACAGGCTGTGATACATACAGAACATAATGTAGGGCCACATTGAATACATAGACAAAGGAAAAATAGTACTCCAATAAAAACACAGAGAATCGTTAATAATTTCCAACCCCAAGTACTAAGCAGGGTCCAGAACCAACCAGAAAAGGTCCATGTTCCATTTTCTGGGTGGATCTCAGCAGCTATCTTATGTAATTTTGTAATCGAATCATATACAGAAGGTGAGTTATCTGGTACGTACACGCAACAACTACTTCCGATGACGCGGCATGCTCCACCTCTATCAGCTAGTATCACATCTAGAACCATTCGATTCTGGAGCGCCACAATTCTGGTAATTTGTAATTCCTCAGTAATATTCCCTAAAGCGGAGGCAGTTTCGTTAGCGACTGCTTCCACCACACGCGTAAGCCGCCTTATCTTCCTGCTATTCAGTGCAGCTCCTACGAATGAGAATAACCCCAAATTGAAATCTACATATTGTTGTAAAGTGGTATCAGTCTGGTCTATTTCATCAAGATCTACTGTTCGTTTGACCCTGTTTAGTATGAAATCATGGTACAGAACGTAATCATTGTGGTACATGGGAGGAGCAATAAATACAGGTGGTAATACAAAAGCTATATAACACGTTCCCAACCATCCCAATGGTAGACGATGGTATCCCTTATTTCCACAAATGAAATACGTGTTATGTGAAGCTACAAATGCAATTCCAATTGGTGTATCAAAGGTAAGTGTAATATTACATTCACTGCGGCCTACAGGGATTGTACCTTTATTTCTAATACACAAATCTGCTTTTGTATCAATGACTGTTATCATATGCGAGCTCGTCACATTTATAAGTCTTTGATTCGTATATACACGAGGTGTAGAAACATTGTCCGGACGGTACTCTTCCCATTCAAACTTAGTTCCTTCAGCGTGTGGATAGCCGTCTTTGTCGTTATAACATATTTTATTCAACCGAAAAAGTAGTCCACCTTTCGTTGGCCATCGCAGAGTAAAAAGAAGAGTGTACCAAGCATGACAAGAACCATTATGAGAAAACGGGAGAGGAATGAGTGGTGTTCCTCCCTTCTTCTGATGTCCGGGCAACATTCCACATACCCAACAATTGGACGTGTTGGTCATGTTATGAGTATGATGCAAAATCTTAATAAAGCTGTTATTCAAATAAGTCTGCCTATGTCTTTCTTCGTGAAAAGGCAGAGTGAAATGAAAATGTTCAGATGGACTTGGAGTGGTGGGCAGCAAATGTTCTCGTGCAGGAAACAACAGTTCTATAGTCCAAGCTAATACTGCAATCACCACTACGGTCAAGACAAACAAAACAACACCAAGAATTCTCCCTCTTCGTGTCGAAGGAGATGCCATAGTTCACAAAACAATACTCTTCAAGAAAACAACACTAAGCGGGAAAAATAAAAACGATGGTTCTGAACCGAGGCTGCCGTTGATTTGTTCTCCGGGATTCAAGACGGGTGTCGCTACACTGGGCAGAACTGATCCCCCCCCCTTGATATTCCCGGCTTCCGTTTCACAAACCTCAGAGCGGTTACCAACCAGTTTCAAAAACACAAAAGGAATCTTATTTCCTGGGGCGTAGATTGTACTTCACTTTATCAGAAACAACGTGGTCCGGGAAGGCTCCCTCCAATTCATCAGGCGTGACAGCTGGGCTCTTTTCTGTATCCAAAATCTTTCTGTAGTCGGATAGCACCACAGGGCTCACCAGATCCGGAGAGACACGTCGGCAGTGCGTTGAATGTATCCACCGCTTCTTATTAGTGACTCTCACAGCAGTTCGCGTAGCCAGCAGCACTTGCTCAGGGCCATGCCATCTCGGTTCCAAACTGCTGGATCGTTCAAATACTTTGACCATCACGTGGTCCCCAGGGCGGAGATCGTGAGCCTCACCAGTGGAGTTATCAGGGAGCGCCTCTCGAACCTGTTGATGGATAGAAAGCAAATCATTTGTTAATCGTGCCAGATAATCGTTCATCATTATACAAGGCATATCATGTATCAAACGAGGTTTTGGAACTCCCCAAATATTCATAGGCCTTCCAAACACCACTTCGTAGGGTGTGAGGCCAGATCGAGAATGTGGCACTGACCGAATGGACAGTAATGCCAGAGGCAAAGCGTCCGGCCATTTCAGAGATGTAGATGCCACTATCTTTGCTAGCTTCAGCTTCAGAGTTGCATTGTATCGTTCTACTAACCCTGCTGATTGCGGATGAAAGACAGCATGGAATCGTTGCTTGATTCCCAATCCTTTCAGGACGTATTCCACTACTTTTCCAATGAAATGAGGGCCATTATCACTCCACATAAGTTTACAAACACCGTAGCGCGGGAAGTACTCCTTGAGTAACACCTTAGCTGTTGTCAATGCTGTATTGTCTTTCGTAGGGTAAGCCTCAATCCATTTGCTGAAGGCACACACCACTACTAGGACATACTTGAGATTATTACAGCGTTCCAGCTGGATGTAATCCATTTGTAGTACTTCGAATGGTGCAGTAGGTGGAACAAACCCTCCTTTAGGAGTATGAGTCCCTTGTCCAGGATTGTGCTGCAAACATATCAGACAGGTCTGCACTACTCTCTTAGCCGTGCTAGCAATGTCAGCATTTTCCCAAACTCGTGTAAGCAATTTAGTAATTGCGAGAGCTCCAATGTGTGCCAGCCCGTGTGTCATTTGCACCATTGTTTGTAAATAGGCCATGGGTAGTTTCCATCTCTCCATATCTTTACTACGCCACCAACCCTCATCATCCAATACTCCTTCAGTGGCCCATTTCATACGTTCTGCCTCAGATGCTGACTTCTGTATATCTAGTATTTCTTCTCTAGCATCATGCCACCGCTCAGCTTGTGACTTCACCACATACATGGGGAAATTATTTTGCAGCATAGCGGTCTCTCTCGCAATGCGGTCTGCGAAAGCATTGCCTTGCCCTATTTTGTCCGTCACCTTTTTGTGTGCACTACACTTGACTATTGCAACTTTCTTTGGGCATAACAGTGCATTCAGGAGATCACGTACCAACTCTCCATGCATGATGTGTACTCCGTGTGAAGTCAGGAATCCTCGTTCCTTCCAAAGTAGGCCAAAATCATGCACTACTCCAAAAGCGTAACGACTATCCGTGTAAATGTTCACACATAGCTCAGCACTTAACTCACATGCTTTCGTTAAGGCTATCAATTCAGCTGCTTGAGCCGATTTCTGGGGTATTCGTGCTGCTTCTACCACGGTCTTAAGTGTCGTGATCGCATAAGCTGCGGAAGTCGTACCATCTGGTAACCTCACACACGATCCATCAACCCACAGTTCCCCATCTACATCTGGAAATGGCGTATCCTGTAAATCGATACGACCCTTTGTCTGTTCCTCAGTCAGAAAAACACAATCATGTTGTTCTTCCTTCTGGGTCTCAGCAACAGGATCCGGCAGTAAAGTAGCAGGATTTAGTGTCGCACATCGCTTTAGTGTGATGTGCGGCGCCAACAATGTTAGCTCATATCCTGTCAAACGGGCACTGGTTAGATGCTGCGTTTTTGTTTGATTCAGTAACGCATCTACCGCATGGGGAACTAGCACCAACAATTTGTGTGACAAAACTATTCCCTCACTTTGTCGTATCGCAACTGCTGTTGCTGCAACTGCTCGAAAACATCCAGGCAATCCTCGAGCCACAGGGTCGAGTACCGCCGAGAAGTATGCACAAGGCCTCTGTTTGTCTCCGTGTGTCTGCACTAACATTGACAATGCGCACCCATCCTTCTCGTGTACATATAATGTAAAGATCTTCGTGTAATCAGGTGTACCCAACACTGGTGCAGAACAAAGAGCTTGTCTCAATTGCTCAAAAGCATTCTGACATTCATCCGTCCATTCAATGGGAATCGGTGTATCTTTAGACAACAATGTCAACAATGGTTTAACGATATGTGAAAAACCCAATATCCATTGCCTACAAAAAGACGTCAAACCTATAAAGGCGCGAACATCCTTCTGAGTGCGAGGGACTGGAGTATCTAGGATTGCTTGAATTCGATCTGGTGTCAATGCACGGCCCTCCTTAGACAAAAGATGACCGAGGTAGGTCACCTTTGGTCTACAATATTGTAGCTTTTTCTTCGAAACTTTATGATTATGTTTGGCCAGGAAGGAAAGCAAAGAAAAGGTACTCTTCTCACATTGTTCTGGCGTGTCTGCAGCAAGTAAGATATCGTCTACATATTGAATGAGAACCACTCCCTCTTGTAAGTCAAAGGAATCAAGCTGTCTTTTTAATGCCTGACTATAAATGCTAGGACTTTCAGTATAGCCTTGAGGAATTCGACAGAATCTGTACGATTTATTATTTAATGTAAAGCCGAATAGATATCGACTGTCAGGATGTACAGGGATCGAAAAGAAGGCATTCTTCAAATCGATAACTGTAAAAGTAGTTGCCGTCGATGGAACCAACGTAAGCAACGTGGTGATGTCAGACACCACCGGGTACTGAGGCACTACTATCTTGTTTATTTCCCTCAAATCAATAATGAAACGGTAAACCTTAGCATCTGTATCTCTTTTAAGAATCGGTAAAATTGGGCTATTGCAAACATTGTAGGGGACTTCCTCAACTACTCCTGCCAAAATCAAATCGTTCACAATGTGCATCAAAGCAAGTTCTCCTTCTCTGGAAATCTTATATTGTGGGACACGTGGTAGAGATACTCCCTCCTTTACAGTAATACGTACTGGAGGGATTAACATCTGCCCCACATCCGTGTCAGAAGTGGCCCACAACGTGTTTGGTAAGGAGGCCAATACTTCAGATTCATGGAGAAAACACACTCGCTCAAAGTCTGGGTAATTCTCATTCAACACAACTCGCACTCCTTCTGGGGCACAGCGAATAGTAGCTCGAAAGTGTTTTAACATATCGAGTCCAATAATATTATCTGGTGTATTTGGAGACAACAAAAAGGGACATGGGGCAGCAAATTTATCAACATGAAATGCAACTGGTTGAGACAATGGGCTAGAAGTAGGTGTTCCATCGAACCCTATTGCTGTAATTACCTCGCCAGACAGGGGAGCCCTTGGAACCAAGTATTTGGACAAAGCGCTACGAGTAGCTCCTGTATCGACCAGAAATTGATCAGTGGAACCCAGAACATGTGCTTCTATGTATGGACCCCTTTGATCAACTGGTACCTCAACCGATTCCACACCCCATCCTACGCAATCCTATGCATAATGCTCATCCCGTGGTTCAGCAGGACCACCCTCATTTATCTGATATTGATTGCGGTTATCAAACGTATTATAATCAGACTGACCACGACCCCTTGCTCCATATCCTCCACGATCATTCGTACCATAGCCTCCTCGATCATTCGTGCCATAACCTCCTCTTGACCCTCCATAATAATTCCTAGACCTTCCACTTCCTCGTCCCCTCAAATTACGCTGCTCTCGAAACACCGGACAGTCTGCAATCCAATGTCCAAACTGTTTGCAGTATGCACATTGATTCACAGAAATGTCAGAACGAGGGGGAGGAGCATTACTGTATGATCCTCGCCCTCCTCTGTTATTTCCTCTCGTAGCCTGAACCTGGGCTAACATTACCTTCGTCTTCAAATCCTTTGCTTTCTTTTCACTACTTTCTTTTGCCTCTAATTCCTGTCTTTCATAATATTGAGCCATAGTCAATAAAGAAGCAGGGGTTGCTGTGGTCCATGAACTTTCACTCGCTTTCAATCGTTTCGCAATCTCCGGTAGGAGATTAGCCACATACTTATCAACGAATAAATGCCTGCCAGTATCTTCTGTCAATAATTGACCACTGTAATCATGGAACGCTTCCTCGAAGCGAGAGAAAAAATCGGAAACTGATTCATCCGCTTTCTGCTTACAAGAGGCTAATATAGTCCAATCAATCTTTTTAGCGGGAGCAAGAGTCTTTAGTTTTGTTAGTATGGCCCCTGGAAGGTCTAATATTAATTGACACGGCTTACATGCTGGTTCTCTATCTAAATCAGCCTGAACAAGATCTTTCCAAGTGGCCCCGAGAGTCGTGAGGTCATCAAACCTACGAATCGCTCTCCACATATCAGGGGGTAATATCAACCCGAAAAATAGATCAATATCAACTAACGTCATGATACATGAAGAAATTGCACTTTCAACATTTTCATAAAAAGCCGCAGGGTTTTTACGGGGATCAGGTAAAGCATTCTTAAGCGCCATGACATCTGCTCTATTCCAAGGCGTATAAACCCAATTATATACAAAATACCCTTTCGCGTCTTTGGATCTTTTATCATCATCTGTGCCATCCCCTTTATGAGGGACATATAAAGGTGCAGCTTCTCGCATAGGTCTAACATTAATCGCAGCGATCTTATCTGTTTCAAAGATAGGGCATTCTTTGGATATCCCCGTCGCTCCGGACGTAGACGAATTCTTCGACTTTTCCAACTCCCGTAGTCGTGTCGCCTCATTACGCAGTTCAATCAAACGCTTGAAGAAGTCGTCCGCATCTGAAAGAACAAAAAGACCTTTACGAAAATTCTCACGATCCTTGGATATCTCCTTTGGTTCTAACTCGAGAGAATATTTTCTATACCGCTCAACAACTTCATCTCCAAAATGATCTAAAAAATACAGTCGTTCCTTATCAGGCCACTGTTCCATTTGTTCAGTAACGTCAGAAACAGTAACAGTATTAATATTTAGTTTTCGTGCAAATGAACGTAATTCCGCAGCTCGTTCCGCATGTAACCTGGTACGCTGTGTTCGATCACTATCCTCGTCCGAGTCCTCGTTCGGAGCCGTAGGTACGACGTACGGAGGCGGACAACGATCTAGTAATGAAAAATCATCTGTTTCATTAGTAAGGACTGGATAAAAAGGACGCCTGATAGGGAATTGACCATTAACCTGTAAATTGCGTTCTCGTCTCTCCCTCACTTTCTTTTCCTGTAATTCCTTCTCCTGTAGCTGTAAAGCTTTGTCATGTGCAGCCTTCCGCTGCACTTTCTCCGCCAAGGCTTCCTCACGCTTCGCTCGTTCACGCACCTCTTTCTCCCACATACGCACACAATCAAACATATCTTGTCTAGACCTTCGCTGAAACAAACACTGCTCTACATACTGTACCTTTCGAAGGTCAAACGACCCATATAGCGGCCACTGTAATTCACGATCAGTCTTAGTATACTTATGCCATAATGTACTATACATTATAGGTGGAATACCGAATTTGACATACATTTCACGATTTGGAGTCCCCTCTGGGGGAGCCGGCTGCTTTTCACTTAATCGATAATTGGTACCATTTTCAGAACAGCACATCCTACGGAGTGTGCTAAAAACAGGCATGTTCCAAAAAGTTCCACGAAAATGTGATACTACAAAAATGTCACCTAACGCGGTGTACCGTTCAAATCAAATAAATCAGAGAAATATCCCTACATGCCTGCCTATGTGAGGTGCACTTCACATATTCAAATTCAAATTCAAAGATTCAAAACGTTAGCTAACAAATTCAAATTCAAATTCAAAGTTTCAAAAAGCCACAGTAAGTGTCAGTATACTACCTCACCGCTCAAAAGCTTACCAAATATTTTCAACCGTCCAAAGTCCAACTGCCAAGTTCTGTGGTCAAATCAGCCAAAACGGCACATCACGACAATCCAAGATCAGAATCTCAGTCGAGGACCGGCGCCACCTGGGAGGTCAGATCGGAAGGAAGGGAAAACACACCGTGGGTGCCAAGACTCGGGTCACTCAGTGGCAGCGTACGCGTCCATGGCGAGTTTCCTGACCTTCGTCACGACCTCTCCTTCGGGCATCCGAGTCACCGATGAGTCCCTTCGTGGTCGCCAATTGTGGTTTAGGGTTCAAATCAGGCCTACATACTCTGCTAAACTCTCGAACGCCTTAGTATAGAAGTTGGCACGGACACTGGAAAAGGTAAAAGACAAGTTTATTAAGACCCCATGGGGTGGTGGTACATTCCTACAGCACCCTTCGGCAATGTAAGAAGTAGCACACCGAACATCGGTGCGCGACCTCTTTTATATAGTTTAATAGCAATAAAAAGATAGGCGGTTACAAGTTACACATTTTAGGTACATATAAGGTCATTTTTGGAACACAGCCAGCACGTGGGAGGAGTTCAACGGCACTGGTCAGTTAGTGTGAACATTCCTAAAGAGTGACCAGTTGATGCATAGTGCGCATGTGCGCTTGACCAGTACTAAAAATAGCCTGTTGCCGAGCAGAATAGTGACCATGGGTATCGAGAAAGGACGAAAGGGCACACTGACCACGAGGCAGCGTGTTCATAGGAAACGGAAGTCAGAGGGATTCAAAATGGCCCCCGTTCGTTTTGGTCAAGTTAACAGAAAAGACCGTGTAGCTGTGCTAAACGCTAACTCAGGAGCTGCCAAAACACGACAACTGCACCCTGCCCAGGGGGGTACCTTGGGCCTTCCATAGGGGTGACTGATGTGCACGAAAAAGGGAAGGGTTAGGCCTGGTCAGCGGGGACACTGACCAGGAGGACATGGCAGTTCTAAACTGCCCATAGGCACTGCAGTGGCAGGCCTGAGACACCATTTTAGAGCTACTCCTGTGGGTGGCACAATCAGTGCTGCAGGCCCACTAGTAGCATTTGTTATCACCGGCCCTGGCACACTCAGTGCACTTTACTAGGGACTTCATGGTGATACAAATATGCCAAACATGTATATCCAATCATGATAACAATTTACACAGAGAGCATATGCACTTTAGCACTGATCAACAGTGGTAAAGTGCGCAGAGTCCTATTGCCAACAGCCACGGGTCAGGAAAAATAAGGGAGGAAGAAGCAAAAAGTGTGAGGATGACCCAGCAAGAAGGGCCAGTTCCAACACAACCCCCTTCCAGCCTAAAGCCAGGGTAGACCAAACGATACCTCAATGGGATTCCCTGCTTAAGGCGATAGAACACGGAAACTGGCCCACACAGCAGGGCAGTCCTGTTCTACACCATCCTAAACCCAGTTGGATCACTCTATCCATACTCTCAGGGTCCACCATGCCAATCCAAGTGGAACCCTTCTCCTCACCTGTGGACACCACCTGTGCAGCACCTAACCTTAACTTGCTCACCGGTGTGTCCCAACAGACAGACAGCAAGCCACAGTGACCACCGCCAGTGATCAGGGATGAGACCCAGGCCTCATGCCTCTCAGGGCGCTCAAACCTCTGTGGCGTCAGAGGGTGGGGGGCAGTAGCCCCAGGTGCTTGGCACCCTTTGTCCACTCCCTTTCTTGTCAGGTCAGGTCTGACACTCTGGCACTGACCCACCAGTCCTGACCCTGTATCCGGCGGCTGGATAGGAGGCTGAGGTGGGCTTCTCCACACCCAGTCCTCCTCTTCCTTGGGGCTCTGTACCCTCCAACCTGGAGCGGTACCCCCTTCTAGAATAGCCAGGGCACCTGTGACAGGTGTCCCACACCATTCATCCACCAGTTCAGGGGTGCTATCCTGCAACTGGTTTTCCAGGTCAGGGGGGATACCCCGGGCCTGGCCCTCAAACCTAGGCTCCAAAGCCTCTAGGTCAGACAGCACCTGAACTTGGCTTCCCCACCCAGGGACTAACCCCTGCAGTGGAACACTTGCCTGGCGCACCAGGACTTCACTCACTGAGGTGCCTATACTGGTAGACAGTACCCACCTGGCCAACACAACGGTGTGGCCCAGTCCACCCCCAGGGTGAGACTCCTGCCCTCCTTCCCGGGGCAACCCTGTCCACCAAGACAACCAAAAACACAACTTTCCTACCAGTTCAGGACCACCCTCCAGCAACTGGTCTCCCAACCTTGGGTTTAACCCCTCAGGTTGTACCGGGGTCAGGGGCGAGGACTCCCTCCCTCTGCACCCCCTTCCAGAGCGCTGCACCCTCCCTACTGGAGGGGTACCCCTGGGAACCATATTGGTCAGGACACTGGTTACAGATGTCCTTCCTTCCAGGTCAGGCAAATCCTGAACCTGGTCTCCCAACCCAGGGACCAAAACCTGCGGTTGTGCATTTGGCTGGCACGCCAGGACTTCTGGGGACTCACATAGTACCCCCTTGAGGGTGACACACAACTCATGTGTCCTGTGACAGTCTGCCTGGCGCAGATCTCCCGACCCCTGTCCACCTGACAGCGCGGGAAGATCCCCCAGGACAGAAGTGAGGTCACCATGGTCACTCACTGGGGACTCAGCCCTTCTGACTGGTCCCTGACCCACTGGTTCTCCCACTGGGGACTCCTTCCCCCTCTCACCCCTCAGTCTGGACTTCTGTACCCTCCCAAATGGAGCGGCACTGCCAGCCACCAGAACTGATGGAGGCCTGGTTACAGGCACTCCCCGTTCCCCAGACACTAGGAGATCCTCCTCAAATGGCCTACAAGTACAGTCTAGGTCCCCAACCTGGTGTTCCCTCAAGGACCCGTCCAGGCCCTGAGACTGGGTTTCAGGCACCGTGAGACACACCGTCCCACACTCATTCCTTCTCCACTGAGACCGGACATGAGCCCCTACACCCCTCCCACTACACTGGGACCTAACTGGGCTACACTGAACCTCTTCCACCTCACAGGTCTGGAAGATATCTAAGCCACTCCTTTTGGGATCACTCCCCAATGCCTCCTCAGACTCTCTGGAATCCACCAAGAGGTCTGCCTCCAAAGCAAGCTCTCTGGGGTCAGAGAACTCACACTCCACCGGGTGTTGGCATAGCTCTGGAAAACAGGGACTTAAAATATGCTCTCCAACAAATGAATCACACAGCCCCCCACAGTTGTTAACCACGCTACTCTTTGCCTCACGTCCAGTGCCTCACACAAGTACCCCACACCACTCTCTTGAGACTGGCAAGACAGTATCTGACTGCCTCTGTCACACAACCCACACTCTTCTGGCTGGTCTTCACACACACACACCAAGGTTTCTACCATGGGGGAACCCCTCTCCCTGTACCTCTCTTCTAGAGTCAGTAGAGTGTCCCTCCCACCACTAGGAATATGGTCCCCTGTGCCAATCCCCCAATCTACTTCAGGGACACTGCACTCCACTGGAACTACATCATAAACCTGAACCCCCTGGTGTATGTCGACCCCCTCCCTCAAGTCAGGCGCCACATCTCTGGGTGTTTGTACCTTTCTCTCAGCACTAGATATCATAAACATGCTGCCACCATCTGAGCTGGACTCCACCTCCAACTCAGCAAAGCTCACCTCTTGAGCTACCCATGTTTCTTCTGAAGCTGAGACCCTCATGGCCTCACGCCTCTTGAGCTCCAACTCAAGTTTCCTCATTCTTAATTCATGGGCCAAGGTAAATTTCAATTCCTCTAGGGCACGGGCATGTTTGCTCTCCTCCGCCGCCCTTTCTATTTTCATGACTTCCAAGTCATATTCTCTCATTCTCTGATTTTCTTGTAACTCTTCTGGGGTGAGGCCCCTACCGGAGTGGTTGCTGCCAGCTCCTGAGACTACTCTGCCCACTGGCAGATCCTTGCTGTGAAAACTGTTTTCCACATCCACAACATCATCTCCCTCTTGAGCCTCCCAATGGGCCCTCAAGATTTTCTGCAGCTCCTCCTTTCTGTAGGCGCTTTTTATGGGGCACTCAAACTCAAGGCAGAATTTCCTAAGTTGCTCAACTTTGTATGAACACAAATCTTCAATGCAAAACTCTAATTCTTCTTCTGCCTCCTGACTGGGTGCCTTTCCTTTCACGGACATGATGCTTGGAAGAGTTACTCAAAAATAGAAAAAATCAAAACCAAAAACCAGTAGTATGCGGTGGCGTAGTGATCTGCACTCACTAGTGATGTACACCAATTACTGTGGGTCAAGTACCAATACAAGTTCAAATCCCACCGCCTGACCACCAATGTTAGAACTGGGGGTCTCTAGTTGGCAGAGGTAGGTACCACTGTCCAAATAGGGACCCTTGCTTCTAGTCAGGGCAAGGAGATAACCCTCTGAGATAACCCCTGCTCACCCTCTAGGTAGCTTGGCACGAGCAGTCTAGGTTAACCAGAGGCAATGCGTAAAGTATTTGTACCAACACTCACAGTAACACAGTGAAAACACCACAAACTGACTCCACAACAGTTTAGAAAAATAAAGGTATTTTTAATCTAAACTACACAAGACCAAAACGACAAAAATCCAACATACACAATTCAAGAATATGGTTTCAAAAAGAGTTCTTAAGGTTGCGTTAAAATTCTTGAAGTTGCGGTAGAATAAACCACAGATGCGTGAAAAGTTCACAGTTGCGTCACGTTTACTCACAGTACCTTTAGTTGCAACAAAGTTCCAAAAGCAGAAGCTGGTGCGGTGGAAAACAAGCGATGCGTTGCTCCTGAGACCCTGGGGAGGCGATGCGACAGCCCCGCTGCAGCAGCGGGCGTGTTGCGACGAATCCGGTCTGTATGGGGAGGAAGGCCACTTGTATGGATTCCGGTGCGTAGGTTCCGTAGGAAGTCTGTTCTCGCAAAGGCACGATGCGACGATCTCGAAGGGGCTGCGAAGATGCGCGGTCCAGCGGTGATCCTCTCTCTCGCAGCTCCTCGATGCGATGGTTCTGCGACGATACTCGCAGCGACGTGATGCGGTCCGCAAGCAAGTGGTGCGGCGTTCTCACCCAGCGACGACAGGCTCTGCGACGATATTCGCAGCGATGTTCGATTCTCCCGCACCGGTCTGGTGCGCCCCGCAAACGAAGGATGTGACGTCTCTGGCAGCGGCGTCAGGCGCTGCGACGATCTCAACCTCCGTAGCGGCGGGAAACTTCTCGCACTGTCGGGGATGCGCTCCGCAAGCGAGCGATGCAACACTTTTCAGTTTCAAAAGTCTCTCAAGCTTTTGTCTCAAGCTTCCCAGCACAGGTACAACCTCCAGAGGCCCCACAACTGGATCAAGCACTCTAGGAGGGACAGAACTCTCTCAGGAGAGTCCAGGGAAGCTGGGGGTGAAGTCCTTTTGTTCCTGGGACTTCAAAACAGGGAGCCAGCTCTTCTCAGGCCCTTGGAGATTCCTTCAAGGCAGGGGACACAGCACACAGCAAAGTCCTTCCCCTCTCCTTGGCAGCAAAGCAACAGCAGGTCAGTCCAGCAGAGCAACAGCAGGACAATCTTCCTTCTTCAGAGTCAGCTTTCTCCTTGGCAGAGGTTCCTTCTTGATTTCCAGGATGATCTAATTTTCTGTTGTCAGGGGTCCTGTACTTATACCCCTAAAGTCTTTGTTCTCTCTGTGCATGTGGGCCCTGAGCCCGGTCTGAACCAGTTCTGGGGTTTTCCTGAGTACTTTGTTTTGCTGGCTTCTGACTTCCTTTCAGAGTGAGGGGCAGGGTCCTCAGCCGCCCAGCAGGGGGGTGGAGCCAGCATTGTGGAAGGCAGGCACAGCCCTATTCAGCCTAGGTGCTAACTCCTCCCACTACTCCAGTTGCAAATGCAGTCATTCAGCCTAGTGCTGACTCATCCAGGGGAATTCCCGCCTGGGGAATTCCCCAGCCCCTGTCACTCTCAAACCAGACAGTCAATACACAAACAGGCCCAGGCACACAGAAGGGTCAGACAAGAGAACAGCAACTTTCTAAAAGTGCTGTTCTCAAACACAGGATTTAAAAACAACCTTTCCTAAAAGATGTGTTATTAAATTCTGAGTTCAGGGATACTAGATACTTATGTCCTATCTTGTTCCTATGGGAAGAAATGCTGTTAACCACTGTAGCCAACATCCCCCATGTTAATCTATGGAGCAAGATAGCCTTACAATAGTGAAAAACGAAAATGGCTGTAATTCACTACCAGAACATGGTACCTGCACCAGTATATGTTCTACCTTTCACATACACTGCACCCTGCCCAGGGGGGTACCTTGGGCCTTCCATAGGGGTGACTGATATGCACGAAAAAGGGAAGGGTTAGGCCTGGTCAGCGGGGACACTGACCAGGAGGACATGGCAGTTCTAAACTGCCCATAGGCACTGCAGTGGCAGGCCTGAGACACCATTTTAGAGCTACTCTTGTGGGTGGCACAATCAGTGCTGCAGGCCCACTAGTAGCATTTGTTATCACCGGCCCTGGCACACTCAGTGCATTTTACTAGGGACTTCATGGTGATACAAATATGCCAAACATGTATATCCAATCATGATAACAATTTACACAGACAGCATATGCACTTTAGCACTGATCAGCAGTGGTAAAGTGCGCAGAGTCCTATTGCCAACAGCCACGGGTCAGGAAAAATAAGGGAGGAAGAAGCAAAAAGTTTGAGGATGACCCAGCAAGAAGGGCCAGCTCCAACAATAAGAAATAAAAAACTTTTTTCGCATCAGTGTCTAAGTTTTCATTATTTATAAGGTAAGTTTGAGAATCAAAAATAAGTTTGTTATCAATCTCTTATTGTGACAGAATAACTGCCTCACTCTTTCTCAGTCTCTTGCTCCCTGATAGTGCTAGAGGCGTCTAAGAATTTGTTATTTACCACTCAATACAATTGGGTGGTAAATAAGGAATTACTGTGTACATGCACATCTGTGCATGTACACCTGTGCCATGTGGCACACATACATTCCCTAAGGGCATGTATGTATGTCACATTGCACACAAGCCAAAAACAGGGGTGCTGCAGGTTGTCAAAGTGACACCCTGTTCCCCCTGGCAAGATTCGGTATTTACCGAATCGGTAATTACCGAATCGGTATTTGCCATTGATTCCTATAGGCTTCAAGGCCCATAGGAATCAATGGCAAATACAGATTCGGTAATTATCGAATCGGTAATTACCAAATTTTACCGAATCGGTAATTAATTCGGTAAAAATACCTACATCCCCATTGCCAGTTCTTAAATACCGAATCGGTATGATTCGGCATTTAAGAAGTGGTAATGTGGGATTACCTACATCGGGCCCTCGGTATTTATGAGTAGGTAAATCGAGATTACGTACATCTGGCCCATTGAGTTGTAACATATTTATATACATATGTTACATTTCAGTGCTTTGGAAGTAGTACAGTATACTATAGGTAAACACCTTATAGGTTTATGCTGTACCACATCCTTATAGTTTTGCACTTTGACATTCACTATGACAAACTTTTACATACAAACATAGAAATGTAGTTCTTTCTTTAACCAGTAGAGGTAGTTCTAAAAAGAACAGTTTTTTTTTGTTTTTGTTTTGCTTGAAAAACGATGTAAAAAAATAAACTTTTTAATGCAGATAATTGTTCAACCGGAACAAACTATGAAAAATAAAGAAAAAACTTATGGGGTGCACCTGTGCTTCCTGTTTTTTTGCAGGATAACTTGAATGGACTCTTGTCCAAAGGCTATTAGTTTCTGGCAACGAATGCATTGCATCATCAAATTCTTAAGTTCTGGTTGGATAATTTCAATCGTTGATGCTTGCATTGGTGGTGCTGTTGATTGAGAAGAAGTGCTGGGAGCAGAGCCCTGCTCCTCTGATGATCTTTTCATTACAGCTTTACTCCAATTGTTCGGGTGTATATTCTTGACATGGCGTTCCATGCTAAAAGTTCCAAAGCTGTACTTCTTCTGTGGATACTCTCTGGAAAGTACCGTGTCACAGATTTTGCATGTGACAAAAGGCGCATTGACATTTTTCTGTCCATCTGGGAATTGAAAAAATGTCCAAACTATGGACTCTTTCGGTGATCTAGGGGTTTCAGGAACAAACTCTTCTGAAGATGAACTAGAAGAATCATCAAGTTCCTGGTGTTCGAAATGCTCAGGTTTCTCATGTTGAGAATGCTCAGGTTCCTCATGTTCTGAATGCTCAGGTTGCTGCTGTTCAGAAATTTCAATAGATTTTTCAGGAGCAAAGTGCTGATGAAAAAAGGTGTTTCTTCCTCGAAAGCCAAAGAAGAATGATGAAGATGGGAGGGGTCTTTCAAGAATTGGAGTAGGAAGTATTATAAACCAATAAAATCTTTTGTTATGAGGTCACATGGTTGGACGTAAGCTTACGGAGCGTTTACGGAGCGTTTACGGAGCGTTTATGGAGCGCTTACGTCAGCTTACGGTGCGTCTACGTATTATTTACGGAGCGCTTACGTCTTCTTACGATGCGCTTACGTCATACGCACCCTCGCGAGATTTATAATTGCTTTAATAAAGTTATAAATGGTCTTTAAAAGTTTAAATCAACATGTTCTTTATTATCCCAGATAATGTGTACCTTTACATTGTGCAATGAATACGTAGATATAACGATTTAAAGTTTATAAAACTTTCGGGGGTAAGAGCTCGAAGCTTTCACGGTGCACGGACGGAGCTCTTACGTTGCGTGCACGTGCGACGTACCCTCGCGAGATTTGTTACTACTTCAAAAACGAATATACTGTTGTTAAAAGTTTAAAAAAAACGTTTTCTACATTAAAGCAGATATTGTCTACCTTTAAAATCTACGTTAAAAACGTAGATATTATGTGTTAGAAATTTTAAAAAATGTGTCGGGGTAAGAGCTCAGAGCGCTCACGGTGCACGGACCCTGTAATCATATAAAAAAAACTTGGAAATAAAAATTATATATATATTATATTAAATATATATATTCACTGAAAAAACCTTAGGTTTCAAGCCTTACATAGTTAGGTATTAGCAATTAAAAAACCTTGCAAATTCACTGAAAAAACATAGGTTTCAGGTCATATATAATTAGGTATTAGCATTTAAAAAACCTTGCAAAGTTCACTTAAAAAACCATAGGTTTCAGGTCATATATAGTTAGGAATTAGCATTTAAAAAACCTTGCAAATTCACTGAAAAAACCATAGGTTTCAGGTCATATATAGTTAGGTATTAGCATTTAAAAAAACGTGCAAATTCACTGAAACAACAATAGGTTTCAGATCATATATAGTTAGGAATTAGCATTTAAAAAAACATTGAAATTGCTCCTATATAGTTAGTTGTACTAACTATACTTTGCGCACCCGCAATCCACTGCTAATGATGTCACATATTACATCATTCATGAAATGGTCAGTGACATCACTGATGACATCACTGCTGACATCTCAATTGACATCACTGGTCGCATCACTGATGATATCATTCATGTGATAATGCGATGCACCTCTTCACACTCTAATATAACCTTTGATACACCCAGTGTTAAACACAGACTACCATTCTTGAAACCATTGACACACCAATACCAGTTACTACATACGCACACACTGATTGCTAGGTCTATACACACATCCAATCATTTACCCATAGAATCACTCATACATACAGTCACTCATCAATACAACACTATCATCTGCACTCAAACACCTATACAGACACTCACACTCTGCCACTCATCCATGGAGTTACTCACACATCTAGTCAGTCATGCAAAGAATCAATCACACTTTCATTTCCTCAACTATACAGTTATACACACAACACCTTACTTATTCAAACATATACTAACACATACTTTGTTATACAATTCCTGATACAAGTACACAATGATCCATACAGGCACTCGCACAATCAGTGGCTCTTATGTATAGTCATTTATATATGCCAGCTCCCCACACACACACTCAGTCTCCCATACAAATACTCGGGCAACCAATCAATAACACATATAGCCACTCATATAGCTACTGATCAACACATGCAGTTGCTTACACAACAACAGACATACTGATGCACACATTCAGACAGTTTAGTCACTAACCCATGAATTCAGTAAGACACGTTTAATCACTCACTCATACATTCAGTCATGTACCTACTACATCTTTCATCCAGACACTTATACATCCACTCATTCTTCAATATGTAAAACATATTTAAACTTTACAGAAACACACAGTCACTGGATGATGCCATCAGTGATGTCATCAGTGATGCCATTTGAGATGTCATCAGTGATGTCATTAGTGATGTCACTGACCATGTCATGAATGATGTAATATGTGACATCATCAGCAGTGGATTGCGAGTGCGCGAAATATAGTTAGTACAACTAACTATATAAGAGCAATTTCAATGGTTTTTTGAATGCTAATTCCTAACTATATAACCTGAAACCTATGGTTTTTTCAGTGAATATATATATATATATATATATATATATATTCACTGAAAAAACCATAGGTTATAGACCATATATAGTTAGGAATTAGCATTTAGAAAACCTTATTTTTCTCACACAAAACCATTGAAATTCCATATATAGTTAGTTGCACTAACTATATATCGCGCACCCACAATCCACTGCTGATGATGTCACATATTACATCATTCATGACATGGTCAGTGACATCACTGATGACATCACTGATGACATCTCAAATGACATCACTGATGACATCATCTAGTGTCTGTGTGTTTTTGTAAAGTTTAAATACGTTTTACATATTGAAGAATGAGTGGATGTATGGAAGACTGAGTGTGTGTGTGGCTGGCTGGGAGGTGTGTGACTCTGTGCATATCAATGTGTACTTGTATCAGTGATTGTATAAGAGAGTAAGTATGTGTTAGTATATGTGTGAAAAGTATGGTGTTCTGTGTTTAACTATAGATGAGGAAATCGAAGTGTGATTGATTCTTCACAGGACTGACTAGGTGTATGAGTGCATATGATAGTGTTGTAATAATGAGTGACTGTATGTATGAGTGATTGTATGGGTGAATGAGTGAATGTGTGTGTAGACGTAGGAATCAGTGAGTGCGTATGTAGTAACTGGTATTGGTGTGTCATGATGTCATCAGTGATGTCATTTGAGATGTCATCAGTGATGTCATTTGAGATGTCATCAGTGATGTCATCAGTGATGTCACTGAAGTATGGTGTTCTGTGTTTAACTGTATAGATGAGGAAATGGAAGTGTGATTGATTCTTTACAGGACTGACTTGGTGTGTGTGTAACTCCATGGATGAGTGGCAGTGTGTGAGGGTCTGCATAGGTGTATGAGTGCATATGATAGTGTTGTAATAATGAGTGACTGAATGTATGAGTGATTGTATGGGTGAATGAGTGAATGTGTGTGTAGACGTAGGAATCAGTGAGTGCGTATGTAGTAACTGGTATTGGTGTGTCATGATGTCATCAGTGATGTCATTTGAGATGTCATCAGTGATGTCATCAGTGATGTCATTTGAGATGTCATCAGTGATGTCATCAGTGATGTCACTGACCATGTCATGAATGATGTAATATGTGACATCATCAGCAGTGGATTGCGGGTGCGCGATATATAGTTAGTGCAACTAACTATATATGGAATTTCAATGGTTTTGTGTGAGTAAAATAAGGTTTTCTAAATGCTAATTCCTAACTATATATGGTCTATAACCTATGGTTTTTTCAGTGAATTTTCAAGGTTTTGTATATGCTAATTCCTAACTATATATGGTCTATAACCTATGGTTTTTTCAGTGAATTTCATTGGTTTTTTAACAGCTAATATCTGTAGCTGTAAAATGTATTCTTCTTTAAATCCAAAAATATATTTTATATGTTTATTAATAATTTTTTTATTTTATTTTTTTTTTCTTCGCTCCCGCTTCGCTCCCGCTTCGCGAATCGGGAAGCTTCCCGTTAGCTGACCTTGATGCCGCGAAATAGACCGCGAGCCGGTAAACGTTCCTTTACTGCAACTGCCGCGTTAGAAAACAACATCGTGACCCCTCGCGTCCGCATGACGTTTCGCGTTGTCGCGTGATACGTCATATGACGTGCTACGTTAGCGAACTGGTACGCGAACCGAGGCCCGAAGCGCAGGTTCCTGGAAGCAAACCGGGAGGCGGCGCAAAGCGCGTAACGTAAACACAGCAGGTCATGTGACTTGGTAATAACACTTTTCATTGGTTCATTTCACTTTTGGTTTCCTAATGATGTAAGACTAGGTCATATAATCTAAAATGAACACTTTTCATTGGTTGAGAACTATTGTTTTTCCCAAATGATGAAAATCCCTCCTTCTTTCCTCACTCTGACTTTCATCATTGTGAGAGAAAGACCCTTTGTTACCAGTGAGCAATGGCTTCTTTAGTAGCTTCAGCTGGTGCTTCCCCACCACCTCCACCACATCCAAGGAAGAGAGGACCACCTGCTGAAGTTATAATTCAGCAAGAAGAGGAAGAAGAGGAAGAGGAAGAAGAGCAAGAAGAGAGGCAGTTTTTGCCTGAGGAGCCCAGGACGTCTCACCGGAAAGAAAACTTCATTTGGCAATTTTTTCAATTTCCCAAAGGTCAGAAAAAAGTAAATGCAAGATACGTAACTTGCCTTATATGTCAAGATAGACTGTCCAGAGGGACCGAGAAAAAATACAGTTACGGAAACTACACAATGCATCGCCATATGACTAGGTGGCATCCTAACAACTACAGTGCTGCACAGTTTCGTAACGACCTAGATAATCTCCCTATTATGGCCAGAAGATCTGTTGTACTGGAAGTGACGGGACCAGAGGGCAGGGAGATGGTGCCAAATATACAAATGAGATTTGGTGAAGTAAAACAAGTCTGCGTACATTGCAGTGGATTCATTTGCTACAGAGAAAGTAGCATCACTCTGATCAACAGAGCTATTGACAATCATATGCAAGTTTGTACGAAACGCCCCAAACAATAAATTCTTTTTTTTTTTTGTTGCTCCTGTTGAGCCCTTTACAATGAATCGTTTTCGTTCCCCCCCCTGAAAAAAAACAAAAAAAAATATAAAACCGTTCAGAAAAATTCAAAAAAAGTAAAAAAATGTTCAGAAAAATAATAAAAAAATATAAAACAACAAAAACAATTTTAAAAAAAGTTCTTTTCAGAACTACCTCCCCGTTATTAAAAAATTGGTACAATATTTGGAACTGTGCCAACCTCTATTTCTCTTAGTTCGCTTCCCAGTTCGCTCGCCGGTACGCGAACCGGGAGCGAACCAAAATTTTTTTTTTTTTAAAAAGAACAGTAAGTATAAGGGAAGGAAACAGACAGTTATGTTAAAAGAAAGACAGCTATAGGGGAGTAAACTAGAGATACTATTACCCGTAATCCACTGCTGATGATGTCACATATTACATCATTCATGACATGGTCAGTGACATCATCAGCAGAGGATTGCGGGTAACAGTATCCCTAGTTTACTCCCTATAGCTGTCTTTCTTTTAACATAACTGTCTGTTTCCTTCCCTTATACTTACTGTTCTTTTTAAAAAAAATTTTTTAGATCAGTCAGAAACAGTGAAAGTAATGAAATATAAAAGACTACGTAGAATATGAGCACTGTATGCAACAACTTTGACACTTACAGAAGCCTCACCTTCTCCATGCCTCCTACACAGTTCTACATGTACATCATAAATGCAAACAGAACAGAATTAATTATACATGTTAAATGGTTTATTTTTGCTGTTCTCAGAATGTATCAAATTTCACTAAAACAGTGACTTGAAGGTATTCATCATATAACAGCGGGGAAAAAAAAACACAATCAAAATGATTGTGTTTAAAAAACCCATACAACATAACAAATCAGAATTCAGAACTCCTTAAAGTTAACTTACTTTCCATGACGGCGAAGGATGTCCTATGAACAGCTTACACTCTGTTGTGCTGTTATTACTTTCAACCCGCCACTTTCTGAAAGAAAACCTCCATCGTTTTCAAAAACATGTTACATACAATAAATGACTTCTCGCTCTCTACCACACGTTTCCACAAGGCCAAATCGTGTCTGAGCCATTTATAACTCTTAGAATTCTTGTAAGCCAATCCCGTCATGTTGTATTTCCGCAACTTTCACAATTAAAATGTTGAAGATCATTTTCACAATCCTGGACTAGTAATATCTTCCCCTTCTTGCTCAATCATGTTCTACATTTCCTATCACACTGATACTGCTTACTATGAAGCAGACTTACACTACCTTTATGACTAGTACAATTATTTAATTCTCTTCATCACTTTTAATCACAAAGCAATGTAAAACAGTAGACAGCATTGCAGACTTACATTCCCTCTACTCCATGTTTTGATTGGCTGCTTCAATTAGCTTATAAAAAGAAACAGTTTTTCTGAACTCATTCAAAGTGCACGTATTTCTCCATGACGTCCAGTGTTATGGTAAGAAGTTATGTCTCTGTACTACACTTATCCTCAAGGCCAAATCGTGTAGGAGCCATTAGAACTTCTTGAAATTCCTCAGAGCACATCCCGAGATTCTTTCCCTAAAATTTTGGTTTTAAAAACACCAGGTAAGAGTTTTTAAGGTCATACGGCAATTTTTTTTGAAAATTAAAACAGAATCATTGCAGAATGACCAGCCATTTCTACACTTTAAATAAGCTGTGTAATGTCCTGATGTTATTGAAGGACCATCATGATATATAATTGCTACAGTTACAAAAGTCCTTCCTGATATTGACAACTGTGAAGCCACAAAATTTTTAATTAAAGTTGTCAATTTTGTTCCATCAGGCCTACATCGTTGGAACATTAAAATGACATACTGGCCATATGTTCGTATAAATAATGTGGACATCATTTCAGATTTACATTGGCTACACTCCATGTTGTGATCAGCTGCTTTTACTAGCTTATTAAAAGAGACTGATTTACTGTCTGGCAAAGTTAAATATATAAATCTTTCTGAGTCTACACTAGTAGTACTTGATACCCTACAGCTCTCGCAGTCATGCTGCCATTGATAAGAAAGCCCAAACAGGTGATCTACATCTACACCTTCATCATGCAATACATCAAGCATATACATTAAAAACTCCTGACAATCTTGCTGACTATTTTGAGAGAATTGTGTTTGGCTTGAACATCTGTCTAACAGATTTCGAATTTCAGACACACTTTCTATGTTTGTTCTATCAGTGCTACATTTCTCTAACACAGAATTTAACAAACTGCAAAATCTTTGATCAGAATTGACCACAATCTCTTCTTTTACATTTTCTAGAGAAAACAAAACATTAACCACTACATTAGCATAGCAGTTGACACCAGAACTGTTTTCAAATTGAAAACCAACAACATCTTCAACAGAATCCTTTTTGTTTCTGCTTATAATTTCAGGTTCATCGACTTTTCGTCTTTTTGCTACAACCTCCCTAGTATTGGTCACATTTCTTCGTTTCCGGCCTACCACACGTTTCTCAAACAAAGGATACTGAGGCAAATGTGGCGCATACTCTCTTCTTAACCTATTGTATTCCTTAACACAATCTAGATCCGCACAAATGTTTGTGACATCACACTCAATCAAGTACAATCCCGATAAAGTTCTAACTCGTGACAATGCCACATATGCCATACCCTCCTTGAACACAGAACTGCCAATATTCACCAATGCACAGTCTACACTTAAACCTTGCGATTTATGGATTGTCACCGCATATGCCAAGCAAACAGGAAACTGTTTACGACGAACATATAAGTCTTTTACAAGCAAAAATCTAGCAGAACAACGACAAATTAGCTGTACTTCCTCAATGCCATCAAATTTAATTTTTAAAAATTCAATTCCATCTCTATTTCTGTATTTCACAAAATCAACAACATTACCCATTGATCCATTTACCAGACCTCTTTCAACATGTAAATTCCTTCTTAAAATTATACGGCAGTTCAAGCACACATTCAGAGTCTTTTCAAAACCTGCAGTTTTAGATATACTCTTCTCTAATGAATCCAATTTTGTTTTCAGATTCTCAGACAAAATAATTGTTGATCCCATATGCTCTACCCTGTCAATAGCTTCCAGTTTCACAATCTCTTGCTTTTCTAAATGCAACATTTTGTTGTTGAATTTGGCACATTCTGCAAGAGTTGGCATCAAACATATTCCAGATTTTTTCTCAGTAATTTTCTGAAAAATATTCTCAGGCACAACATCTTGGTCTGGATATAAATTTGTCAGTAATCGTGCATGTAAAGCTTCTTTCCCATGCTCGGTCACTTTTCCAATTCTAACATCTTGTAGAATAGTCTTGTAAACTTCATCCTTTGCCTGACGCATATTTTCATGCAGTTCAACATAATTGAAATTTAACCATATATTGACGTTGCCAATGCTCCCTAAGCACTTCCTGGTATCTTCATGCGTGAGCATTTTGAACACAGGTTGCCCTTTCACTGGTGTCAGCTGCAGAAGATCTCCGAAAACAATGATGTGTTTGCCACCAAATAACACATCATACTCTGTTTTGAGAACTTCTTGCATTCTCAAATGCACAAAGGCAAGCATGACATTGGAAACCATGCTTACTTCGTCAATGATAAGAAGTTTAATTTTCCTCAAGACTCTTGAACCTTCAAAACAAGCATCTACAGATAGCGTGTGATATTCTAATTTGTTGTCATGCTCCACTGGCAGCATCAGTAAACCATGTAAAGTAATCCCTTTAATGTTATGTGCTGCCAGTCCAGTTGGAGCGGTGACAACACAAGACAGCGATGACTCTGTCCTTTCCTGCAAATAACATGAAATTGCTTTAATAAGGAAACTTTTTCCAGTTCCCGCTTCTCCACTCACGTACAGTCGGACAGGCTTCAACAACGTACATGAGCACTCTTTCTTGTCATGACTTAATCCATGATCAATTCTTTGGTAACTTCGTCATATATTTTCCTCTGCTCAACGTTGAGTTGTCTTTCCAACTCTTCTAAGTTAACCGCATCCTCCTGAGCATGTGCCATGGCTCTTTCCACTTCATTCATAGCAGTGGCAGCTTCATTTTCGATAACAGGTCCTCCTAGTGGATCCTGACTCAATGAAGCAGAACTCTGACTGTCCTGAGAACTGTCTCTGGCAATCTCGGCTGCAATCGTTGCTTCCTGCTCAATTTCCACATTCAACATTTCTACATATTTGGGAAAAGCAGGACATTCTATGGTCTCCTTGGCAGCATTGAAAGAGTCTTCGTAACAAAGGAAATCTCCAAGCAGTTCCTCTTCTGCACGCCAAGGCTTAAAAAGTTGCAAAAGTGCTAAATAGAAAAACTCCTTTTTTTCAGGAGATTCGCCACTCAATTTTCGATGGTTTATCAAGTGGCATTTTCTTTGCTTGACCAGACATCCCTCACTTCCTATTACAGCATACACTCCTTTCTCAGTATCTTCTTTGATGTTCCTCTTGAATATGTAATTTTGCAGAACCTCATACAGACAAACATTCTCGAGGTGACTGCTTCGATTTGGATAATATGTATCCAACATGTTGGTCTTCAAAATGTCGGTACTGTTTGGCTCCTTTTCCGCCAAATACTCAATTTCCCACACAGGTTTGAGAACTCGATTACGCGTTGCAGCAAGACCAACACTCGCCCAAACGATACTCCTGGACTTGGCATACAGACATGCTGAAGACAACCGGTCAGAACATTCGTAAGCTCCGATTTCTCGATGCGACAACATCTTCAGACTGAAACTGTACAACTTCTTGCTGAGGCTCTTTTCATGGGAAATGTCCTCCCACATATCCTTCAATTCTGTCTTCTCTTTTTTGGTGATGTAAGATGTCACATACCGAGCCACAGCCATACAGTTATCAGCCACAAACTGTATATCCATGTTAGCATTCCACATGGACAAAATCACCGGGTTGTAGTCGTTGATGTACTTAGACTCTTCGTTCCTCTTCAAATTGTATGTGTTTTTAGGTGATTTCTTCATCACATTATGTCGCAGCGAAGACATCAAACTGTTCACTCTTCCTTTAGAAATCACCGGTCGTGGAAAGCCGAAACGACATTTGGTGTAGAACTTGTCTTTGTTCCGGAATTTACGATGACAGTACTTTCCACATCGATGGCTTTGGAAACGTAGAACTTTTTCTCTTAGGCTTTTTTTCTCCTTTGCGTTTGGAACAGCGCACGTAGAATACTGTTCTATGAAACTCATCACTGAGTCTTCTGCATCCGTTCCAAATTTAGGTGCATCCTTGATCCACAGCAACATATGTATATGAGGAGCACCTCTTGCTTGGTACTCCTTCCTCCAGAAGAAATCCAACACCTCTCCAAGAGGTGGATTCTTCTTATTCATGATGAAAGACATCATACCTTCAAATCTATGATTGAAGTACCTACATACATTGACTGGATCCAAAGAGCACAGTTCTCCGGGTGTCTTGAATTCGATGTTTTCTACGTTAGCATTTGCCTCTCGTAGAAATTCAAGTAAGTCTTCCCAGCCATACTCAGCACAGCTCAGAGTGAGGAACCATGTGGGAGTTCCTAAGTTCCTCAGCATACATTTTAAATCACCATGACGACGGTACCAGTACTCATTAGTACCACGTTGACACGCCATGAGATTAATCAGGTGAGAATCCAAAATACTGTCTTGGACAATGACTTTATCCATAAAGTCACTTGCCGAGATGTTTTGCATGTGTATACCACTTTTCAAGATGTGGTTCACTGCATATGACAGTCCAGACAGATCGCTTTCAAACAGGAGATGAAACAAATAAGGAATGCATTGTCGAAACCTAGGATCTCCTGCATACAATCGCAAAGTCCGGTATTCAGAAGCAGGAATTTGATGAGGTCGCTCATCATATCTTCCTCCCTGACCTGTTGGAAAAAGCTGTGGGAAACACCAAGCTTCCAAACTTTCCTCCCAAACACTAATAGGACTCCCTTTCGCTTGTTTCATTTGAAACAACTCAATAGCATTCCCCATGACTTCCTTGGAATGCAAAGGATGAACACTATAATGTTCATATATTTCTTCACTAGTACAGGGTTCTACTTTCTCAATTTGACCAGCACACAAATCGCTATCCTCTTCCTCACTTACTTCCTCTTCTGCAACATATACATTTTTATAGTATTTATTATTTTTTTTCAAATACAATGTTGCCCTTTTGACTTTCCTAACATCTACTAAATCTTGCCATATTTTCTTATTCTTTGTCGGAACCCCATTAACTAAGATAACAAGAGGTTCCTCTTCCACTTTTTCTACTCCAATTGTGTTAATGTTTTTCTTCAAATCTAGAGGCAAATAAACAACTCTTCCCTTTAATCCTCTCTGTAAATCTGATGGAGGCAATTTCCCTGTCTTTGGCTCCATTCTTACAATAGCCTGAAAGGGATGGATACTTTGAATCAAAATAGATTCATAAGTATTTAAATCCTTCAATTCAGAAGGAATCTCAACCAATTCCAGATTATTATGAACTGCTCTAGCAGGCATCTGGTTTTGATTTAATTTGTTACAACAATTAGTACACACACGTTGATCCAATCCCAAATCAAAACAATTTTCTACCATCAAGTATGTTGTAAAATCCTTCCATTCACTATTATTTTCCCTTTCACTTTTTCCATATAAATCCACTAACTTAGTCTGATTCTTATAATAAGTGCGTCGACAACACACACAAGTGAAATTTGGCCTCTCACTTGATTTCACCTCAAACGTCGCAATTTCACTCTGGAAATTATCTGTACTGGAAACCTGTACACTATCTTCCACATTACTCTCTTCTTCTTGGTCAATTTCAACATTCTCCTCTTTACTTCCAAAGTAACAAAACTCAATTTCTTCACATATATTCTTCACATCTATTTCAGAACCATGCAAAAGAGCAGCGCATAATTGTTTAAGCATAATTGCTAGACTCTTAGCATAATACAACATTCTAACTAATTTTCTCACTTTATTATGATGCACTGCTAGCATCCTGAAATGATGAAAAACACTCTGGCATACTCTCCTGGAAAGACAAGCCAGTGAATGACCATGCAAACCTATCACTTCTCTCACTCTGCAAGGATCTAATTCTTGCAACAACTTCATTTTCTGCTTCAAACTTTTCTTATTAAATGAACGTATAAAATCACAAAGCAAATTGATAGAATCCTGTCGTACACTGCAAATACTACTACACTTCCAGGTGTAGACAGGACCCTTAGGACGTCTCCCTAAAACCTCATTACCTAACACCTCTTCTATCTCTGTTGTCACAAGTTTTTCTTTTTCAACTGGACAACCATCTTTCACTTCATAAGCTCGACCACTGGTGTCAACTGCATGCACCAAATCATTATCCTGGAAATAACTCTCCTCATTAAAAAATACCTCAGAGCTTGAACTATGCATCCATTCTCCAGAAAAAACTTCACAAAAATTACTACGATTAACTATTCTCTTCCATCTACTATTTCTTTTGAAATCATAAATTGCCTTGTTTAGCTTCCTAATTCTATTGATTGTCAAAATAAATAACTTACGTTTAATTTCAAATGCCTGATCAATAACTTTCTCAACTATTTTTTTTCTCTTATAAAAAACCACTTTCTGTTGACCTTTCTTAATATTTTTTAACAAATTGCCAATTATCCTGTTGCGGAACATTCGTTTACGAATGTCCCTAAACTGTTGTTTCCTTCTACTTTCATGCATAGAGTTATCTCTTACTCTAGCAGTAACATTTTTCATTGGCCTTTCCTTACCGTTTGAATTGCTTCTCCTTTTCTGGACTGAAACATTTTCTGTAGTAATATTTTTTTTACTACAGATATTTCTTATGAATGTTTTTGTACTCTTACCCGGTGCTTTCTTGGTGACTTGACAAATCTTTTTGTTAGAGGACTGCTGCTTTTTTTCATTCACCTGCTGTCTTTGACGTTTTGCAGCCTTTCTCACTCTTTCTTTGGTTGGCATGCTGAAATCTTGAAATGATCTGCAGTTGAATATGTGGTAAAATATAATAAAAAATGTTATTAAGCACTATTACCCAACAGTAAATTAATAACAGTCATCAAAAACTTAACACACTACTTAACATTTTTACATAGAAGATTTTTTTGTACATGGCAAATTTAGAATACAGAAATAGCAGAAAAGAAATGGAATTTATATTCATTTTACCTGTGCTGTTTTATATATGAATCTGATCTAATTTTATGACCATATTTTAATATTTTATTGAAGACACTACACATAACCTGTTTTTGAAGGTGTCTTTATTTTTAAATTAAACGGTTTACATTTTTACTATTTATTTATTATAAATTTATAAAATAAATGTTTATAGTTCCATAGGCTCAAGCACGTTAGCTTCCCATCCTATGTCATACAATTCTGACAAATCTGCATCCTCATCACGTTCTTCTTCATCCTCAGGATTTAAATCATCCAAGGGATCAACATCCACTGATGTTTCAATTACGAGTTCAATGATGAGGTCGAAATCAACTGATTGCTGATTGTCGCTCATGTTGATGTTGTCTTTATCTTTAAAGAAAGATAACAACAATGAGATGTTGCAGAGTAAGAGACAAATCTCAGAGATTATAATAGTAAAATTGTTTAACAAGAGTAACATTTTGCAGCTATTATTTAACCATGTCCAGCGATGCTGAGGAGTGGAGGTGAAGCCTATGTTCAATTTTTCACTGAACAGGACTCATCTCTTCTTAACCTTGGATTAACCTCACCGACTCTGTGTCCCCTGCACATAATTAAATGTAAAGGGGCAGATTTATATTAACTAGCACATCCCCAGGGATGCACCAGTTAACGTGCACCGCTGCTCTGCCACCCACGGTGTGCCGCATTTACAATCAGATAGGACAAAGCTGCATCAAAACCCTGCGCCTGCTTGAAGCAGGCATAGATCTTGACGCAGGTAGGCTGAAAGCTAAAGCAACAACTAAGTGTCGTGTGCAGAAGTTGCAAAAAAGGAAAAATGGCGTTTAAACCAGTAATGAGCCCATGCTAACTTAACACAGTGTAAAGATATCCAGGATCTACATCAGTTTGGGGTTCACGAACCTGGCAGGTACAAGGCACTGAGGCTTTGCACCGTGCATGTCTCATCCCAAATCATATGTTGTTTGTGAATGAAACAATTTCCCAGACCAAATGCTTTGGATTGGCTACTTCAAAAAAATTAAACACCCCTACTATCCCGGAGTTAGAGGAATATGATGGTTGGAGTAATTTTACAGGGTTGTCCATTAGTGATTTACAGGCCCTACTCCGTAATTCTTCCTTTAACATTTCCAGTATAAATCCAAAAGGTTGGCTGCTTTGGCAACGTGCTTTATCCACGGTTTAATAACGCTGCCTTTTGCTTTATATAAGTTTTCAAATTGTATGAAATATATACCAATAGGTCGTTATGAACCTTTAGGTAGTGGTTTTCTTCATGAGGTCTGGTCGCTTCCATACACATACAGATGTTTCAAAGATGATCAAGAAGTTTATCTGAATGGAGAGGAATGCACTGAGACGCCAGATCATTCACTAATGTGTAGGCACATACAGTTACACGGTTCATGCAACAAAGACCGACCAAATATGGCTTGCGTGTTGCAAGGCACGCCAGTTCCTGCTATCATCCCCACGTTCAGTTGTTGGAAAATGGTAGTTATTTGATGCTCAATAATGAAGATTGTTCTGGGTTAATTAAAAGTATTCCTTTTATCGTAACAGTAAGTGAACGGGTTATTTGCTGCAGAAATGTTCTATTTCCTCCCACACATGAACATAGGGAGTTTTCAATCTGGCCACAAATACCAACCTTGGGAGCAGATTTCAACGGCATGGCAAGAATAAGGGCTCTTTTGTCTCAGAGAGAGGTGGCCTTGAGTTCGGCCCGTGAAACTTTCGTGCTTCACATAGCGAACACCCGTACAGAGGTGCAGACCCTTTTAAATACTGATTCGCCTTTCCATTTCAGCAAGATGGTTCGGACTATCTTTAACGCGTCCTCCACAAAGGGCCTGGCGCATTTTTTTAAAGTTGTTACCAGTGGTCTTGTGACTTCATTTGAGAAAATCTTTGGAGTCATCCCTGCTTTCTTTCATTCTATTTTTTCCACTGTGCTTGGTGGATTCCCATTTTTACTTGCATTAGCAGCGGACGCTCTTGTGCTTTTTTACATTTTTAAATATGGATGTCCCTCCTGTGCAAGGTCCCGCCCTGCAGCTGCTGACGCTGTTCCGCAATCGCATGCTTGAATATTATGGCACAATGCCGTTGGCGATATTAAGCACGGCATATGGATTATCTTTTCGATTCTCCTACTTCACCTGTGTCCAGCCTGTATTTCACTGCCTGACCTGTGATTTCGATTGGGCCATTGATTTGTGTCTCTGCGGACCGGTTTCTCCTGACGTCGACTTTAATCAGCTGATGAGTCCTATCATTACTCACGAGTTGGTTTGTCCTGGCGAAAGGATTATGGCTGTGGCATTGATGCATGGACTAATTGGTCCCTGGAATTTACTGGCGGCAACACAGTCTTTCTTGGAACAGAGCTTTCTTGAAAACCCACCGAGCTGTCCTCTGATGGTGATAGAGGATCCGGTGCTGGGAGAGCACGTATGTTCTTTTCCGCTTTTAAATTGGATGGCTGAACTCTTTTCGGATGAAGACGGTGACTTCCTATTGGAGGCTGTTGCATCTTATTTTGCATACACAGTTATGTCATAGACCTTTTTCATGTTTGATATGCTGAGTACTAGCATTTCATTGACAATTCATTGACTTATTTGTCAAGTTTTTATTATTTAGCTTGACTATTGGCTTAAGCCTCGATAAAGTAGTTGGCTGTTTTATTTTTCTTTAGCATTAAATTATCCTAGTTTTTAATGTTTTACCTTGCGGACCGTCCACATATAAAGTTGCAATCTGCTCTCATGAGATGGCACTTCTATTATCTTATTCAGTTTGTTTCCGGATCATGGGGAGGTGTCATCTAGATCCTGGATATCTTTACACCGTGTTAAGTTAGCATGGGCTCATTACCGGTTTAAACGCCATTTTTCCTTTTTTGCAACTTCTGCACACGACACTTAGTTGTTGCTTTAGCTTTCAACCTAGTAGTTCATCGTGGTTTACATGAGAATAATATGTTATTGCTCTACTATCTGCTTTGCTTGTTAAACTATATCTGTACAGCGAGTGCTGAAGTTTCAAGAACAACACGATACAGAATTGTTATGAGGTCTGATCTCCACGACTTCATACTCATAACATAAGTGCAGCTTCTGCCAATTCTGGGCATGAGGTGGGTTTTATATTGCTTTGCCGAACACACATACACAACACTTGATGCGGTTCACATGAAGAGAGAGCTGGTGTATGCTGATGTGATTCCTTCAAATCTAAGACACTAAAGTATGTGCACGCCCTAAACCAACACAAAGAGACCTTCTTAGCAAATAATATAATATGTGTATTAGGGAGGGTGAGATATAAGCAGCCGCGGGCCGTGGAGGGAGTTACGGTGGGGCAGGGAGGCGGGGAGGGGGAGGGGCAGGGTGGAGAGGGCTAAAAAACGGCACCTGGATAATTACAGCTAAGTAAACAATTTAAATAATAAAACAAATTTTGTAGCGCGCACTGCATCGCAAAATGCTACTGATAATATGTGTACTTGTATTCTCCACCCTGCTTCTCCCCCTCCCCGCCTCCCTGCCTCACCGTAACTCCCTCCACGGCCCGCGGCTGCTTATAAGTGTTGCTAACTCTTATTCATTTACAGCATGTTAACATACTGTCACCATTCGCTTTTTATGTACTAGTAACTATGCTGGTAATTTTGCTACTGATAATATGTGTACTTGTATTATCTAAGATACTACGCCTGAGAAGACGGCATTAATAAATAAACATTTCAAATGCACATGTGTTCTTCTTAACTCCATGTTCTGGTTTCTAATAAATATATAACGACCGAGTGTTCATGAGTTCCACGTATCCTGAGGTACTATAAGTTCATATTCTGGATTGTCTAAACATTGAGAGTTTGTTATATCCAATGTGACACTGTACCTAGCTTGCTAAGGGGTTTTTGAGTACTAAGGTGAGTTTTGGGGCACCCTAATTCGCCGAGGTTCCAATCCTCTGTGCACAGTTCTGTGTGAGAACAGAAAACCTGCGACAGGGGCACCCCTGAGACTTGCTGGAGCTTCATCTCACTTGCGATACAACTCCAGCAATGCGCCACCTTTACGGCACAGATACGTCACGCATCTGTGCTGTTTTTGCCCCATGATGCGCCGCATTGTAAATGCAGCACACCATAGGTGGCGGAACAGCGGCACAGGATGACTAACACATCCCTGGTGATGCGCCAGTCATTATAAATCTATCCCTATGCTTCTTATCTTGTTAGAGATGAACCGCCAAATGTATCATCAACGTTTTTTGCATTTCCTAAATAGCGAACTTTAAGGAATAAATAGCGATTCTTTACCATTCCTAGATTGCGATGAGCTATTTGCTAATTACAAATTACCCATTCATTTCCATGGAGCAGGAGGCCCATAAGAATGAAGGTGCAATTTGCGATTAGCAATTACCTCATCGCAAATTACAAATTTTTCCGAGGGTGCAGGGGTGTCTCAAGAACACCCTGCTGCACCCCTGAAAAAGAAATTTGGGGGCATATGGCGCACATAAATTTTGAAAACATTCCTTTACCTCAAAAACGATTTTCGACTCATAATTTGAAAACACTGCCCACGGGGAAATGACTTAAAATGTCCTCAAGACACATGAAAGTGTTTTTTTAAAGCCTTTGCAACTTTTTTGGGTCACTTTTAACATGGCTATGTAACTCAAACAGTCAAAATCTAAATTTACCATGCACAGGTGGGAGCATATTTACAAGGAATTTGCTCCACGGGGAAAGGTCTTTTAATTTAATATTGGAAAAATAACATCAGAGACACTGAAATGCCTTATAAAGAAGCATACACCATTATGTCCTTGTCATAAATTTTAAAAGCATTCATTTTCCCCAAAAACGATTTTCAAGTCATAATTTAAAAACACTCCACATGGGGAAATGACTTAAAATGTCCTTAAGACACATGAATGCGTTTTTTGATTGCCTTCGCAGCATGTTTCGGTCACCTTTAACATGCCTATGTAACACAAACATTCAAAATCTAAATTTGCCATGCACAGGTGGGAGCATATTTACAAGCAATTTGCTCCACAGAGAAACTTCTTACATTGAAATGGGAAAAATAACATCAGAGACACTCAATTGCCTTATAAAGAAGAATACACCATTATGTCCTTGTCATAAATATTAAAACCATTGCTTTTCCTCAAAAACGATTTACAAGTCATAATTTGAAAACACTCCACAGCTCCTATGCACATAAGAACCCTGTCAGTACTAATACTTCACATTTTCTCCAATTACAATTTCTCAAAGAAACAAAATCTATTTGTAAAACACTTGACACAAACCAACATTTGAAAAAACACAACTTTCTTCATAATTTTCTCCTTAAAGCACACTATTTTCTATCTAAATTAAACAAATCTTTTCTCACCTTAGCAAATACTTTGAGTTTCAAAACAGTCTCAAAAACACACCAATTTGTCTTCAGCACAGCAAAAGGTATGCACTCCAGAGTCTGCAGCTATCAAAAGCACAGAAATGCTGTAATTCTTCACACATATCTCTCATGTCACCCAATCAAAACTCTTCCCTCACTTTTTTTCAAATCAAAACCCTTCCCCCTCTGCCCTCTCTGCTTTTTCTGCATAGCAACCACCTCTTGCAAGACCTCTGGTGTTTCCAAGTTCACACAACAATGTTGCAATTGAACTCTGAACTCTCAGTGCACCTGCATATCCAGTGCATACTTTCATTTAATGATTTTTTCTTCGCCACTCAAAATACATCTTTCAACGAACTCATCCATGCACCCTAACTTTCTGTTTTCAGCAATCAAAATCCACCAATCACTCTTACTGCTTCATTAACACAGAAACTCCTCAGTTTTTTTCATTTTACACTCTCATTTTTTCAACTGCCATTTCATTGCCACACTTCATCTGACTGCAGGAGAACCTTCTCTCGCCATGTTTTCTGTCTGGATTGTTGGACATAGTTACATCTATTGGGCTCAGAGGTACGCTGAAAACAGGAATTTACCTAACCTCAATTTACAAGATGTGGAAATTAAGTGGTTTGGCCACAGAGGATTAAAATGTCACCAATTGATACCATTGGTGAAAACCTTTATGCATTTGCCAAAACCTGACCTGTTAATTGTGCACTGTGGAGGTAATGATTTGGGCACTTTGACTGGGGTAGGTCTGGAAAATGCTTTTAAAGGACACCTTTGAGCAATTGATGGCACTTTTTCCTCAGACTGCCTTGGTATATTCAAATATATGCCAAAGACAGAAATGGAGGTGGTCGAACCAATTTTGTCCACAAATTGAGAAATCGAGGAAGCATGAAAACAAATCTGTTTCAGCTTACATGAGAGACCATGGAATGGGCTCCATGTACAACAATAACTTGCGTTACTACATGCAAGATATCTACAGAGGAGATGGAGTTCACTTCTCAGATGAGGGCAACAGAATTTTCATTCTGAATTTAAGACTGTGCATTGGTACCTACTTATAAGTACCTAAATGTACCATAAACCCAAAAGCTCTTCTCAGAGCTACCCTACATCTGATCACTCACAATTATTATTTTACTCTAACTTTTTTCACTAATTTTCAAGAAAGTACGCTCCCCAGAACGCTTCCCGGTTCGCGAACCGGGCGCACTCCACGCAAAAAAACTAAAAAAACGATATTTTTTTTTTTTGACCTGGCGGTCGCCAGTAGGTATATATAGTTAGGATTTTTTCTCTATGGGTTTTTTGAAAATTCTATGTCTAATAACTTTGGCGTTTGTGGACGGAATTGGCTGAAATTTTCAGGAAAATGGCACATTTTGTTTCTGAGCAGCCCCTGAAAATTTTGGGGGGGTTCGTCAAGGGGGGGCCGAGAAAAAAGGGGGGTCCCAAAACGCGTTTTTCCCATGTTCATTTCCATAGGGCGGTTGGCCTCACTTTTAGCCCGAACGGCTGAATTGATTTGCACGAAACTTGGCAAAATTGTAGGGACTGGTAGCCCGATGTGCCTTTTGTAGGTCTCAATATATGTGCTCCAGTGGATTTTGAGAAATTAACGTTTAAAAAAAGATATATATCTGTAACAGCGGACTGGGCAGCGCTCCGCTACGCGTACTTTTCGCGCAACGGAGCTTTGTGAAGCGAAGCTGATTGGTTCTCCGGCGTCTGTCAACATTCCAAACAGTCCGTAGCGGCCGCCATCTTGTCTCTCGGTAGGATCGAGAGACAAGAGGAGGCCAAAGCGAAGGGGCAAATGACCATAAGGGGGCATAGTACATTGTCGCTCACCCCCTAGGTTTGATGTGGAGGTTTTAAAAGGGCCCCGCGGGGCAAAAAAAAATAAAAATAATAATAATCGAACAGCTGAATGGATTTGCACGAAACTTGGCAAAATTGTAGGGACTGGTAGCCCGATGTGCCTTTGCTAGATCTCAATATATGTGCTCCAGTGGATTTTGAGAAATTAACGTTCAAAAAAAGGTATATATCTGTAACAGCGCACCGCTTCGCGTACTTTTCGCGTTACGGAGCTTTGCGAAGCGAAGCTGATTGGCTCTCCGGTGTCTGTAAACATTCCAAACAGTCCGTAGCGGCCGCCATCTTGTCTCTCGGTAGGATCGAACAGCTGAATGGATTTGCACGAAACTTGGCAAAATTGTAGGGACTGGTAGCCCGATGTGCCTTTGCTAGGTCTCAATATATGTGCTTCAGTGCATTTTGAGAAATTAACGTTCAGAAACAAGATATATATCTGTAACAGCGCTCCGCTTCGCGGAGATAAAATTATATGTGTATTACCTAGCTGTTGCTAACACCAGTTAGCGACGGCTAGTAGAAGATAGCGACCATCTTGGGCCCCACTTTGCATGTGAGTGATATTTATCACTAATGACATGCAAAGTGGGCATGCCAAGATGTTAGCGACTGGAAACAGTCGCTAACATCGCTATCTCCTATTATCAACTTTTGGAAATATTCGAGATGAGCGCGAATATCTCCAAAGGCTACCACCTGCCCTGAGCAGTTCTTAGCCATGTTATCCAATGGGAGGTGGATAACATGGCTAAGAGCATTAGCTCGGTAATGCATGAATATCGCTGAGTTTTCAGCGATATTAATGCATTGCGGTCGTTTTTTATCGTATTTCCGATAAACCTTGATAATAGCAAGGTTTATCTGCGATAATTTCTGACGGTAAAAAAATCGTTGCTAAGCATCGTTAGGGATAAATATCGCTTAACTTTGGTAATATGCCCCAACGTCTGTTAACGTTCGATTCGAAGGAAATCAGGAAGTGTTGAAAAACATTGTCTGCGCCTTCTTGTCTTTTTTCAAATGCCACACTTTTGTCGTGCACGGCAGCCATTTTAGATGCCTTGACCAGACCCACTCTGTGCACGCTGTCGATCCTTAGCATGGCTCCCCACCCTCGCAAGCATCTCCCCCAGGCAGTGGTCATCCCCGCTCTCTGTCTTATGCATGGGTAATAAACCTCCCCCCATCTGCGCTGCTCTTCCCTGAGAATCACACCCTGTGCCCGCCCGACACTTCCCTTTCGCCCTATTCACTACCGCACCCTCTGACACTCCTTTTCCTCTGTGTCCGATTGTCCAGGCTGGTCCTAGGGTATCAGCTAGCTCTGCAGATGTAGTTTATGGCCCCAGCTGTAAAGAATCACCCCTCTTCAAAGGAGTTATAGTAGATCAAGGCCCCCACTCGATGAGATCCGTCACAGCAGAAGCGTTGCTATTATCTGAAAACCATCCTGTATTGTGATTGGGGAGGGGACCGAGCCTGAAGCGGAAGATTCCAGGGATGACTCTTTGTACATCAAAGTTTTTACAATTATGTGTCACATTAAATATATATAGCACTCCGACAAAGTAGTAAGATTATAAAACTTTAATAATTTATAAATATATACAAGAAAACAAAAATAGTAATAACATATAAACATTTATAGGGAAAAACAACGAAGTAGCGGTCGGCTGTGCGAATAGTCCCAACGCAGCACAACGTCCAGATTTCCGGCGTGGGGCGTCGCGGGGGGTGGGTCATCAGTAGCAAACTGTTGTGCGAATAGTTCCAAGGCAGCAGAACGCGCCGAAATCTAGATGACACGAAAGTGATGTCTAGTAAGTTGCCACCCAGCAAATAACGGCATGGGGCGTCGCGGGGGGTGGGTCATCAGTAGCAAACTGTTGCGCGAATAGTTCCAAGGCAGCAGAACTATGGCACCAAGGTGATGTCCAGTAAGTTGCCGCACTGGTTTTGGTATCCTACAATGCTGCTCCGAATAACGGCGTGGGGCGCCCCGGGGGAGCCGGCGTGAACGGGCCTCTCCAGGTGGAGTGTCATCTGTTGTAGTGGGGCGCCCCTTTACCGTTTCAGTTGCCATTCCGTCCGTTTTTGGTCCACTGTGTCAAATGCCGCAATTCAGCTGAGTTGCGCCCACTCTTGCGGTGCAGCGATAGGCGGCTGCCACAGGACTCTCAAAATGGCGGAAGGCTGTTTCCTTTTTGGGCCTGGTCCACTGAAATGGCCCTGGGACACCTTGGAAATCGGACGCTTGTGTGCTAGGTCTTGGACCCCATTCTCGAAAGCGTCCCCTCCGCCTTGAGAATTCATCAAAAGTTTTGGGCGCTCCGACTCCTGCAGGCTTCTGGTGGGGAGCGGCTGCCATGATTGCTCGCGGAATGACCACGACTGAGCTACGAGATGGTGGTGCTCTCATGCTGACGCCAGCTTCAGTCTGAAACATCCAGAAACAAGGTGCGGCTTTCATCGTTTGGGAAAAAAAAAAAGTTTTCATCCAATGAAAAGTGTTGTTTTTAGGTCACATGATCAAGCCTTCCATCATTAGGAAACCAAAAGTAAAATGAACCAATGAAAAGTTTTATAAACAAGTCACATGACCTGTTATGCGGCATAGGGTGTAAAATGCGGAGAAAATACGTTGGCACGTGAGGCGGCGTCAGTAGCGGACCGATGTGCGAATAGGCCGAAGGCAATACAACGCGCCAAGATCCGGATGGCACCGAGGTGGTGTCCAGCAAATTGCAGCACTGGTGTGGCCATCCTACAATGCTGAGAGTCGGCGTGGGGCGCCCCGTTGGCCTGTGAGTTTGCGTCAGTAGCGGACCGATGTGCGAATAGGCCGAAGGCAGCACAACGCGCCAAGATCCGGATGGCACCGAGATGGTGTCTAGTAAGTTGCCGCACTGGTGTGGCCATCCAACAATGCTGAAAGTCGGCGTGGGGCGCCCCGTTGGCCTGTGAGTTTGCGTCAGTAGCGGACCGATGTGCGAATAGGCCGAAGGCAGCACAACGCGCCAAGATCCGGATGGCGCCGAAGTGGTGTCTAGTAAGTTGCCGCACTGGTGTGGCCATCCAACAATGTTGAAAGTCGGCGTGGGGCGCCCCGTTGGCCTGTGAGATGGTGTCAGTAGCGGACCGATGTGCGAATGGGGCCAAAGGCAGCGCAACAATATTTTCTGATTTGAAGACACCACAAGGCGCTGAGATGCCAAGATCCGGATGGCACCGAGGTGGTGTCTAGCAAGTTGTGGCACTGGTGTGGCCATCGTACAATGGTAAAAGTCGGCGTGGGGCGCCCTGTTGGCCTGTGAGATGGTGTCAGTAGCGGACTGATGTGTGAATGGGGCCAAAGGCAGCGCAACAATATTTTCTACTATATTTTCGGAGTAGAAGACACCACAAGGCGCTGAGATGCCAAGATCCGGATGGCACCGAGGTGATGTCTAAGTTGCGGACCGATGTGCGAATGGGGCCAAAGGTAGCGTAACAAGATTTTCTGTATGGAAGATACCACTAGGCGTTGAGATGCCAAGATTCGGATGGCACCGAGGTGATGTCTAGCAAGTTGTGCCACTGGTGTGGCCATCGTACAATGGTAAAAGTCGGCGTGGGGCGCCCTATTGGCCTGTGAGATGGTGTCAGTAGCGGACTGATGTGCGAATGGGGCCAAAGGCAGCGCAACAATATTTTCTGACTGACACCACAAGGCGCTGAGATGCCAAGATCCGGATGGCACCGAGGTGATGTCTAAGTTGCGGACTGATGTGCGAATGGGGCCAAAGGCAGCGTAACAATATTTTCTGTATGGAAGATACCACTAGGCGTTGAGATGCCAAGATTCGGATGGCACCGAGGTGATGTCTAGCAAGTTGGTGTGGTCATCCTACAATGCTGAAACTCGGCGTGGGTCACCCCATTAGCCTGTGAGATGGCGTCAGTAGCGGACCGATGTGCGAATAGGCCGAAGGCAGCACAACGCGCCAAGATCCGGATGTCACCGTGGTGGTTTCATAGTTGAGAGGCACTTCATCTGCAGTTGGGCGCCGAGATCTGGATGGCACCGAGGTGATGTCTAGCAAGTTGCTGTACTGGTGTGGTCATCCTACAATGCTGAAATGTAGTGGGGCGCCCATTTACCGTTTCAGTTGCCATTCAGCTGAGTTTCGGCTGCTCTTGATGCTATAGCGACAGGCGGCTGCAAGAGGACTCTCAAAATGGCGGCCTGTTCTTTGGATTTGGGCCTGGTCCACTAAAATGGCCCTGGGACACCTTAGAACTCGGACGCTCGATTTTTTTTTCTTTTCCTGTACATGCAAAAAAAGGTAAATGCCCGGTACGTTACACGCTTCATCTGCCACGATGAACTCTCCAGAGGAACTGAAAAAAAATATAGTTGTGGTAACTATACCATGCATCGTCATATGGAGAGGTGGCACCAATTAATTATAGTGCTGCATAAAAGAGAGATTTGGAGGAGAACCCCTGACCTGCTAGTACATTCATCAAAGAAGTGGCACTGAGAGCTTCAGAGGCAAGGGAAACGGTCCCAAATATTTAGAAGAACTTTGGAAAGATTAAAATGACATGTTTAGATTGTGGTAAATTAATTTCGTGTGGACAGATGAGTGTTACTCTAATAAATACAGCATATGAACATCATCATAGTCGATGGTTGGTAGAGACATTTTGACTATATCCTGGACCTGCCCGTCCTCGCCCAAAATGGCGCCGGAATAAATGGGACTCGTAACTCCTTGTTGTGTACTGTTTGCAGAACCTTGAAATCACGAGATACGTATGCAGTTTTGAAGCACATGGCGGGCGGGGACGAGAATTGATTGAATATTTCGACATCCCTATTGATATTAAGTTCTGATGTGTTATTGATTACTGTACTGTTGAAAGTTCGAATTAACGTCACCCATGGTACTTGCCCGCAAATGTATATCTAGATAATTTTATTGTAACTGGCCCTGTCGTATTTTAATTATAAAATGTACGTCCACCGATTCCGTAACTGTTAGACACCTTAGTTCTTGCAACCTAATGGCCCGCCCGTTACGTTCCTCTACAGTGTAAATGTCTATTCATCATATACGATTACAGTTTGCTCCGTGGCAGGCCCACGTGGTTATAGGCTCGTATTTGTATAATGAAATTTTCACAATAAAGGTTTTTAAAAGAAAACATGGTAGTAGTATATACATTGGTAAAGTTTTTAATAATAGTCACTGTTTTAGAATCATTAAAAGGCAAGTGAAATAAAGCAGACCAATTACATGAAGGGTAAAAGGTATAATACGAAGGAACGCAGTAAAGATAAATGGTCAAGGGCTGTTGTGTTTTCTATTCCTGCAACATAAAGTGATCGATAAGAATCTCATATTCAGGCGTATCGGCGACTAAGACAGCAGGTCGACCCTCTTTTGCTCAACGGTTCCGTCATGGGACGAAGAAACGCTCTTTTTCTCGAAAAAAGAATATATTTTACTTGCAGGACAGTTGTAAAATTTCCGGGAAAGTACATTAGCCTGGAACATTATAACATATATTTAAGAAAAAATAATGTTCGGAAGTAATTAAAAGCGTAATTTTTAGGTGATATGACCAAGGCTTTCATCATTAGAATAAGAAAAGTAAAATGAACCAATGAAAAGTTTTATTAACAAGTCACATGACTTGTTATGCTTACGTTACGCGCTGCGCGCCCCGGATGACTTCCGGATGCGCTAACGCGGCGCGTCATATGACGCATTACGCGACAACGCAGGTCCAGAATATAGTCAAAATGTCTCCACCAACCAGCGGTCGAAACACAACCCCTTTCAGCAGGCTAAATAGTTCTGTTAAATGACAACAGAAGGGACAGGCAACAAGAACCATCAGTCAAAGAGGGGAGGGCTAGTTCTTGTCTACCGGGTTACATTGGGGCGCTACCGGAACTGATCGAATTGGTAGTCTACAGTGTTTCTGGATGTTTCAGACTGAAGCTGGGGTTAGCATGAGAGCACCACCATTTCGTAGCTCCTTTGTGGCCATTCCGCAACCAATCATGGCAGCCGCTCTTTATCGTTATTTTGGGCGGGGTGGGTGGCGGAGCCGAGCTGTTTTGCAGCCATCATTGTGTGGAGTTCAGTTCATCTCACTAGTTTTGTATTTGTTATGAGGGGTTGTTCCTAATGTTTCTATTTTAGCGAGGTCAAAAAGAGATCCCATTAGTGGCCTACTGATTTTACTCGATTCTTTTTCTTTTTTTTTACACGATTTTTCGTTATCTGCAAAGACTAAACAGAGTATTGCGACTCTGTGTTTGTTTGTAAATAGAGAATGAACCAAAGAGAACTAATTCTAAAATAGTAAATACTTGGATAACAATCAATCAAATGGAGAGAGAAGCAGGCACGACGGATTACAACGGGGGCAAAGGCCTGCGTTAACTACCTTTCACTATCTGCAAAGAGAGAGTACTCCTAATAGAAATGAGGGGGGGGGGGCACCATTCAAAGCAGATCAGTGTGCATAAACACGAAAATGTTTTCACTTACCACGTACTTGACATTCGACAGCTTATGATATTTGCTATTAAAAAACCATTGAAATTCACTGAAAAAACCATAGGTTATAGACCATATATAGTTAGGAATTAGCATTTACAAAACCTTGAAAATTCACTGAAAAAACCATAGGTTATAGACCATATATAGTTAGGAATTAGCATTTAAAAAACCTTATTTTACTCACACAAAACCATTGAAATTCCATATATAGTTAGTTGCACTAACTATATATCGCGCACCCGCAATCCACTGCTGATGATGTCACATATTACATCATTCATGACATGGTCAGTGACATCACTGATGACATCACTGATGACATCTCAAATGACATCACTGATGACATCACTGATGACATCTCATTTGACATCAATGACCACATCACTGATGATATCATTCATGTGACAATACAATGCATCTCCTCACATTTTAATATAACCTCTGTTTCACGCAGTGTTAAATACAGAGTATAATTTTTGAAACCATTGACACACCAATACAAGTTACTACATACGCACTCACTGATTCCTACGTCTACACACACATTCACTCATTCACCCATACAATCATTCATACATACAATCACTCATCTTTACAACACTATCATATGCACTCATACACCTATACAGACACTCACACTCTGCCACTCATCCATGGAGTTACTCACACACCTAGTCAGTCCTGTAAAGAATCAATCACACTTCCATTTTCTTGTCTATACAGTTAAACATAGAGCACCTTACATTTTCAAACATATACTAACACATACTTACTTTCTTATACAATCATTGATACAAGTACACATTGATCTGCACAGAGTCACACACCTCCCAGCCAGCCACACACACACTCAGTCTCCCATACAAATACTTGGATAATCAATCAATAACCCATATAGTTAATCATATAGCTACTGATCAACACATGCAGCAGTTTACAGAACAACAGACATAATGATGCACAAATTAAGACAGTTTAGTCACTAACCCATGCACTCAGTGAGACACATTTAATCACTCACTCATACATTCAGTCATGCACCTACTAAATCCTTCGTCCAGACACTTATACATCTACTCATTCTTCAATATGTAAAACATATTTAAACTTTACAGAAACACACAGTCACTGGATGATGTCATCAGTGATGTCATCAGTGATGTCATTTGAGATGTCATCAGTGATGTCATCAGTGATGTCACTGACCATGTCATGAATGATGTAATATGTGACATCATCAGCAGTGGATTGCGGGTGCGCGATATATAGTTAGTGCAACTAACTATATATGGAATTTCAATGGTTTTGTGTGAGTAAAATAAGGTTTTTTAAATGCTAATTCCTAACTATATATGGTCTATAACCTATGGTTTTTTCAGTGAATTTTCAAGGTTTTGTAAATGCTAATTCCTAACTATATATGGTCTATAACCTATGGTTTTTTCAGTGAATATATATATATATATATATATAGTCAATGACCATGTGTTGTGTATGTCATATAGATAAACCATATACCTGCATTGAAAATATAAATGCATAAAACTATTACCATGTACAAACTTCTTACAAACTCACAGCAAGGCTTTGTGCCCCTCACAACAGTGTCCAGTGTCCATCTTGCATGCACATCTTCCACTCACTCTCAGGAAATCAGAGTCCCAGGTAGGCTGGTTGGGATGGGTTGGAAGGTGGGTGTGGGCCTACACCTGCGCTGTGAGGCCCTAGGGCAGTTATGCGCTATACAAATGCAATTTTTCATTTCATTTCATTTTCATTTACCTGATGGGAGTTGTAGTGACAGCAAACACTCCTCCTCCTACACAGCCCAACAAGCCCACATGGAACTCTGCTTTCCTGAAAATGTACCAACAAGACGGCTGACAATTGTACTGGCGTCTGGAGCACAACGCCTTTATGGGAGTTGTAGTCAAGTCAGACACCAGGTACCACTGTCACACATCTTGAAAGTACACTTCCCCTCATTGTCTGAACATCACTCACCCTGGTGGCCTGGTTGGGCTGGTTGGGAGGAGGAGTCATTGCACTGACTACATCTTCCATAAGGCCCCGCCCTACACAAACCTTCACACCCAGCCCGAACAGCACCCCTAGAACTACGCTGTCCCTGATAGTGATTGAAAATGTACTGGCAAGATGGCTGACACTGGGGACTGGTGTTTGAAGCACAGGACATTAATGGCACTTGGCTTCAAATTCAACCCCATGCCTCAGAGTCGGATAACTTTCTAGTCCACTTCCCCACACTGTCAGGTACCCATAGGATCAGATGAGCTAGTTGGGCTGGGTGGGAGGAGGAATCTTTGCTGTCACTACACCTCCAATCAGCCTTGGCCGACACACACCTTTCCACACAGCTCAACCAGCCCACCAGAAAGAGTGGTGTTCAGACAATGAGGGCAAGTGTCCTATCAAGATAACTGACACTGGGGAATGGTGTCTGAGTGTACCATAACTCCCATCATGGCATTGTGCTCCAAACACAATGCACCAGTGTCAGACATCTTGCCACTACATTTTCACTCACTATCAGGGACAGCATAGTCCTAGGTGTGCTGTCTGAGCTAGGTGGGAAAGTGTGTTTAGTACAGCGCCTGATGGGAAATATATTCTGTGTAAAGACTCCTTCTTCTACACAGCTCAAACAACACATCTGAGCCTATGGCTACCTGACAGTGAATTGAAGTATACTAGCAAGATGGCTGACACTGGTGACTAGTGTCTGAGTTGACCACAACTCCCATTATGGACGTGTGGTCCTCATACCAGGCCCAAGTGTCATATTTTCCCTCACTCTCAGGAAAGCAGAGTTCTAGGTGGCCTATTTGTGCTGGGTGTGAAAGTGTGTATAGGACAGGGCTGTATGGGATATAGAGTCAATGCAAACACTACTCTTCCCACCTAACACAACCAGTTCATCTGGGTCTTTGGATATCCAACAGGGAGTGGTGCAGTACTTACAAAATGGCTGACACTTTGGATTGGTTTTCAAAGCACAAGTCCTGAATGGGAGTTGTGTTCGACTCAGACACCAGGCATCACTGTCGGACAACTTGGAAGCACACTTTGCCTCATTGTCTGAACAGCACTCTTCCTGGTGGTCTAGTTGGTCTGGGTGGGAAGGTGTGTGTAGGACAGGGAATGATGGAAGACGTAGTCATTGCAAACACTCGACCTCCCACCCAGGCCAAACAGCCTACCTGGAACTTTGCCTTCTTGATAGTGAGTTGAAATGCACTGGCAAGATGTCTGACAGTGGGGACTGGTAAGAGGCACCACTGTCAGACATCTTGGAAGTACATCTCCACTCACTATCAGGGACAGCACAGTTCTAGGTCTGCTGTTTGGGTAGGGTTAGGAAGGTATTTTAGAATAGTGTCTGATGGGACATGTAGTCAGTGACAAGACTCCTCCTCCAACCCAACTCAAACAGATCATCTGGGACTATGGCAACCTGACAGTGGGAGGATAAGTACTATCAAGATAGCTCACAGTGTCTGAATTGAGCACAATAGTCATTCTGCTACTTCATTCTCCACTCACTGTCAGTTATCCATAGGCCCAGATGATGTAGTTGTGCTATGTGGTGGGAGGAGTTGTTCCCATCACTCCAAATTCCATCAGGCAATGCCATACACACAGTAGTACCACCCATCCCAAACAGCACCCCTTGTGATCCTGTTTTCATGAGAGTGAGTGCAAATGTACCAGCAAGATGTCTGACACTGGGGCAAGCTATTGGAGCACAAGGACTTGATGGAGTTGACTTCAACTTCAATAACATGCAGAAGTGTCAGCTAACTTGCTAGTCTACCTGTGTTCCAGTGTATATGCCACAATATTATGGGATTCGGCTCCTTCGGGGATTTGATTTTTTCTTCCCAATAAATCATTTGTTGCATTTGTGAGAAGTTGGCCTAGCATATGCTGGCCACTATTCTAGTGGGCCCCTTGCACCAGTCCAAACGACCCCTTATTGGTGGTAGGTTAAAGACAACCTTTATAGAAAGCTATCCTAGTGGTAGCTGTGGAGAGCAGCCTTCAGGCTAAGTTTTGAAGGAATGTAAAGCAGCTTGTTTTACCAGTATAATCTCGTGAATGACCAAATGAAAGGAGAACCACACCAGGTATATATATACAATATATGTATTTATTTTAAACACATCCATCTAGTCTCTTTATGAGGCTAGAGGCAAAAGTACATTCAGTAAACTTAATAGCACACAGTAAATTAGCACAATATAGGTTGAGCCCTAGGGCTGTACCAAACCATATATCAATAAAGTGGTATAAGAAACACGACTTGCATAGATACAAGGACTAGAGTTTGTAGAACCGCTGGGGCCACTAGTAAGTACGTAATACTTTATTGTACAGTTAATAAAAACCATTACAAAAGACCAACATTAATAGAAATCAAGTAAAAAAAAGTTAGGTTAAAAAATATATTTGTAGCAGCCTAGGCAGTAGTTCTTGTGAAAAATTAAAAAGTGATAAAAATATATTTGAGAGTAGATGTTTGTCCACCACTAGAACACTTCTGTGATTCCTCCGGTGTAATTTCTAGTGGGTAAACCTTGCCCCCTTCCCTTTCCGGGTGCGTTGCAGACCACATTCCTGATAGGAAGCATCCTTATCGGAGGCAAGCCGTTCCTTTTCCCCGGATGTCCCTGCATTTCGCTCCTCTGTCCATTTTTTATACCTAAGGTCAACTGTGCCTCTGTGTGGACCAAGTGTTGTTTTAACTGTAAGGGTGTGGAAGGTACGCTTTCATTGTCCATTCATTCTTTCTTTTTTTGGTGACTCTGGCTGCCACAGCTTTAATGTATTTTGCCAGTCGACAAACCATTTGGGCTTTGTCAACTTAGAGGCATTCCAGGGCTGCTTACCTACATGGCCTGATCCCCTTTTTTTTGTTGAGTGGTGGTCTCATCTGGTTCCTGCATTCTGTGTGGACCACATGTTTATTGATTCTAGGGGTGTGGAGTGTACGCTTTCTTTGTGCATTTATGGGGCCACTAGGAACCACCCAAGGTAGTGACACAGGGGACCGACGGGGGACGTGTGCAGTGTCTAAACACAGCTGAGAATCACCATTTATTTCTATGGGGAAAGTCGCAGTTGGATATTTAAAAAGATAAAGGACACTTAGAGGAGGACTTGGAGCAAAACCCATTACAACTAGGGTTTTCTAGAGTCAACACCCACGGGAGCACCAGAGTACTCGAGTTAACAATGGAGAAGTGTGGCTCAATGGTTAGAGCAGGCAGACCTTGATGCAGAGCTCTGGCCAGGGACCAGGGTTCGATTCCCGCCTCGGTGGGTCTCCGGCTCATTAATTCCCCTGACTGGATATTCTTGCCTCAGTGCCTGTTCTGATCATGGGTCCCACGCTGCAACTCTGGGCAATAGCGTGCTTAGTCTCCACAACGGCCCCTAAAGCGCTGGGATGCCTGGCTGCACCTGGGGGTTGCCCAGGAGTGGACATTTCCCAGGAAAGCCAGGAAGGGTTCCTAAGCGGTATACGGACAGCGCCGGGACACCTCCGGTGGAGGTAGCTGTGCGCTTTACAAATTCCTACATTTACATTTACCTCACCCAGGGAAGACGGGTGCATAGGTGTCTTTTAGTGTCAGGTTTTGTCGTCGTTTTCATTGGCGATATGCTGCAAAGTGCTACTGCCGTTGACGAGGAAAGTGTCCAGAGTGATCCAAGCCTGGATAGAAGATGTGATGAACCTGAAAGCAGAGGGGACAGAGTCTGAGTCACTTGCCAGTGACCAGGAGGATGATAGGTGTATGCCCACTGATGTTGGGTGATTTCAGATGAAGATGGTGAAGCTTGACTCTTCAGCCACGAGGTCTCGGCGACGATGATGACAACCAGGAGCTGGATTAAAGCTGTCCCACAAAGGATGTCGAGTGCTGCGGTGTTGGTGCCCGGATTGGACCCAACAAGCCTTGGCAACAGCAACCCATGCAGAAAGCAGAGATAGGCGTTGGTGCAGACCAGCAAGGTCAAGGGGACTCGCCACTTGGTAGGGAGTCAGGGCACGTCTTGTGTACTATCACTAGGTAATCAAACAACAGGAATGGAAGCAAGACATCCCGATTCTGAGAGGGTGAAAGAGGCCCAGTGATTATGCCCTCCAGGGTCTTCTTGAATCTGCCAACAAGCCCCTTGGTCTTGGGATGGTATGGTTTGGGGAACTTGTAGGTAACAGCACACTTTATCCATATGGCATTCATGTACTATCATATGAAGTTGATGTCTCTATCGAACAATAGCCTTTAAGGGAACCCCACTCAGGTAACTATCACCATCAGTGCCCTGGCTACCGTGGGTATGACCTTAGCACCCCGGGTGTCATCGTCCACCAACACCAGGATAAACCTATTCCAAAGGGCTGTCATGGGATTAACGGGACCAATAATATTTACACCCACCCTGTCAAAGGGTGCTTCAACATTAGGAAATTCTGGAGGGGAGCCTTGCAATTCCAACCTGACTTTTCATTGGTCTGACAAGACAAACATGATCTGTAGAATGTATTTGACTTGATCCTTATCTGGGGACAATAGAATTGGATGAACAGGTAGTAAAGGGTTGTAGGCCCACCCCATATGTCCTACCAAGGGAATATCAGTAGGAAGGACGTACATAACTGGAAGGTCATCAACACTCTGGTTGACACAGGCTTAGAGACAATAGGCTCACTATTCAGGAGATCATTCTGATAGTAAATGAGGGAATAACCAGAAATGCTCCAATCTTATGGGCCTCAGTCGTCACCATAGGCCCTCAAGTGTTGGGCACTCCCTCTGTACATTGTAGAGCTATGTCTGGGACAGTCTTCCTGCAGGCTGCCATCCAGCCAGGTCAGGCAGGTGTCCCATGGCAGAAATGTATTCTCCTTTAGGTGGCAGGTCCTCCACCTCAAGGATAGACTCTTTTTGGACTGTGGGAAATATTTGGTCGGATTTCTCATGCCACCTGACCGCTCGCTCTCTTTGGCAGGTACTGCAACCACTGTTTCGGGCTCCGGGTCCCCCGTAATCCCCGGACAAGCTGCCCTGGACCGTTTGGTCATGAACACTAGCTCATGCAGCCCCAACATCTAATGATGTGATGAGAGGTCTACCTCCTTCCAGCAGTTGGCTCCATGTCATGCGCTAGCAGACAGTCACTGGCACATCTGGAGTCACAGCTAACTTCTGTAAGTCTCTTCAACATCAAAAAAGGGTGTAAATCAAGGGGGCACGATTTATTGCTCTAAAGTACAAAGCCACAAATATTGGGGGAGTGAATATATTTGTAGAATGTGGTGTCAGATGTACTACTGTGACTACTGATTGTACTAAACATTGGTAATACCTTAGCTATTTGTCAGTTCTTTTCCCTTCAAATGATTCTCTCATGTGTAGGGTTTGTAACACATTTCACAACAGTTACATATTCTATTCAGAATGAAACATATATACACGTTTAAACACTGGCTTACTGTCATAGCCCTCCATCTGTCTTGTACTTTGTGCTGGCTTGTCTCTCTAGTGTCCTTCTGTAATACAGATCAGAATTTGTTCAACAGACCAGGTTAATCCTCATGTAACATGTTTCTAGTTATTGCACACGTCTATACACTGCTCATAGGTTAAAATGCTTTTCATTTTCTTTCATGATGGAAAACGCTGGCATGCATGTCACATTTTATAACTAATTTGGCATTTTTGAAATAATTTTTCATTTCTTAGGGTACTCATTCTTTGTCAAATATGACCCTCACAGTGTATAGAATAATCCAGAAATAAATCAGCAGGTTTTGGGTATTGTGCAGTAGGAAACGTACTGGTAAAAAACTGCAAGTAGTTGAAAAAGTTCGACACGCTTGACGCGGAGAAGGCGTTTGACCGCGTTGACTGGTCCTATCTCCGCACCTTGTTGTGGAAAATAGGTCTGGGGCAGGTGTTTTTATCAAAGATCATGGCGTTGTTATGTGGCCCATGTTGCTAGCATTGGACAAAATGGGTGGGTCACAAGGCCAATTTCGCTGCACCCTGGTACAAGGTCCACTCTCACCCCTCCTCTTTGCGTTGGTGGTAGAGTCCCTGGCTATATGGAAAAGGGAACTGGAGGGAATTAGGGGAGTGGTTTTTGGAGGCAAACAACATAAGATTAACCTCTTTGCCAATTACCTTTTACTCACACTGACCGAACCCCAATATTCGCTTCCTTGTGTGGTGGACAGCCTATAGTCGTTTGAGGCAGTCTCTGGCTTTAAAATCAACCTCTTTAAATTGGTTGCCCTTAATATTAATATCCCGGCTCCTGCAGCTAGCATACTGCAAGGGCTGACTCCCTTCCAGTGGACGGAAACCTCCATTACATACTTAGAACACTAGCTTACCCCCACACTCTCTATTTTCAGTGCCAAGTGCTTGTCCACACTGTGCATGTTTAATTAAAACGCCAACCCAATTGTAATGGTCAGGGAGCTTGGGTAGTAGTATGTTGCAATTAAAAAATAGACTGTGACAGGGAAGATTCACACCGAAAACAATGAATATATGCCAGCAATCAGTGCTATATTAAAGCAGACGGACAGAAAATGTAATAATGTATCAAATCACAACAAACACATAAATAAGCGTGTGCGTCTTCCTTTTTGCTGCTAGAGTAGATTTTTACTCGAGTGGCAGCTATTTCAACACAATCGGATGGTTTCTCAACATCAGCAGTTGCGAACATACGCAACCACTCTCAATGAGAAATCTGACCGCTAGCGTTATGAAATCTCACCAGGAGGTTGATTTTCCATGCTCGTGCTTGCCAACTTGATGTTGACGCAAGGAGAGCAGACTTCACTGCCCAGACCTAGTTTAAACACGAGTGTATTTTGCTCTAATAGATTAGTACTAATTTCTAGATTACGCTTCCTATGTAATTACAATAATAATTGTGATTAAATACGCTATGGAGAATTATGCCTGTTATGCACAGTCCCAGTGTTTTTGTGGTAAGAGTCACATATGGCATTGCAGGTGTTTGCAAGATCCCTTACCTTCCAGGGCTTGAGATCCTGATGGAAGCTCCCAGCAGCACCAGCTGTTCCTTCCTTGGAGGTTGATTCAAGCATCTCATGTAAAGCATGTGCGAGAGCATAGACAGCTGTGTAGACACTGAATGTATATCTAAAGTTCACAACATAAGAGTCGGCCACATCAACACCTTGCAAAGTTTCATTTCCTGAACAGAAAGGGGCATTAAACCAGCTCGCATTCCATCTTGCAGCTGACACACATTGAAAAAGCTCATCCCAGAGCTCATCCAAGGGACCATCCTCTGGAAACATGTCAGGCCTGACACCATGAAGAACATCTGTAAATCCAATGATTTCACCTTTCTTGATTGAAAATGTTAAGATTTTATTAAATGATTTCCAGGCATCTGGTATGATAAATAATGTCTCAATATGGGCTTCCCCTGACACAATCCAAACTTTCGGAGGCACTTGGTACCCAACAGCAAAATAGTAAAATTGCACTATTTCTGTGCCGGTGTCATGCAGAATGATGACCTGAGCGGTGAAGCTCTTGAGAGCCCTTGCGATTAGCATCAGTCTATCACTATTCAGAAATGAAACTGTAACAGGTAACATATAAAAGAACTCAACGCATCCTCCGCCCTCGGTGATCAGCGTCGTAAGTTGTCGCAAAGTTCTCTCACCGCTGTCAGTCTCTGGAACAAGAATCCCAACCCAGGTCCAGGAAAACTGTTTTAACAACTGAGAGATACCTTCCAGCTGAAAAAACTCATTGGGAACACTCCGGTAAAAGGATGGGAATCTCAATTTGTTACGAAAAATGGGGTCCGTAGCCCCAAAACTAATCTGTGAATGAGAACAAATTATAGAGTAAAGCTTGTGAAAACTTTCAACACACTCTTAAAAGGGCTATGAGACACAGATGGGTTTTTAACACAAGATTCGGTATTTAAGAGAGGAAACATATATCAAAATATAACTGGTTTGAATGAAGATAACATATTGTAATAGCAAAAACAATTATTAAATATTTATCATAAAATACATTCTAATTAAAACATTATCTGTCAAGATATTTTATCTGCTTTACGTCTGATCATTTGCGAAGGGTTTCTATAAAAAGTGCTACTTGTAGAGTGATAAAACACGGTAACCCTGGTAATGTATGCAGTTTCTTTTAATCTGATCAGATGCAACAAATCTTACCTTCTAAGGACATCACAGCAAAAGGCTTACTATAAGGTTCTGATTGTCTTCATAACTGGAGTTTTATTGGGAATGCATTGCTGCTCATAGTCTTTAATCAATCAATCAATCAGCACATTTATATAGCGCACTACTCACCCGGAGGGTCTCAAGGCGCTTGGGGGGGGGGGGTTCGCTACTGCTCGAACAGCCAGGTCTTGAGCTGCTTTCTGAAGGCGAGGTGGTTTTGGGTCAAGCGTAGGTGAGTCGGGAGGGTGTTGCAAGTCTTGGCGGCCAGGTAGGAGAAGGATCTTCCTCCTGTGGTGGCTCTTCGGATGCGAGGGACGGCGGCGAGGGCGTTGTTGGTTGATCGGAGCTGACGAGTGGGGGTTTAGAAGTTGAGGCGGCTGTTGAGGTATCTTGGGCCTTGGTTGTGTAGTGCTTTGTGTGCGTGGGTGAGGAGGCAGAAGGTGATTCTCTTGTTGACCGGGAGCCAGTGCAGGTCTCTCAGGTGTCCGGAGATGTGGCCGTGTCGGGGGACGTCAAAGATGAGTCTTGCTGAGGCGTTCTGGAGCTTGGCGGTGATTCCGGCATAGAGGGCGTTGCCGTAGTCCAGTAGGCTGGTGACGAGGGCCTGGGTGACCGTCTTCCTGGTCTCGGTGGGGATCCAGCAGAAGATCTTACGTAGCATGCGCAGGATGTTGAAGCATGACGAGGAGACGGCGTTGACTTGTCTGGCCATGGAGAGGGAGGAGTCCAAGATGAAGCCCAGGTTGCGTGCGTGATCCGTTGGTTTGGGTGCGCTGCCCAGGGCGGGGGGCCACCAGGAGTCGCCCCAGGCGGAGGGCGAGGATCCCAGGATGAGGACTTCCGTCTTATCTGAGTTCAGTTTCAGGCGGCTGTTCATTATCCACTCGGCTACGTCTTTCATCCCTTCGTGCAGGTTGGTTCTGGCGGTGGCGGGGTCGTTGGTGAGGGAGAGGATCAGCTGGGTGTCGTTGGCGTAGAAGATGATGTTGAGGTTGTGTTGGCGTGCGATGGCCGCAAGGGGGCTCAAGTAGACATTGAAGAGGGTGGGGCTGAGCGAGGAGCCCTGTGGAACGCCGCAGATGACTTCGGTGGCTTCTGATCTGAATGGTGGTAGGCGGACTCTCTGTGTTCTTCCGGCGAGGAAGGAGATGATCCATTCTAGTGCCTTCTCCTGGATTCCAACGTTGCACTAGGGTGCGGTGGCAGACAGTGTCTAACGCCGCGGAGAGGTCCAGGAGGATGAGGGCCGCTGTTTCTCCGTTGTCGAGCAGGGCTCGGATGTCGTCGGTGGCTGCGATGAGGGCGGTCTCGGTGCTGTGGTTGGCCCGGAAGCCAGACTGCGAGAGGTCGAGGGATCCGTTCGTCTCGAGGAAGGCAGCCAGCTGCTTGTTGACGGTCTTCTCGATGACTTTGGCCGGGAACGGGAGGAGCGAGATGGGGCGGTAGTTTTTGAGTTCGGTGGGATCTGCTGATGGTTTCTTCAGTCGAGCGCTGAGTTTGGCGTGCTTCCAGCTCTCCGGGAAGGTGGCTGTGTCAAAGGAGGTGTTGATGATGTCTCGCAGATGGGGTGCGATGATGGAGTCGGCCTTGTTGAAGACGTGGTGAGGGCAGGGGTCGGTTGGGGATCCGGAGTGGATGGAGTTCATCGTCCTGATGGTGTCTTCGGTGGTGATCGGGGTCCAGGCGCGGATGGTGGTGGTGGGGGGCGTCGGTGCTGTTGTGGGGTGCGCTGGTTGTGTGCTGAAGCTGTTGTGTATGTCTGCGGTCTTGTTGTGGAAGTAGGAGGTGAGGGAGTTGCAGAGGTCTTGCGATGGGGTGATGTCGTTGTTTCCGGCGCTGGGGTTGGAAAGCTCTTTGACGATGGTGAAGAGTTCCTTGCTGTTGTGTGCGTTGTTGTCCAGTCGTACCTTGAAAGCAGTTCTCTTGGTGGCGTGGATCGGTTGGTGGTGTTTTCGGGTGGCGAGCTTGAGGGCGGTCATGTTGTCTGGTGTCGGGTCTCTGCGTCATGCTTTCTCAAGGGCTCGGCAGTTCTTCTTGGAGCTCTTGAGTTCGTCGGTGAACCAGGGTGCTCTCTTGCTGCCAGGTCCGCTAGGCGGGGTCCTCAGTGGGGCGAGGTCGTTTGCGCAGTTGCTGATCCACTTCGTGAGGTTGTTGTCGGCCAGGCTGGGGTTCGCTGAGCTGGTGGGTGGGTCCTGGCTCAGGGACGCGGTGAGCTGGTCGGCTGTGATCTTGTTCCAGCTTCTGCGTGCAACCTGTTGCTGGTGGTGGTGGGTCGTGGTTCTTCTGAAGCCGAAGTGGACGCAGCTGTGGTCCGTCTAGTGAAGTCCGGTGGCGTGGCTGAAGACGATGTCCTTGCTGGAAGAGAAGACGGTGTTGAGTGTGTGTCCGGCGTAGTGGGTGGGGGTGGTCACCAGCTGCTTGAGACCGAGGTTGGGGAGGTTGTCCAGCAGGGTTGTGGTGTTGCGGTCGTTGTTGTTCTCCAGGTGGAAGTTGAGGTCCCCGAGGAGGATGTAGTCATCGGAGGGCAGGGCGTGCGGGCTGATGAAGTCGGCGATGTCTTCGCTGAATTGTGTGCGTGGTCCCGGGGGTCTGTAGATGAGGGTGCCTCTGAGGGTGGTCTTGGGGTCGGTGTGGATCTGGAAGTGCAGGTGTTCGGCGGCTGTGAAGGTGGTGTCGGAGCTGGTCGTGATGCGGATGGTGTTCCTGTGGATGATGGCGATGCCTCCTCCGGTCTGGTTTCCGCGGTCGCTCCGGATGATCTTGTAGCCGTCTGGGATGGCGATGGCGATGTCGGGCGCTGAGGAGGCGTTCATCCATGTTTCCGTGAGGAAGGCGACGTCTGGTGATGTTGTGTCGAGGAGGTTCCAAAGCTCGACGGCGTGTCTGTGGACGGAGCAGGATGCACTTCAGGTGGTTGCTGCTTGTTCTCGGTTTGGTGGGTGCGGGTACGACGCAGGTCCGGATGCAGGTGAACTTGCAGAAGTGGCAGCTGAAGGGTCCGTGGGTGCGTCTCGGGGTGGCTCGGTAGCATCCCGGTGTTCGGCCGGCATTGAGAGCGATGAGTTCGGTGGCGTCGTAGGTCCGTTGGGTTGGCTTCCGTCGGTGGGGGCCAGGGGTCCTGGCACTGGGCGCGGTCCAGGCGCGGACGGGCGCAGACGGGCTTACCTTTGGCGCACCTTCGGCGCTCAATAGGTGCTCCCGCTGCGCGCTTCCGCTGCGCAGTCGCTCTGGGGGCGTCATAAGTAAGGAGCCGGGAGGCGGGTCAGCTGGGTGGCGGGAGCGAGGCGGCGAATGGGCTGGTGGTGGGCGGGGCCGCAAGGAGGCAGCGGCGGGAATTCTGTGCAGGCGGGCGGCTCGGCGGCGGCTGGGGCACTCGGGGTCAGGTGCAAGCAGGAACGGCGTCAGGAGCAGGAGGGGTGACCCGGCCTTGTCACAGGCACAGTGGTCACTCCAGCCACTTTAAGCTTCTTCAAGATGGAAAAGATCTATACAAAGCTGCTTTTGTGTTCAGTACAGCCTAGAATGGGTTGTAATTGAAGATTCCTTCTTAGTAAGTATGAGTCACTGCCAGTTTGCATAGGTTGACAGGTTATAAGTTTAGAAGAGGTTACTGTTTACTTAATAGCCCTCAACAGTTCGGACATTATTTCTATTTTTAATTTTCATTGCCTACCTTCCTCCTCCCTGTGGACACTCCTTGCAGGAATCCCTTGAAGCCACTGCACTCCTCCGGATCGCGAGCCACAGACTGCTAGGACACTACACCTCCCAGCAGGCAGTGCGGTCCCGCAAGAGGAACAGCGTGAAACACAGTGAGCCAGCCATCACCGGGGGATAAATTGCACGGAGGGCTCCCGCAGCGGGGGATGCCCTCAATAGTTCGGACAGTATTTTTATTTTTAATTTTCATTGCCTACCTTCCTCCTCTCTGTGGACACTCCTGGCGGGAATCCTTTGAAGCCACCGCACTCCTCCGGATCGCGGGCCGAAGACTGCCGGGACACTACACCTCCCAGCAGGCAGTGCGGCCCCACAAGTGGAGTGGTGTGAAACACTGTGAGCCTGCCATCACCGGGGGATAAATTGCACGGAGGGCTCCCGTGGCGCGGGATGCGCGCTAGCGTACCCCGGGCCAAGGGCGGGCCCGTCTGTGCCCGTCTGTGCCCATCAGGGCCACCTTCTTTGGTTGTATTGTTGGGGGGCCATTCCTTGAGGTGCGGGTAAGCCCATCACTGACTTTAAACTTTAACACTGATCCAATGTCCGATTGACAGTGCAGCTCCCTTAAACATTTACAAAGTGTGTTTTCCAACTGCATGTTACCATATTTTTGAGCTCCAAAGGAGATTGGTTTGTTTTCCAATGTAACTTCTTCAGTACTACCCTTCAGTTAAATATTTCCATCGATATTGTGTCTGACTACTTCTGCCTAACTAGTGGCATGTAAAGAAGAACAGCAGCAATTCTTGTGATTATACTTAGATCTCAGGGTTCCCTTGTTTCATCTCTCTTCCAGACAAACGGTTCCTAACCTATGACTCTGAAATTACCCTGGTCCACTCATTCGTCTCTGATTCTGGTGGAATTACTGTCAGAATAAAGGAGAAACGTAAGAGTACAGTAGGCACTTTGGATGCCTTTTTAATTAGAGCTGAGTCGCTTTATACTCATGAGATCCAGTTAACAGAACGGCGGCTCTCACTGGACCCCACTCTGTTTCCACTGATTAGGGAAGCAGGATCCAATATTCCCTTAACACCCAAAATTATTGCCCAGTGCATTGATAGTAACTCCCCCTGGCTAATCAACCCTTCCACCCACCGAGCCAAGAAAGGGATTTAGATAATAGCTCATCTTTAGGGACGAGACCCCAAACTCAGAAACAAACTAAACTAACCAAAGGGAATGGCGCCAGAACTAGACAGAAGGGTACAAAGGGGGGCAAGGATTGTAGCAACTTACGAGCCCCCGGTCCCAGTACTCAAGTGCTTGCTGAAGTAGAATTACAAACAGATCCAATTCTAAAATCGCTTGGTGTTCAGGCAGAAGTACCTATCCCCAAACCCAACGAAGATTTTGTTAGAGGGTTGCTAGAATCGAAGATTAGCTCCATGATGATTTAGATAAGTACTCTCATTAAAGAAAGGATAGGCGCCATGGAGGAAAAAACTGAGCAGCTGAAAGAGGTCATAGGGTCAATTAGTAATTCATTGGATAAAATAGCACCCCGCCTCGGCACAAAGGATACCAACTCCCCTCCTATGGAGGGATCTCAGCCCACTACCCAGAACAGAATACGCGGTAGATCAAGAGAACCACAAACAGCCATCTTACCTTCACGTGTAGTTGAGGATACTGAACACAGGGATCCCACTAGGGAGGACGACAAGAGTGGATCAGGGCAAGATAGAGGCAGCAACTTTAACAAGATGACTGAGCACCTTATCTCTCGATAGATTAGATTTACAACCTGCCTCCTGCCCTTACGTACTGCTTCTAACTGGGGCGCCGGTACTAAAACGGGGACTGATTGATTCTTGGACTTCTCTCTGTAATAGAGTGGTGGACTGGTTGACCAAATACAATAATTTTAGCCCCATCATATTAACGAAATCCTGATGGTCCGAAGAGTTGGCTGGGTTGGCGCCTCAGCAAAGACCATCTCTGGAGATTGCATTGCTATCAACTTTCGACGCCCCCGAATGGTCCAATCTCTTTTAAAGCATAAGGAGGAATTTTCCCATCTAAGTTCAAGCATTATTGCTCTCCCCCGGGTTTCTTTTATAAACCACATCTTAGGCCCAGAGGAGTAGGGAATGGCTCAATCTTAACATCTAATATGTTTGAGGCATTATCCCCTCTAGATGCAGTGGACTGACAACCAACCCGCTCTGCTTGTAGTAAGTTTAGCTTGAAGAAAAGATCCCGTGAGAATGAGATTTATTTAGAAAACTCTGCTGGTCTGTCTCAAATGGTGGATGATCGGGTATCAAGGCAATCAATCTCTAATTTGAACCCCACTATGGTCTCACCATACATGGAACACATTTCTCCCTCAGTCATTCCTGGTAACAGCTCCGTGATACAGAGTTTGGGCTCTAAAAACAATGTATGTTTAAATCCTGACAATAGTACAGATGCTACCCCTCTAGCTCAAGTAGGAGGTTCTGCTATTTTTTCTCCCTATGAAGAAAACTCCCTGAGAGAGTGTTGCCGCTCAGTATCGTTTTTTGGAACATAGCTGGCCTACGATCTAAGGTCAATTACGACGAGTGGCTTACCTTCTCACGGACTTTTACCATTCTCTGTTTTCAAGAAATGTGGGTCACCTATTCATTTAAATGGTTATAAAACATACTTTTCCCCCCGCAATTCCATCCTTATCAGGGCGTGCAAAAGGAGGTTTGATGGTTTACATTTCTAATTTACTGTCAGTAAGGAAAATCACTACTTTAAAATTGGGGGCTAACTTCCAAATTATTATCCTTGAAATTAATAACTTGGATATCTTTGTTATAGTTAACTTTTATAACAACTTACAACAATCCGAGCTGATTGACACCCTGAAGGAGATTTGCTATACCCTATCAGACCTTAATAACAAATATCAAAGGAAAAGATCTTCTGTTATCTGGGGTGGTGATTTTAATCTAGCCCTCTGTGTGCACAATGATAATCTAACTTGTGGTATACAGATGAAAGAGATAACAACTTGACTCATTTTACACATACTCTTTATGACTTGTATCTTTATTTATCCTTCTGTTGGCTCTGGCCAATAAATTAACATCACCTATAGTTCCCCTTATTCCAACCTTCAATGGTAGAGCAGCCTCTAGTTGTATAGATTTTATTTTCTTCTCCAGCTAGGGGGCACCCCTTATTTTGAATTTTAAAACCCATGATTGTGCTTTTAGAGATCACTTTCCAAATTCTAAACCTCTTTCGCTCCCGCCAGGGCGAGGAAAGACCAATCATATGAGATCACACGGTGAGGAAAATTTGGTCTTGAATGGATAAAACGGCTACTCGCTCAAGTGGGAATATGCTGACCCGGTTAGGATCACCGAGGCAGTTGTTAAGAATTCTTTGAAAGCCATCAATCATTGTTTGGATGACTCCTCTACACCTCAGGAGATCTTAGATAATGTTATGGTTGTAACCAAATCTGTAAAGGAAGCTCTATGCATTAAACCTAAAGGGGAAAAGAAAAATAAGGTGGGCTGGTTTAACAATTCTTGTACTAAAGCACGTCCCCAGTGCCCGGACCCTCGGTTGGCATGCAGGATAGGGGTTCCCACACCCCTGGGCCCACCAGGCAGAGCTCAAGCCCTGGAGCCTGTCCCAGCTTCTGAGCCCTAGCCTGGCCGGCACAAGCCTGTCCAGTCCCCAGTGGACCCCTGTCCCCAGCGCCCAGACCATCCGATGGCTTGCAGGATGGTGGCCTTACACACCCCGTGGCCTGCTGGACGGATCTCACACCCCGGGCCCGGTCCCAGCTTATGAACACTAGCCAGGCTGGGGAGAGCCTGGTGCATACCCTGGCCCCTGGGGGCCCCGGCAGGCTGGCCCAGGTGCTGCCTTCCCCCGTCTCAGCATTAGGTATGGGCAAAATTTGCGAATTCGCGTTCAGCAAATTCGTGCGAAAACGAATTCGCAATCCGCAAAATCCGCGAATTTGTGCGAATTTGCGGATTTTTGTTTTTTTGCGCGTTTGCGGGGTTTTTTGCGTGTTTGCGGGCCGCTTGCATGGCGAAGTTACCCATGCAGTCGTGTATGGGCACAGCACCCTCTGGTTCACCACTGCCACCCTCTGGTTCATCACTGCCACCCTCTGGTTCATCACTGCCACCCTCTGATTCACCCCTGCCACCCTCTGGTTCACCCCTGCCACCCTCTGGTTCACCACTGCCACCCTCTGGTTCACCACTGCCACCCTCTGGTTCAGCACTGCCACCCTCTGGTTTATGACTGCCACCCTCTGGTTCATCACAGCACCTCTGGTTCACCACTGTTACCCTCTGGTTAACCACTGTCACCCTAAGGTTCAGCACTGCCACCCTCTGGTTCACCACTGCCACCCTCTGGTTCACCCCTGCCACCCTCTGGTTCACCACTGCCACCCTCTGGCTCATCACAGCACCCTCTGGTTCAGCACTGTCACCCTCTGGTTCACCACTGCCACCCTCTGGTTCACGACTGCCACCCTCCGGTTCATCACAGCACCTCTGGTTCACCACTGCTGCCCTCTGGTTATCCACTGTCACCCTCTGGTTCAGCACTGCCACCCTCTGGTCCACCCCTGCCACCCTCTGGTTCATTCCTGCCACCCTCTGGTTCACCACTGCCACCCTCTGGTTCCCCACTGCCACCCTCTGGTTCACCCCTGCCACCTTCTGGTTCACCCCTGCCACTCTCTGGTTCACCACTGCCACCCTCTGGTTCACCCCTGCCACCCTCTGGTTCACCACTGCCACCCTCTGGTTCACCACTGCCACCCTCTGGTTCACCCCTGCCACCCTCTGGTTCATTCCTGCCACCCTCTGGTTCACCACTGCCACCCTCTGGTTCAGCACTGCCACCCTCTGGTTTACGACTGCCACCCTCTGGTTCATCACAGCACCTCTGGTTCACCACTGTTACCCTCTGGTTAACCACTGTCACCCTAAGGTTCAGCACTGCCACCCTCTAATTCACCACTGCCACCCTCTGGTTCACCCCTGCCACCCTCTGGTTCACCACTGCCACCCTCTGGCACATCACAGCACCCTCTGGTTCAGCACTGTCACCCTCTGATTCACCACTGCCACCCTCTGGTTCATGACTCCCACCCTCTGGTTCATCACAGCACCTCTGGTTCACCACTGCCACCCTCTGGTTAGCCACTGTCGCCCTCTGGTTCAGCACTGCAACCCTCTGGTTTACCACTGCCATTCTCTGGTTCACCACTGCCACACTCTGGTTCACCCATGCCACCCTCTGGTTCCCCACTGCCACCCTCTGGTTCACCCTGCCACCTTCTGGTTCACCCCTGCCAATCTCTGGTTCACCACTGCCACCCTCTGGTTCAGCACTGCCACCCTCTGGTTCAGCACTGCCACCCTCTGATTCACCCCTGCCACCCTCTGGTTCACCCCTGCCACCCTCTGGTTCACCACTGCCACCCTCTGGTTCAGCGCTGCCACTCTCTGGTTCACCCCTGCCACCCTCTGGTTCAGCACAGTCACCCTCTGGTTCACCACTGCCACCCTCTGGTTCACGACTGCCACCCTCTGGTTCATCACAGCACCTCTGGTTCACTACTGCCACGCTCTGGTTAACCAATGTCAACCTCTGGTTCAGCACTGCCACCCTCTGGTTCACCACTGCCACCCTCTGATTCACCCCTGCCATCCTCTGGTTCACCACAGCCACCCTCTGGTTCACCACTGCCACCCTCTGGTTCACGACTGCCACCCTCTGGTTCATCACAGCACCTCTGGTTCACCACTGCCACCCTCTGGTTAACCACTGTAACCCTCTGGTTCACCACTGTCACCCTCTGGTTCACCACTGTCACCCTCTGGTTCAGCACTGCCACCCTCTGGTTCACCACTGCCATTCTCTGGTTCACCACTGCCACCCTCTGGTTCACCCATGCCACCCTCTGGTTCCCCACTGCCACCCTCTGGTTCACCCCTGCCACCCTCTGGTTCACCCCTGCCACCCTCTGGTTCACCACTGCCACCCTCTGGTTCATCACAGCACCCTCTGGTTCACCCCTGCCACCCTCTGGTTCAGCACTGTCACCCTATGGTTCACCACTGCCACCCTCTGGTTCACAACTGCCACCCTCCGGTTCATCACAGCACCTCTGGTTCACCACTGCCACACTCTGGTTAACCACTGTCACCCTCTGGTTCAGCACTGCCACCCTCTGGTTCACCACTGCCACTCTCTGGTTCACCACTGCCACCCTCTGGTTCACCCATGCCACCCTCTGGTGCCCCACTGCCACCCTCTGGTTCACCCCTGCCACCATTTGGTTCATCACTGCCACCCTCTGGTTCACCCCTGCCACCCTCTGGTTCATCCCTGCCACCCTCTGGTTCAGCACTGCCACCCTCTGGTTCAGCACTGTCACCCTCTGATTCACCCCTGCCATCCCCTGGTTCACCCCTGCCACCCTCTGGTTCAGCACTGCCACCCTCTGGTTCAGCATTGTCACCCTCTGGTTTACCCCTGCCACCCTCTGGTTCATCACTGTCACCCTCTGGTTCATCACTGCCACCCTCTGGTTCACCACTGCCACCCTCTACCAAGACCTTTTGTGACGCAGCGGCAGCACAAAAGATGCGCCATGGTGCTGGGTATTAACAACCTGACGCATCTCTCTGTGAGATGCGTCACGTTGTAAAGCCCTGCGCCATCAGGAGCCGTTCCGACTCAGCCTTTTAAAAGTGGCTGAGTGAAATCTACAAGATTTCACTCAGTCACTTTTAGGCCAATGCTGCGTCAAAACCCTTCGCCTGCTTAAAGCAGGCGCAAGGCTTGATGCAGCATTGGGGAGATAGGGCACCCCCAGAGCATTGCTGGAGCTGCGTCGCAAGCGCGACGCAGCTCCAGCAATGCGCTGCTTTTACGGCACAGATGCATGACGCATCTGTGCTGTTTTTGCCACATGGTGTGCCGCATTGTAAATGCGGCTCAATATGGGTGGCGGAGCTGCGGCGCACAATAACTGGCGCATCCCTGGGGATGCGCCAGTTATTGTAAATCTGCCCCTATACATTTAGCCAACGAGGGAGCACTTACTGATTAGACAGTAGAAAGTACTCCAGTTGAGTAGAGCTATTGCACAAAAAGGTGGCATCTTCGTGGACAAACATGCAGGGCGGGATTCATTCTGCCCCCTGTTAGACTCGTTTTTTTGTGCCCTTCTGCCCTCTGTTATTCCATTGTTTTTGTACCCTTCTGCCCTCAGTTAGACTCGTTTTTTGTGCCCTTCTGCCCTCTGTTAGACTTGTTTTTGTGCCTTTCTGCCCCGTTAGACTCGTTTTTTGTGCCCTTCTGCCCTCTGTTAGATTCGTTTTTCCCTTGTTTTTCTGCCCTTCTGTCCTCTGTTAGACTGGCTTTTTGTGCCCTTCTGCCCTCTGTTAGACTCGTTTTTCCATTGTTTTTCTGCCCTTCTGCCCTTTGTTAGACTGCTTTTTGTGCCTTTCTGCCCTCTGCATCCCCGAACCATCACTCAGCGCTACCCCAGCATCACTCAGCTCCACCACATTATCACTCAGCACCACCACATTAACACTCAGCACCACCACAGCACCACTCAACACCACCACAGCATCACTCAGCACCACCACAGCATCACTCAGCACCACGACATCATCACTCAGCACCACCACAGCATCACTCAGCACCACCACAGCATCAATCAGCACCGCCACAGCACCACTCAGCACCACCACAGCATCACTCAGCACCACCACAGCACCACTCAGCACCACCACAGCACCACTCAGCGCCACCACAGCATCACTCAGCGCCTTCACAGCATCACTGAGTGCCACCACATTATCACTCAGCACCACCACAGCACCACTCATCACCACCACAGCATCACTCAGCACTACCACAGCATCACTCAGCACCACCACAGCACCAGTCAGCACCACCACAGCACCACTCAGTGTCACCACAGCATCACTCAGCACCACCACAGCATCACTCAGCAACACCACATTATCACTCATCACCACCACAGCACCGCTCAGCACCACCACAGCATCACTCAGCACCACCACAGCATCACTCAACACCATCCAAGTATCACTCAGCACCACCACAGCACCACTCAGCATCACCACAGCACCACTCAGCACCACCGCAGCCCCACTCAGCACCACCACAGCACCACTCAGCACCACCCCAGCATCAATCTGTTCAACCATTCAACAACAACTGGTTCAAATATGTTCTCTCAATGTTTCAAACTTTATTACAAATGTCACAAAAAGATGTTAATATTTCACTTCTGTTCTTGGATTTTCGTCACAATAAAATACACTGAACATAATCTTCACAAAAGTTATTTACAAAAGTTTAAGCTATTGCCATTATAAATTAAAATCACTTTTATTTAAGTATTAATTATTTAAAAATTAAAAGCCATTGTAGTTTGTAATATCAATACAGCTAAGTCACGTAAATACAAAACATGCGAGACCTATTGCATTGCAAATGCTTGTTTGTACTTTGTCATCTGTAAATGTGGGATACTTGTAAAGCGCACTGTTACTCTACCCGAGTGTCCTGGCGCTGTAGACCGCTGGGGAACCCGTCCTGGTTTTCCCTGTGAGATGGTCCTTTGCTGGGTATCTCCAAGGTGAAACCAGGCATCCCCGGCGTCTGTGGGGGGCCGTTGTAGAGATGAGGCAAGCTTAATGCCCAGAGTTACCGAGTGTGTTCCCTGGTGAGAGTAGGCACTGAGGCGAGAATTATCGAGTCCGTTGACCCTGGTCCAAGACCCGGCCGCGTCGGGAATCGAACCCTGGTGCCGGGCCGTTCTCTGCTTACAGGTCTGCCGCCTCTAACCAGTGAGCCACACCTCACTACGAGATCGTTGCAATGTTTCAAAGAAGAGAAAGAGAGAGAGATAGAGAGAGAGAGAGGGAGCGAGAGAAAGAGTGAAAGAAAGAAAGAAAGAACGAAAGAAAGAAAGAAGAAAGAAAGAAAAGAGAGAGAGAAAGACAGAAAGAGAGAGACAGACAGAGAATGAGCAAGAAAGTGAAAGTGAAACGGAGAGTGGGAAAGAGAGGGAGAGAAAGAGAAAGAGAGAGTAAGAGAGAGAGGGGAGAGAAAGAAAGAAAGAAAGAAAGAAAGAAAGAAAGAAAGAAAGAAAGAAAGAAAGAAAGAAAGAAAGAAAGAGAGAGAGAGAGAAAGAGAGAGAGAAAGAGAGAGAGAAAGAGAGAAAGAGAGAGAGAGAGAGAGCAAGCGAGAGAGCGAAAGAGCAAGAGAGAGAGAGAGAGACAGCGAAAGAGCAAGAGAGAGAGAGAGACAGCGAAAGAGCAAGAGAGAGAGAGAGACAGCGAAAGAGCAAGAGAGAGAGAGAGAGAGAGACAGCAAAAGAGCAAGAGAAAGAGAGAGAGAGAGAGACATGGAAAGAGCGAGAGAAAGAGAGAGAGAGACATGGAAAGAGAGAGAGAAAGAGAGAGAGAGACATGGAAAGAGAGAGAGAAAAAGAGAGAGAGACATGGAAAGAGAGAGAGAAAGAGAGAGAGAGAGACATGGAAAGAGCGAGAGAAAGAGAGAGAGAGACATGGAAAGAGAGAGAGAAAGAGAGAGAGAGAGACATGGAATGAGAGAGAGAAAGAGAGAGAGAGAGACATGGAAAGAGAGAGAGAAAGAGAGAGAGAGACATGGAAAGAGAGAGAGAAAGAGAGAGAGAGACATGGAAAGAGAGAGAGAAAGAGAGAGAGAGACACACAGAGAGGGAGAGAGAGAGAATGAGAGAGAGAAAGAGAAAGAGAGAGAGAAAGAGGGAGAGTGAGAGGGAAAGAAAGAGAGAGAAAGAGAGAGCAAGAAAGAGAGAAAGAGAGAGAGAGAACAACGGAGAAAGAAAGAGATAAGCAGAGAAAGAGGAAGAACTTGAAAGAGAGAGAGAAAGAGATAAATAGAGCAAGAAAGGAGAGGCAGAGAGAGATAGATAGAGAGAAAGAGAGAGAAAGAGAGGGAGAGAGAGAACGAGAGAAAGAAAGAGAGGCCGGATCTCTGAAGGGCCAGATTCCTGAGTTGCCCCTACAGAACATACAGCTTTTTATTTTTAGCAAAATGCATATGAAAATTGTGCTGTAAAGGTCTCTTTTAGTTTAACCCCTCCTGACAACTCAAAATGGGTGTATTTACCATCCTCTCCCTTTTTCCTTAGTTTTTATATCTGTAAGTGCTTCCTGATGAGGTTTAATTCCTGGGACAGTTGGCTTGTTTCCTACTTGTAACTATTCTCTGACCCTGCTTCAAGGGTCAGAGCAGGGTCAGAGAATAGTTGCAAGTAGGCAACGAGGCGCCGGGAAGCACTAAGCAGCAGGTGCCCAAGTTGAAGTTTCTTTGTAACCCTTTTGTAAAAGGTTACAAAGAAATTAGGTTCAACTTTTGCACCTGCTGCTGTAACCCTTACTTGGCTGAAAATTCGTCCCCGCTGATTCGCGGATTTTACCGCAATTTCGCGAGATTCGCGGATCGCGAAATTGAGGAAAATCCGCAAATTCGCCCGCGAAACGGATTTTACGCCCACCCTTACTCAGCATCGCCGGACCTCCCGGGGGTCCAACTAAGCAAACTCTGAGAAAAAGGACCATCAGGAAGGGGCTGAGAGGCAGGTGCATACCCAGGCCCCCGGGGGCCACGGCAGGCGGGTCTGGGTGCTGCCTTCCCCATCTCAGCATCGCTGGAGCTCACGTAGGTCTGCCGGAGCAAACTCAAGAAAAAGGACCATCTGCAAGGGGCTCAGAGGTAGGTGCATACCCGGGCCCCTGGGGGCTCCAGTGGGCAGGCCCGGGTTCTGCCTTTTCCTGTTTCAGAATCGCCGGACCTCAAGGAGGTCTAACCGACACTCTCCCTAATATTCCAGAGGAAAATTACTCCCCTTTCTTGCAATCCGTGCACATGAGGTGACAGGGAGGACCCAAGGTGCAAAAGTACCCGACCTCCTTGAGCCCTCGCTGGGATCGGGGAGGCAAATGGACCCTCATCTAGACTTCCAGGGAAGCCCGGCCATCTGGTCACCCCATAGGAAAGCATTGGGTGTTGAGGCTACTGTCCCTGTGCGAAAGGGGAGTTTGAAGTATAAACTACGCCAAAAATCAAATCACGCTACCTCGCTGAAATACTTATTAGAGCCATGAGTCTGATGACAGCGGCACATAATGAGATGCCTTAGTCATTGAACAAGCATAGGTGGTTCGCGCTAAGCCGTGAGTCATTACATAAACATGTGTCAGATTTAATTGAAAGCAGCTGCAGGGGGTTGAGGTAGGGGTGGGCGACAAATTCCGTTCTGCTGCGGATCGAGGAAGTTTTGTCATTTTTGCGTTCCGCGCAGAACGAGAAAATGCCGGAATTTCACACTTTCCTCAAGCGAAACAAATGTGCTGCCCACCACTACTCTGGACCTCGTCGCCAGCACCCTGCCATGCGGCAAGATCAAGGACTGAGCCCGGGGTGGGGAGGTCGCTGTCCCCGGGGCCCTCAGGGGCACCGGCCGGCACGCCTTATCCCAGCCAAGCAAGGGGAGGCTCCCCGTGCACAACGGAACCCCGTCCTGGGCCTTTGGCATAGCGGCAGGCCGGTGGACGGGGGACGGGGCACAGCCCCGGAACACCCGACCCAGGGCATGGTGGGCCCCTGTATCTAGCCAGGGCTCCCAGAGGCGAAGGAGAAGCCTCCCCGGGCCCATGCGACCTCGATCGGGCACCCTGCCTTGCAGCAAAACGGATCCTGGGGTGGGGAGGCTGCCATCCCCAGGGACCCTGGACCCAGCCCATCAGGGGGAGGCTCACCAGGCCCACCTGACCCCATCTAGGGCAGTCTACCAGGCTGCAGGCCCAGGGCGGGACCCAGGGCGAACGTGCCCAACCTCCTGGAGCCCTGGAAAGGATCCAGGAGGCAAATGAGTCTTCATCGGGACTTCCAGGCCAGCCCAGCCATCTGGTCGCCACATTGGAAATCATTGCGTGTGACCAGATGGCCGAGGGGAGAGGTGCAACCAGATTGCCGGGGCCAAAAGGACTCCCATCTGCCCACCCGGAGCCTTTGCGGTAGGGCTCCTGCCTGCCCACGCAGGGCTCAGGGGCTTTGCTTCCCAGGAGGTCGGGGAACCCGGCTGGGCCTCAGACACAGAGCTCTCGGGTCCGGACGCCTGGGGGAGGACTGCCCAGGAACAATGGAGCCCGTCCCGGGCACTTTTCCATGCCGTGGGCTGGAGGAGGAAGCCCCGGACGCCTAGGGAGGTGTTGCCTGTCCATAGCCCATCTGGTCCTCGGCATAGAACTGCCAGCCCAGGAGGGGTGTCCCGGCATACCCTGCCCCTAGTAATCTGGAGGAAGGCTACCTCGCTTTCTGGGAATCTGTGCGTACCGCGAGTCTCAGGGCACCATAGGCGCGAACATGCCCGGCCTCCTGGAACCCTGGGTGGGATCCGGGAGGCAAATGAACCCTCATCGGTACTTCTAGGCCGGCCCGGCCATCTGGTCGCCCAATTGGAAAGCATTGCAGGCGACCAGATGTCCGAGGAGAGAGGTGCGACCAGATGGCCTGCACTTAAATACCGCCATTCTACCTGCCCCGAGCCTTTTCAGGAGGGCTCCCACCTGCCCTTGCAGGAATGGGGGGCTGCAGGGTATGGAGCTGCAGGGCTCTGAGGCTGCAGGACTTGGGGCTGCAGGGCTCAGGGACTCAGGGCTCGGGGGCTGCATGGCTCAGGCGGCTGCAAGGCTCGGGATGCAAAGCTCAGGGACTGCAGGGCTTGGGGGCAGCAGGGCTCTTGGGCTGCAGGGCTAGTGGGTGCAGGGCTCAGGGGCTGCAGGGCTCCAGGGCTCGGAGACCCCACGCTGGGCCTCCAGCATGGGAAGACCCGCAGGCGCTCCTGGGGCTCAGCCACCCGGGGGAGGACTGCTCAGGAGCCATGGAGCCTTGCAGGTCTCAGGGGGGCTGCTCCAGGGACCCTTGTCCCGAGCAGAGGACGCTTGGCAGGCTGCAGGACGGGGGCTCCCAGACAGAGTAGTGCTGTTTTACATTGTTACTAAAAGATTATTTCAAAGAAAAGTTAGAAAATACATTGTCGTGTTAACTTGTGAAGGGAGGGTCAGTAGCATGAGTCAAACTGACGTCACCGAGAGCCGCACAGTATTGGTTGAAACAGCAGGTGTGTGAAAAGTCCATATTGTAAAGGGAGAGTCAGTAGTAGGAGCAATACTGACGTCACAAAGAGCTGCGCTGGCAGTATTCAGACAAGTGGGTGTGTTGTAAGCTCTGATTGATCAGTAGGCAATTGGGTGAGCGAAAGGATACATAGTGAAACCTAATTGGAGGTGTTTGGTGTGAGTCACGCTGCTCTAAAACGAGTGTTAATGAACAAGGTTTGTGAAATACAGAAGAGTTTTGGGATTTTACCTACTGAATTAGTTAGTTACAAGAATCAGAAGAATGAAGCTGAATAATAAGATCAAGAATTTCTTTAAGAAAGACAAGCGTATAGTAACTAGGGAAGGAATTCTTATGTCACCTCCGAACACGCCTGCTTCTTTTATGATGATGGAACGTGGATTTCATACATGTGTGTGGTTGAAAATTGAGGTGGAATATATGAAAGTTGATTGTGTTCTAGCTTTCCCAGAACATGGTACGTTTAATGTGAGGATTCTTCAGAATTTGAGGATTAGGAAAAATTAATTAGAACAAATCCTAGGTTAACACAGTATGATACTTTGGAGGAATGGGAAGACAAGGCATTTGAAAGAGAAATACAGAGGAGGTAGAAGAATTAATAGAGGATTTTTAACCAGATACCCATTTGCCACTCGTGGAGATCAAATGAAAAGATGGAGAAGGGCTGTAGTGGCGGAGGGTTTATATCCAGTATTAATGGCTGAAGATTAAGAAGGGAGTGACATGAGTAGGGGGTGAAGTATCTGATGATGAGTTGTTGGAAGATATTCTAGTCAAAAGAACTCTTCCTTGTCAAGAAAGTGCCACAGATACAAATCCAAGTGCCCCTATGATGGAAACTCCATTGGTTCCATTGGTTCCAGTGGTTCCACAGGTTCGATATGATCCAACGGTCTCCCAAACATTACAAGAAAAGAAAAGGGATGCATTGCATAAAACAAAAGAAGACATAATTCAGAAAATAAATCAGTTAGGTCTAAATGCTGAAGCACTGACAGTGCCAGTGACTATTGGTTCTGTTATTCCATTGTATGGTCCAAAAAACAAATTGGTCAGGTGCACTGCGCTGGGTTGATGCTGGTTTTGTACAAAAGTTTAGGAGATGGTTGAAATTGAGGTTAGGGTGCGTAGCCGACCTTCTACGCTGGGTGAAATGAATACTTGATAAGCGCACCGACAAATGTTAGTGCGTCCCTGTCGGCACACCGTATGGTTCGTATTGACTACAGACTCCGTAATAAATGGTTTGTCAATTTATTATGATTCATAAATTCAACAGTTCATTAGTGTATCAATTTGCTTCAAAAGTAGTTCATTTGAATATCAATCATGATGGTTGAATGATATATATATTCATCAACGTGAGCAAACATGCTCCAATGCATTTCGGGCGTAGCCCTTTCTCAAGGAGCTCTGAAAAGACAAAAAAATAATACAATGTAGACTGATTGCGAATAAATGTCAAGTCAAGTCAAGTCAAAGAATTTATATAGCGCACTACATACCCAGAGGGTCTCAAGGCGCTTAGGAAGGGGAGGAGGATTACTTGTCAAATATCCATGTTTTAAGTTGCTTTCTGAATGCTAGGTGGTTTTGGGTAAGGCGAAGGTAAGTGGGGAGTGAGTTCCATGTTCTAGCAGCCAGGTATGAGAAGGATCTGCCTCCCATGGTGGTCTTGTTGATGCGAGGTACAGTGGCGAGGGCTTGGCTGGAAGAACGCAGTTGGCGGGAGGGGGTGTAGAAGGACAGTCGAGAGTTGAGGCATTCTGGTCCGATGTCGTAGAGTGATTTGTGTGCGTGGGTTAGCAGTCGGAAAGTGATTCTCTTATTGACGGGTAGCCAGTGGAGGTCTTTCAGGTGACCAGAGATGTGTTCGTTGCGTGGGATGTCTAATATGATCCTGGGTGAGGCGTTTTGGATTCGTTGGAGTTTCTTCTGGAGTTTAGCGGTGGTACCTGCGTAGAGGGTGTTTCCGTAGTCCAGTCGGCTCGTGACCAGAGCATGGGTGACAGTTTTCCTGGTTTCGGTGGGGATCCAGCGAAATGTTTTTTTGAGCATGCGAAGAATGTTGAAGCAGGATGAGGATACGGCGCTGACTTGTCTGTTCATTGAGAGAGAAGAATCCAGGATGACGCCTAGGTTCCGTGCGTGGTCTGTCGGGATGGGTGCTTTTCCAAGGGCTTCCGGCCACCAAGAGTCATCCCATGCAGAGGGGGATGTGCCTAAGATGAGGACTTCTGTTTTATCTGAGTTCAGTTTCAGACGGCTGTGTTTCATCCATTCGGCAACTTCTTTCATTCCTTCGTGTAGGTTAGTTTTGGCGGTGCTGGGGTCATTGGTGAGAGAAAGGATTAGTTGAGTGTCATCCGCGTAAGAGATGATGTTGAGGTTGTGTTGGCGGGCGATGGCCGTGAGGGGGCTCATGTATACATTGAAGAGGGTGGGGCTGAGTGAGGACCCTTGGGGTACGCCACAGATGACTTCAGTGGCCTCGGACTTGAATGGTGGAAGGCGGACTCTCTGGGTCAAGATGTTCATCATACAACTTAATGAAGCTTAATGGCATGCAACAAAAAAAGTGCGTTTTAAGTGAAGCGGAGGGTAGAGTGTGGGGGTGTGGAAAAAGGTGTTGGATGGTATGAATGGGGCGGTGGATGGCACGAAACAGTAAAAAAACTGGTGGTTTAGATAGATATGACACGTACCAGTGTTTGTAGAATAACAGGATCAAGTTAAAATATCGCTGCAGGAAAAAAATAATGGTTAGTAATGGGCTTCGCGTAGATGGAACAAACGTGAGCGGGTTCGAGTTAAGGAGCAGGCTCGCGATGTGACTTACTTCAAACGTTGAAGTTAACGGTCTTGGAATGGGGTCCTGAAGCTCCTCGACGTGGACGTTCACTTTTCCAGCTTTCATCAGAACCCACTCAAAAGACACCTTCCCTACAGCCACAGGACCACAGTAATAGCATAGGAGGAGTAGGACCACAGTAATAGCATATGCAGTAGACTGAAGTTTGGCTTGATATTCAAATGAACTACTTTTGAAGCAAATTGATTGACTAATGAACTGTTGAATTTATGAATCATAATAAATTGACAAACCATTTATTACAGAGTCTGTAGTCAATACGAACCATACGGTGTGCCGACAGGGACGCACTAACATTTGTCGGTGCGCTTATCAAGTATTCATTCCATTGTATGGTGACAAACAAGGTACACCAACACCATAAAATGTGGCAGTCTCACAGAATGGTGTTAGAAAGTAAATAGTGATGCTAGAAGATCAAATTAGTGAACGTGATTCAAATGTCTCATTATTAGATCTCCCAAATCTTGAGACTGTGACTGAAACCCCAAAAAGAATTGTACCTGTAGATACAAGGAAGAAAGTACCAACTGTCACTTGAGTGGCAGAGAATTCTACTGGATATTCCCCCGAAGATCTCGGAGAATGGGCAAAAGGACTGGAGAAGAAGAAACGTCAACCAAAAACTATAGATGTAAGCAAGTTGAGAGTAGATTTGGAGGAAATGATTATTGGTACGATAAGTCCAGACAGATTAGGTTTATATGGATAGGAAGAATTTATGTTTTTGTTCAATAGTATAACTTGGAGAGCAAAGAATCTTCATGAGAAGATAGTGGAAGCAGCTTTAGAATTTGGAATAGATGTGGAAAAATCAAAAATATTACAAAACCAAATAGATCAGAATTTACTGAGAATGACTTAAAAAGTTTGAATGCGTCAGGAAGGAGATTGAGAATAAAGGAATTATTTCACATTTTGAAGAAATGGGGAGGCATAGATTGATGGAGAAGTAGAAGGACACAACAGAGGGATTAATCAGCTATAAAAGAAGCATCTACATTCCTGTTAAGGGAAGCAGAAAAGGATGAAAGGATGTGTCCCATGGGAGGAGTTCCAGGTGGTGGACATGTCATGTTCCATGGAGTAGAGAGGATATTTTGTCTTTTACGAATGACTTCCCTAGATTGAGATAGATCAGTCATGTCCTTTTGTTGATGGAAAGGTGAAAGGAAATGACATCAGTTTTCTAGTGGATACTGGCACTATCCGTTCAACTGTGAGAGCAGCAGAAATTCCAAACCTACCCCTCTTTGGAGAACCTATCAAAGTTGTAGGATTCTCAAATAAAATAATAAAGACCCCAGTCACAAAACTAATAGAAGTGAATATTGGAAATTTCAGAGACATGCATCGGTTTGTAGTATGCGACTCAAGTCCGGGGAATTTGTTAGGTAGGGACTTGTTATATAAGATGAACTGTACCATCTTCTGTACGACTTATGGTGTTGCTTTCCAAACACCTGATGTGGACGTTGCTTTAAAAATGATGTTTAGAAAACAAAGTATGGAAGTGGATGAGTTGTTTTTGCTTCTTATCGAAAACGATTTGCCTGGTTAATTAAAAAGCAGAGTGAAGTCAGATGTGGTGGATTTTATAGGAAAAGAAATTGGTCTAATGGCAAAGGTATACCAAATTAAAATCATGGTGAAAGAAGGTGTGATATATCCAAACACACCACAATACAGAATGAGTCCTGAAGTGAAGGAAGGAGTTGCCCCAGTAATTGATCAAATGATTGAAAAAAGTATTCTAAAAGAAATATTGAGAGTCCTTGTAATTTGCCAGTCATGGGACTTAAAAAACCTACTGAAAAATAGAGAATAGTGCAAGATTTGAGCAAAATTAATACGGTAGTAGTACCCTGTTGTCCAGTAGTACCAAGTCCAACAGTGATTTTGTATCAGATATCGTGGGATGCCCATTGGTACACTGTGATTGATATGTGCCAGGCATTCGTTTCAATTCCATTGCATCTGGATAGCCAATATCTTTGTGCATTCTGGTTCGGAGACCGTGTTTCGGCATGGTGCCGAGTTCCACAATTTTCATTGAAATTCTGAAAAAGTTTTGGGAAACTTTGGTTATGCCAGGAAATTCAGTTTTGGTTCAGTATATTGATGGCCTATTGGTGGCTTCAGAGACCCGAGAGGGTTGTTTCATTGACACAATAGCTTTACTGGACCATTTAGCGGAAGGGGGACACAAGGTGTCACCAGAAAAATTACAGTTTTGCCAACAAGGAGTTCAATTTTAGGACACAAGATAGAAAGAGGAGTCAGGAAAGTGTTGCCAGAAAGAATAAAAGTAATTTGACAAATGAGAATACATAAAACTAAGAAAGAAGTGTGAATGATGTAGGAGTGGTTGGATACTGTCGTCAATGGATCAGTGTAATTTCACTGCTTGCAAAACCTTTAATAAGGATGACACAAAAAGATGTGATGTATCCCATTGAGTGGGATGATGAAAGTGAAGAAGCATTTATAAAATTGAGAGATTGTTTGTGTCAAGCACCAGCATTGAGAATGCCAGATTATACGAAAAAGTTTGCATTGTTCTGTTGTGAAAGGGAAGGTTGTGCACTTTCAGTGGTAATACAGAGACACGGATTCTCCTGAAATCCAGTAGCATACTTTTCTGCTACATTGCATCCAGTGGCTGCGGCATTACCTGGCTGCTTAAAAGCAGTAGCTGCCACTTGTGTGAGTCTGGAACAGAGTGAATCGATTGTGATGGGACATCCCATAAAGGTGTATTTTCCACATTCAGTTGAGATCCTTTCGATGGGATTGCACCCATTGCAAATTATCAAGTAAAAAATGATGAGCTTGGTTTAACATTTAATTCAATATATGTGAAAAGAACTGGAGACATGAGTAAGCAACCAAGAGTGACAAAAACACAGGAATTGTGTTCCTGATTTTGAGAAAATATGTGCATAAGGAGTACACAGACAGTTAATTAGTAAAGAAAAACACGCGAAAGAGAGATAAAGGAATACTCACGAAAAGTGTTGTGAAATTATATTGCTTCCATTCATTAAGATTCACATCATACTTATCAATGAGAGGAATTAATGGTCGAGTGATTTTGCCATTGGGTGGTGCAGTTATGTTTAAGTATTTTGGAGTCGGAATGTAAATTATGGTAATCCATCTTTTAGTCTAGTATGGCAAGATGCATGTTGGGATAAGCAGTTGCTTAAGCAACAGGAGTAGGACCACAGTAATAGCATAGGAGGAGTAGGACCACAGTAATAGCATATGCAGTAGACTGAAGTTTGGCTTGAGGTGAACGTGAGTTTAACACCTGATGTTAATCTAGCAGGGCGGGAAGTTGGTAAAACAGGTTTTTACCAGCAGATGAAACATTCAGTTAAATGCAATGTTCTTACTGCAGTACGCTCAAAAAAGTAACATGTCGTAACTGGAGAAGGAGCTTGTTTATGGAATTTCTGTTTTGGAAGGGGTTCGTTTTGAAGAAAAAAAGAAATGCATGTCATGGTCAGTGGCAAATGTCATTAAAGATGCTGGGTGGGAGACAAGAGAACATAGCCTTACACAAAAGGCACGGGTTGCATAATGCATTTTTTTCTATTAACATAGCTGCAGATACGGGTGCTCAATTGGTGATTTTAGTGTATTTTTGGTAAACCAGAATTAAGTGTACATAATGTGGCATATACTGTTTATCCTTTTGAATACCTCGGGGTAACACGAGATATACGTTGATTATTGAAATGCACAATATGGATGATGTTGGGTTAAATATTAATATAATTACTTTGTTTGTATCACTTCTTAGATGTCCCTGACGAATGGATCTTTTTATCCCGAAATGCATTGGGTTCTTTTTTAAAATAAACATCATGATATGTGGAATCTCCTTGTAGCAGAAAGCGTATGGATAAAACAAATTGAATTAATAGTTTAAAAGGATGAAGAATCAGATGGATAAAAATCAAAAACGGATAAAAAGAAGATGAATACGGTTGAATTTAATTCATTGGATTCATACTGAGTTTATGGCTGTGCAACTTGTTGGAACTTGATATTTTATTGGCAAAAGAGGGTGGAGTCTGTGGCATGTGACTGTTGTACGTATATCCGAGACAAAAGTAAAGGTATTGCTGGATATATTACGAATATTACAAAGATTCATAAGGATTTGACCCAACTCGAGGTTGAAGGTGTCAGGGTAAGACTGAGTAAAAGTATTTCCACTATAGGTAGCTGGTTTTCCACTTTCGGGAGTAGTCTATTAAGGAAAATATTAACCCCTGTAATTTCAATAGCATTGGTAATTTTGATGATAATAATGTTATCTTATGTTATGTTATGTTACATAGGGATTTATATTGCGCACGTAAACCAACAGGTTCCTTGGCACTGTGACAGTGAGTAAATGAATGCAGCTTTAAGCCCGAGACAGCTAATTGTAGGCCATGGTGAAGAGCCAGGTCTTTAGCAGTTTTCTGAACCACAGATAGTCTCCCTTAAGCCTGAGGGAAGCAGGGAAAGCATTCCATATCATGGGACCCAAGAAAGAAAACATAGTCCCGCAGATGCATTTGCTATGGATTCTGGGCACCATCAGGAGGTTCTGGTGCGAGGATCTCAAAGTCTGCTTGGGTAGATGTTTATTGATCAGAGAGACAATGAATCTTGGGCCGGTATCTTGAATAGCTTTGAAGAGTGTACAATCAGCTTTGAACAAGGCTTGTTGCTCCACTGGGAGCCAGTGGAGGTCTCTAAGCACGGGAGTGATATGGCATTGCCTGTCCTTAAAATAGATTATCCTTGCCGCTTGATTTTGAATCATCTGTGAGCGATGTCTCTGGAATTGTGGGAGTCCAATGTAGAGGACATTCCCATCATCAATTTTAGAAAGGATTTAGGCTATAGCGATTTGGGTGATGGCCTCCTTACTAAAAAAACTTCTGATTTGCGCAATTGGACAAAGCATGCCGATCTCACTGAGCCTATTTGGGTGCTCATAGCGAGGTCAGCATCAATATGAAGACCAAGACTTTTTATAGCAGATTTAGGGGTGGGTGCCTCACCTAGATCTGGGTGCCAATAGTAGGAAGTCCAACAGTCAGGTTTACTGTGGGGGACAATGATCTCGTTTTTTTCTGAGTACAACTTTAGTTGATTTTCAGTCATCCATGTTTTGACATACAGCATAGACCTCTTGATGAAGTCCTTAGATTCTGCAGAGTAGTCATTGGTCTGCGTAGTTGAAGATTTTTACACCCATCTGATGTAGACCTGAGATCAGGGGGCAAATATAGATATTAAACAGAATTGGCAAAAGGGAGGAGCCCTAAGGAATGCCACAGTTCAGGTCTACCATTCTAGATTTGAAGGGTGATAGCCACACTGACTGTTACGGGCTTCCAAAAATGAGCTGAACCAGGCTAGTGCAGAGCCCCCGAGACCTGCTGTGGCAATGCGCTCCAACAAAATTTTGTGGTTCACGGTGTCAAATGCCGCAGACAGGTCAAGGAGGATCAGGGCCTGAGTTTGACCCATGTCAGCCTGTCCCTAAAGGTCGTCCAGTACTGATAGAATCACTGCTTCTGTGGAATGTGCGGGACAGAAACCTGCCTGATGGTTGTCCAAGAATTTAGTAGTTTCCAGAAAAGAGCTAAGGCAAGTAGCCACATGGGTCTCCAGCACTTTCGCCGGGAATGGGAGGAGAGAAATGGGTCTATAGTTCTCCAATTTATTGGGGTCTATGCCTTGCTTTCTCTGAAGTGGAATAACCACTGCTTCTTTAAAGGCAAGTGGAACATTGCCAAGGGGAAGTGAGTGGTTCAGAAATTTAGGAAAGATATCAGGGAAGGACCGATAGATTGCTTTTGAGACGTAGATGGGACAGTCCTCCTTAGGTGAGCCTGAGTTGATCTTAACTACGAGGTCCAGGAAACATTTCTTGTCCATCAGGGAAGGGGAGTTGAGAACACAAGGATTGGGAATATCCTTGTTGTTTCGGGAGCCACTGTTGGTGGGTGCAATGGAATTTTGAATTTTCTTTATTTTATCCAAGAAAAAGGAGTTCAGGTCATTGTAAAGTCCCTGACTAGGCACAAAGGAAGGGGTCACACGGCTGGGATTAGATAGTCCTTTTACTATCTTGAAGATTTCGTTTGAACCATTATCGGAGTCGAGTACCCTGTTTGTAACGAAGGCTCTCTTAGCCTCTAGTATAGCCACCTTATACTGATGAAGATTGGTGGTATATTCAAATTTATCTTGCGCTTATCTTGCGCTTTGTAGGTTTTCCTCCACTTCCGCTCGGCTTGGAGTTTAATGTTTTTAGATCTTTATTAAACCATTTGGCGGCTTCATTCTGCCTAGTGCGGTAGGTTTTGGTCTGTAAGGGTGCATGGATATTGAAGGCCTTCCTTTGCCAGTTGGCAATCTCACTCTCCCAGTTATCAGGATTACCTTTTGATACCGGCTGCTCCCTAGACAGAGTTCCTGATAGTTTATTCAGCTCAACCCAATTCCAGTTTCTAAATGTGCTTTTTGAGTGGGAGGGGTTGGAATTCAACGGCAGAGCAAGCAGATGAAAACTGACGATATAGTGATAAGACCGAGCGCAGGGTGTACTGCCAGGTTAGTCAGGTTGACATTAATAGACCATACTTTATCAAGGGTGTGGCCCTTAATGTGCGTGGGGGTATCAAGGTGTTGAATAAGGTTTAGACAGGCAATGGATTGAGAGAGCTCCCCGGAAGATTTTCCCTTGTCAGTCTCATTGGCCCAGTAGTTCAGGTCACCGATAATTATTACTTTGTCATAGTAAGTGATCAAAGACGCAGTGTAGTTAGCAAGGGTCTTCGGAAAGTCAGGCATTGTTGCGGGGGGTCTGTATAATATCACAAAGATCAGCGTGCTACCATGTAGAGTGAATTTAATTACAAGATAGTCTACTGACGGCATTTCCAGGTGGGGAAGGGCAGAGGCGGAAAGTTCTTGTTTTAATAATTGCAGCCACTCCTCCCCCTCTCTTCCCTAACGGCCTGTCTGTACGTAGGATATAATAGTTGTTGGGGAGGGATGCCAGGATGTCAGGGGATGACTCCTCTGTGAGCCAGGTCTCAGTTAGTAGCAGGCAGTCCGGTGCGTATGTATCTAGGGTATTAACAATTTCTAACTGGTGTTTAACCATAGAGCGAGTATTGAGGTACATGATATTGAGGTCTTTTACCAGGCCTCTGTCTGTGCCTGATGGGGGTGACATCTAACGACTCCGGGCGTTGGATATCGACAGTAGTCAGGGGTTTGGAGTTGAAAAGCCCTATGGACTGTAATTTTTGCAGTAAGTGATCTTGACTAGCTGCAGAGTATGTGTATTTTTGGGAAAGGTGACATGCCCTGTGTCCCATACTGGCGCAGACGGGTACAGACGGGCTTGCCTTTGGCACGCCTCTGGCGCAGGCGCATCCGCCCCAGCATTGACTAAAAAATCTGGCCGTCGTGGGAAGAATGCCCAAGCTCCACCCACCAGGCCGGAAGTAGGAGGCAGCAGGGGGGTGTGTCCGCCTCCCTCTGAACAAACTGCCAAGCCGCGTCTGACCGCGTCAGACCGGGGAGGTGGAGACAGGAGATAAAGGAAATGCGGCCAACAGGTAAATGACAAAGTGCAAAGTGCAAAAAAATAGCAGCAAGAGAAATAAAAGTTCTTTAGCAACCACTGAAGGATAAAATTGAAACAGGTGGCAATGACTTATAGGTGTTGTGAGGGAAAATAGAGAACAAGATTGATGATTGAAACTAAGAATAAAAAGATGGGAAGAAAGAGAAAAAGGGACGAGATTGAGTTAGAAGAAATGAAAGAAAATCTATGTAACAAAATGAAGAAGATGAACATGAAAGAGAAAATGGAGGATGGATAGAAATAACGTAGATACCAAGATTAGATAAAGTTGGTTCTTGGTAATGATGTGTATTTTATGATGGCTCTAAAATGGCATCAGAGGGGGGATTGATGGAGCAAGGATTCAAGAAAACAAAACTTGCTCCGACCAATCCCTCATTAGCAGTATTAATCAGTGGAAATAGTAAAGAAAACAAAATTAATATACAAGCACAACATTTACATATGGGAAGAGAGCTTTATGCATGCTGAAGTAACAAAGAATAAAATGCAGCACAACTAAAACCCGTTTTAAACTGTAAAATGCTTTTTCGCATATGCAAACTAGGAATGCATAGATAGTAACATGACTAACCCGTTTTGAGAGGGAAAACTCTCACGCATGCGCAATAACTACTAGCATGATGTCTTGAGGCACTGCATGCCCCACATATTCATGCATGAAATTAAAAAGAGCTATTGCTGCTAATGCTTTTGTTTATTGGACGAAATAATAACATGGGATAGGGTAGAAGTGGGTGGTGAACCATGAGAATCATGTGTTCGAAAAATTAACATTAGTTTATGATTCCTTTATTAATAGTGTACGTATGGGCCCACTGTCACGCATAATAAAAGAAAGATGGCTGCAAGATGGAGGCAAGCTAAGCATGCGCAGTGAAGTCATGATGTGACCCAATGAACGTGTGGCTGTACGGCTGCCAATGCTCAAGGACAAGAGACATGTGAAAAATGATTCTCACCTGTGGAACCAAATTTAAAAATTGTTATTTGATTTGCAACATTATAGATATGGGAATAAAATAGAATTAAATCATGAATGAGATAAGGGGGAATGTTTGTAAGACAAGAGGAAGATAATTAAGAAGAATATGTCAGCATGAGGTGATGACAACTCCCCTGCCCTTGCCCAATCAAAGTCCGTATTCCATCAATATTTGCAACTTTTTAGGGTAGGATATGCAGAAATGCAGATGACAATTGATGGAAGCAAGCTAAGAGGAACAAGGAAAGACATGCAGGCCCATGTAAAAAGCAGTAAAGCACACTAACTGCTACAACAAAATGCCCACCAGCCACATGATCACTCAGAAGTCACAACAACAACAAGCTAGCAGGAGACCAGGAAAACAATGAACTCATGCAGGCCTATATGGAGTTTGACATACACATTACACAATTATCGCTGGCCACATGGGGAGGCTCAGCCAAGGCAAATGCTGGCCCAGTTTTACAAACACACTCACACACTTGTCAGACAAAGGAGGCATGCTAAAAAACACAGCTTTAATGCAGCAATGCCAAAAATGAAAATTTCCAAGGATTAAAAGGGTTTGCAAGTTACAACCACACACATCCAACAAAGGCATGTATTCAACAGGCATGAAAAAGTGAAATACCCCAGAAACAAACATATGTACATTTCAATCAAAGCTATCCATGCCCTAACTGATATTTAAATTCAACAGACACCACAAAAACAGTTGTTTCATGCACCCATGAGTATCTCTGGGTCTAATAGTGGAAAACCCATTGGCAGACTAGGCCACAGAGTGAATCAATTCAAAACAATAATACTGCAAATGTATTAGGACATTTATTGAACTGTGCTACATTTTTTGCTGGATAAAAGAAGAAAAAAATCCATGCAAAACAACAACCAGCAAGAAGGCATGGCCACCACAAAGGAGGCTTGCATCTTCATGCAGAAGCACACTGGCTACCCTTTCACAAAATGACTGCTAGCCACATGGCTAGGCCACAACAACAAGAAAGGGAAGATAGATAATGCAGGTCTATAGAAAAAGCACACTGGCTGCCTTCATAAAGTGGCTGACAGCCACATGGCCAGGCCAAAACAACAGGAAAGGGAAGACAGGCAATGCAGTCCTATTGCAAAAGCACACTGGCTGCCTTCACAAAATGACTGCCAGCTACATGGCCAGGCTACCACAACAAGAAGCAATAAGCCAAGAGGAACAAAGGAAAGAAGACATGCAGGTCTATGGCAAAAACACAGCAGCAACCACCCCAAAATAGCCACCAGCCAGTGCCACATGGTCACTCACAACAATAACAGCAGGAGGCCTGAAAAACAATTAATTCAAGGAGGCCCATATGGACACAGGCATTACAAAATGGCCCCTGGAGGCTTAGCCAAGGCAAATGCCGACCCACTATTACAAACAAGGTCACACACTGGCGATACAAAGGAGGCATGCTAACAATACAGCTTTAACTCAACAATGCCAAAAATAAAAATCCACAGGGCTAGCAAAGGTTTACAAAACAACCACATACATCCAACAAAGGCATATATTTAACACACATAAAAAAGTGAAATACCCCCCCAAAAAAATTTGCATTTCAATCTAGTGTAATCCATGTCGTAAATGATGTTTAAATTCAACAGACACCACAGAAACAGTTGTTACATGCACCCATGAGTAGCTCTGGGCCTACTGGCTGAAAGGACTATTGGCAGAGTACTGGGCTAGTGAACTAAATAAATGTTGCAAATTGATTTCAAAAGTTGGAGAAAATGTAGTAAAATGTGCAACATGTTCCCTTTAGAAAAGAAGAAAAATTACCTACAAAGAAACTAGGCCCCTATTGAAACTACAGGCCACCCACCCCAATAAATTGTAAAAAAAACTGATGAAAAGTAAAAAGAAATTTCGGTGCAATGCCCCAGTCAAACAAATAACACCAATTTTCCACTTACTTGTGAAACTCAAATTAATAAGTCCTCATATCCAATGATATATGATGCAGCAGACACAAAGAGTGATCCTTCCAGTTCAAATCGAAATTAAAAATGAACAGGAGGGGCTTAGCCAGCAATCATGGCGGACGCAGCTTGAATAAGCTCAGTGCGGCCACCACCATAATCCGACGTTTATCCTGCCCATCCTGACTTGTGTGCAGCAAATCCTTAGCTAACAGGATGGAAGTGAATCTGGTGCTCCCACGGAGCCAGGAAAAGCTGTAAACTGGCAAACTGCAGGCGAAAGCGGAGGCCAAGAGGAGCACACTATGGCCTGAGCTCGGCGTCCCCATGCTGGCTGCCTGCTCCTGTGGGGCTGCAATATTGTTTGGGGTTGAGGTAGGGCAGGTAGACTACCTTGGTCGAGGTGAGAGGGGGTGCTGGGGGGTTCAGTGGGGGTGGCAGGTGGTTGCACCTCCTCGCCCCCTGGGCCTTTACTGATGGCGGTTCTGGTCACCGGGCAGGGCGTGAGCTGCGGGGAGGCCTCGTGGGCCTGGTTTGCTCACCGCCGTCATTGTGGGGCTTGTCCCAGCCAAGGCGCTGGTTCGGTGTAGGAGACCAACTGCTGTGGAGCTTGGGGCAGGGGGTGCAGGCACTCTGAGACACATTTGTTGGGCCTCACTGGTGCCATAGGTCACAATCTCCCTCTGGGAGGGCGTACTCCCCAGACACTGGTCACTGGGGTGCGGATGTTGGTCCGCTGTGTGACCATGCGGGGGGTGTTAGACACATTGGAGCATGACGAGGAGCCTGCCTGCTATCCTAGATGCAGCGGATGCCCTAGAGTACGTACCTGGGCCCGGTATCACATCTATGCCATAGCCGCCATTTTGGTTACTGCTGAGGCCTTGTGAAAGGCTGTGTGCCCTTAGCCCGGGCATTTACCCTACATCGTCGATTTGTGCCCTGTGATGGGGGTTGGCTAAGGGGGATAACCCCTGTGTGGTGACACTTGGACCTGGTGATTCACTATACCCAGCCTGCCAAGCTGCTGGTAACAGCGCTGCATCTAGTTGTAAGGGCTTTGGGCCGCTTTGCGTGATGGTGGTCCGGCGAGCTTGGTTCCTCTAGAGGGACCCACTTGGCTGTTAGCTGCTGGTTGTAGAATAGGCTGGATTAGTTCCAGTGAGGCTTGCGGTCTGGGGGGGACAGAATCCGTGAGGACCATCCATGGGGTGCCCCCTGGAGAGTCCCTAAAGTGGTAGATTAGTGCTTCTACATATATCGCTGGAGTGGGAGGGAGCAGAAACTTCTGGCACAGTCCACTAAAGACACCAACAATGGGGAAGGATAAACCTCATACCACAGGACCAAAACAGAGCACACTTGATCAGTTTGCAACATATGCAAGTAGGGGCCCTCCCCCTGGCCCTGGCCCTGATAATGCAGCCTTGCTAGTGGCCATCACTGATGCAAGGGACATGTTGGAGGCCAAGATTGAGGCAATGGGCACAGAGGTCTCATTTCTGCAACTGAACCTGCGTACGGCTGTTAATCGTATTACTGAGGCCGAGACGCGGGTGTCCTCAGTGGAGAATACAGCGCAGACCCTTCAACAGCAGGTCAATAAATTGACTGTGATTTCCCAGGAGCTTGCTGCCCACACCGAGGATACAGAGGCCCGCGGCAGGCACCGCAATCTCTCCTTTGACAGTTTTCCGGAGGGTTCCATGAATCGTTTTCTCATGACATAGCTTCTAGATCAGCTTCCGGCAGACAAGATCTTGGCAGGCGTTGTTGTTGAGAGGGCGAATCGGGCACTTATATGAAAGCCTCTTCCTAGAGAAAATCCATGGCTGGTCATTGCCAGGCTCTTAAACTATGCAGATCGGGACGCTGTGCTGCAACATGCCCTAGAAAATAAAGACAAACTCGTCTTCGGCTCAAGGCCCATTATGATCTTTCCAGATTACACCCTCCTGGGGCAGCAACAACAACAGCTCTTTCATTGCAGTAAAATGGAGGTTACGTGAACTCAACATCTCTTACATTCTCCTGTATCCCACCAGGCTCCGAGTGATCTATAACCCTAAAACATTCTCTTTTGACTATCCTGAAGTGGTCTTGCCTGGTCCGATGAAAGGGCCCATCTGAAGCCACATTATCTGCTGCAGCTGGAATCAGATTCCTCTGTTGGCTCGCAATGGAATCGATCATGTCGAACAAAGTCAAAGTGCCGGCATTGCTCTGGCTCTGAACGTCGATCCTCCAGTCCTGTGAAAGCTTCTTGACCGACCCACGGCTTGTGATATCCTTATTCACATATAACGGGCTGTTTGTGGATTGGACTTGCCCTGATCAGTAGGCACCGAGCAAAGTTGACTGTTACACATGGTGGTTGGCCTGCACGGCCACTAGCTACCCAAGGTTTATGTTTGGTGGGGGGGTTGCGATCCATTGGAGGGGGTTCCTTGGGGTCCATGATTTGGGTCCTGAGGTTCCCCTTACCTTGACAGATGCTCCTTGTTTATGGCAGTATTGGGTGGGGGCTCAATGACGGGTGGGAGGTTTCATAATTGTAAGGTTGGTTTTATTGGTGTTTGTAACTGCAGACGCACATCCCACTCCTCAATAGGCAAACTACTGCTCCAGACTAAGCATGGGCTGAAAATTCGTTCCGCTCGCGGAATTTGTGGATTTTCCGTGATTTCGCGATCCGCGAATCTCGCGAAATCGCGGTAAAATCCGCGAATAAGCGGGGACGAATTTTCAGCCAAGCACTTACAGGGTTACAGCAGCAGGTGCAAAAGTTGAAGCTAATTTTTTGTAACCTTTTACAAAAGGGTTACAAAGAAATTAACTTCAACTTGGGCACCTGCTGCTGTAAGCCTGTAAGTGCTTCCTGGCACCTCGTTGCCTACTTGCAACTATTCTCTGACCCTGCTCTGACCCTTGAAGCAGGGTCAGAGAATATTTACAAGTAGGCAATGAGGCACCTGTCACGAAAATTAAACATCAACAGGAAGCACTGACAGATATAAAAACAAGCATTTGCAATGCAATAGGTTTCGCATTAGGAATGTTTGAGCTATTGGTCTTGTAAATGACAATTGTTTTTATTTATGTGTTGGTTTTGAAAATAGCTATGTTAATAGCTTTGTCATTTACAATTCCAATACTTATAACTTTTGCAAATGTGACACCTATAGCATTTCTAATGCAACATGTTTTGTATTTACGTGACTTAGCTGTATTGATATTACAAATTACAATGGCTTTTAATTTTTTTAAATAATTAATAATTAAATAAAAGTGATTTTAATTTATAATGGCAATAGCTTAAACTTTTGTAAAACCCTTTTGTGAAGATTATGTTCAGTGTATTTTATTGTGACGAAAATCCAAGAACAGAAGTGAAATATTAATATCTTTTTGTGACATTTGTAATAAAGTTTGAAACATTGAGAGGACATATTTGAACCAGTTGTTGTTGAATGGTTGCACAGATTGATGCTGGGGTGGCGCTGAGTGGTGCTGTGGTGGTGGTGAGAGGTGCTGTGGTGATGCTGAGTGGTGCTGTGGTAGTGCCGAGTGATACTGGGATGGTGCTGAGTGATGCTGGGGTGGTGTTGAGTGGTGCTGTGGTGGTGCTGAGTGATGCTGTGGTGGTGCTGAGTGATGCTGTGGTGGTGCTGAGTGGTGCTGTGGTGATGCTGAGTGATAATGTGGTGCTGAGTGATGCTGTGGTAGTGCTGAGTGATGCTGTGGTGGCACTGAGTGGTGCTGTGGTGGTGCTGAGTGGTGCTGTGGTGGTTCTGAGTGATGCTGTGGTGGTGCTGAGTGATGCTGTGGTGGTTCTGAGTGATGCTGTGGTGGTGCTGAGTGATGCTGTGGTGGTGCTGAGTGGTGCTGTGGTGGTGCTGAGTGATGCTGTGGTGGTGCTGAGTGATGCTGTGGCGGTGCTGAGTGGTGCTGTGGTGGTGCTGAGTGATAATAATGTGGTGCTGAGTGATGCTGTGGTGGCACTGAGTGGTGCTGTGGTGGTGCTGAGTGGTGCTGTGGTGGTTCTGAGTGATGCTGTGGTGGTGCTGAGTGATGCTGTGGTGGTGCTGAGTGATGCTGTGGTGGTGCTGAGTGGTGCTGTGGTGGTGCTGAGTGATAATGTGGTGGTGCTGAGTGATAAGATGCCGAGATGCCCAAGGGCCTTTGTAGCGCTTTACAAGTGTTTAAATAAATAAATAAATTAAATAAATAATGTGGTGGTGCTGAGTGATGCTGGGGTAGCGCTGAGTGATGATGTGGTGATGCAGAGGGCAGAAAGGCACAAAAAGCAGTCTAACAAAGGGCAGAAGCGCAGAAAAACAAAGGAAAAACGAGTCTAACAGAGGGCAGAAGGGCACAAAAAACCAGTCTAACAGTGGACAGGAGGGCAGAAAAACAAGGGAAAAACGAGTCTAACAGAGGGAGAAGGGCACAAAAAACTAGTCTAACGGGGCAGAGAGGCACAAAAATGAGTCTAAGAGGGCAGGAGGGCACAAAAAACGAGTCTAACAGAGGGCAGAAGGGCAGAAAAACAAGGGAAAAATGAGTCTAACAGAGGGCAGAAGGGCACAAAAAGCGAGTCTAACAGGGGCCAGAAGGGCAGAAAAACAAGGGGAAAACGAGCCTCCTCGGTGATGGTATAGACTCCCGGTTTTTTGCGGCCTTTTTTTTTCCTCTGTGCCCCTTATTAGTTGTTGCTGGAGTCAGTTTTATGGAAAAGTCATGTCGGGCTAAGGTATGACTTCTGAGGGAATAAGGATTATTAGCCAACCTAGTGCTCTGCTCTAGAGTCCCTGCACCAAGTTTTGACCCTTCTTCCAGCCCAGCAAAGCCCTCTTCGGATCCCTCTCCAGACGGCTCATCTAGCGCCCTCAAAAGTTGATTAGCCACTGCTTCCCCCTCTCCCTGGCTCCCCTTCACCTTGTTTGCCGTCAGTCCGGGTTTATTGAACTCCACTGCTGCCTCCGGTCGAGTTGCCAAAGCCGGCTCTGAGATGTTAACGGTCACGCCCACCAATGCCGTCACGCAGTCCTCTCCACCAGCAGTCCCAGGAAGAAAGTCTCTGCGGAGGGAGCGGACCTGCCTCCCACGACGGAGCTCCAGGGCGGCCCGGTGCCACTTCCACGGCACCGCCGACGACAACGAAAACCAAGTCCGGGGCTGGCTCAGAAGCAGAGTCGGCTGCAGCAGGGAGACACTCGGTAGAGCAGACACCGAATCAGACTGAAACACGCCCCCATGCACATGCATGGAGAGCGAAGGAGATCGGATCAAGCGGCCCGGTGATTGCAGGAAATCTTCAGTAAAAAGAGATATATTGCAAAAATAAGTATTCAGCAGTAACAGAAAAACGCTAGCAGTGCTGATACTCGGATATAGCCGGATATTGCCCTCATTCGTGGAAGAAAAGCCCAAACGCTCTGCTAAAGCTTAGAGCGGGGTACCGCGGCAGCTAGCCTGCTGCCGCCATGTTCCTCCGGAAGTCTAATCGCGGTAAACTAAACTTGTTTGCCACTTCAGCTCTGGAATCCACACAGCTGATTGGGGGGGAGGACCGAGACCATATTGTAGCGGGACCTAAATCGACTAATCTAACTAGTGTAATAACCGCTAGCAACAGCGGCAGTGCCTGCAGCACCAATAGAACGCCATCTAAATCCTCTTCTTACCTCTCTTCAGAGGTCAAACCTAAACGGGCCAAAAAAGCCAAGGCAGTAAAATCAGTTCTGGATTCCGGTTCAAAGATAACACCTTCTCTGCGGTCATATTTCAAGGCCATACCTCAGGTCCTGAGCCTCCCACAGAGTAGTCCCCCCCCATCTTGTGTGTCTTCAGACACAAATTCAAGCCCTGCTACATCTAGTTGTATGGCCTCTTGTCCACAAATATTGGAAGGGGAGCTACATAACGAGAGTCAACCCAATGAGAGGGGAGGTTTGCCCACCGAAAATACTACGTCAGCAAATGCAGCTCCACCTCTAGAGGAACCAAAGGAGCAGCTTATCAATGGCAGAAATAGCCCTAGCAGTTCTTCAAGACTCAATAGGTCTGACTTGATCCCAGCCGTATCCACTAGTATCACAGAAGTGGAAGACTCTAGCCTCTCTGGTAAATGCACCAGTTTGGAAACAGATGCAAGTCTTGAGCCAGTAGATTTAGAGTTGGACATTCAACATCACCCACTACTTGAGGCCCCTCTAAATGTGGATCAGAATATTCAGAATATTCAGTTGCAACCAGCTCTTGACCCATTTCATAGCACTGAAACACAACCAACTGCAGTTGCCACTGCCTCTGCTTCTCCTTTGGATCTCTCCTCAGTTCTAACCATGATTTCTAATGCGTCGGCCGACATCAAACGTGGCTTTGAGGAGTCATCTAAAATTCAAAAAGAGATCAGGACATACTGTGAATCACTGGATAACAAAATAGACGGGCTTTTTTCAAGAACCGGGGTGTTGGAAGAAACAACTGCGGCAATGTCCCTAGAATTAGATAATGACAAGGAAGAAATAGTGAAACTCAAAAAAGAGGACATTCTACTAGCCAATAGAATGGAGACCCTGGAAAACATTGCGAGGCCCTGTAATATTCGCATCTTGAATGTATCAGAGGGAAGCGAAGGAACCAACATCAAGGCATACATTATTACAACTCCTCATAAAATCTTTAAACTTAACGCATACAGAGGAGGAACTCAATCTAGACATCCAACGGATTCACAGGGATCCCTTCAGGCGTAATCCGCAGCGGACAAAGCCCCGCAAGATCCTGGTGAACTTCCACACTTTTCTTTTGAAGGACCACATTCTTAACCTTGCCCTTAAACAAAAATCCCTGTCTGGGGAGGGTTTCTCTTTTCAGGTACGATCTGACCTGTCGAGGGCGACCCTCGATAGGCAGTGGGAGCTGGGTAGGAGAATGGAGGCATTTAGAAATTTGGGGGCCTCTGTGCAGCTAAGTTTCCCTGCAGCACTGAAGATCATGTTCAATAATAAAATGTTTAATATCCGAACAGTTCAGGCTGCAGACGAGCTACTAATGAGCATAGGCACCTCTAAAAATTGACGGTAGGTTAGTTTTAAACCGAGAATTTAGTGGGTTCCCTTATATTGTTGTCTATAAAGTTTTGACATAAACCCCCGCAGTAGAAGAGAAGAAGAGTAGAAAATAAGTTAACTTAGAATAGAAGAAAATAGAAAAAAAAACACAAAAAAGAAAAGAGAGGAGGAGGAGAAGGGGGAAGGAAAAAAAGGAAGAAAGGAAAAGATAAAAGAAGAAAAAAAGAAGGAAAAAGAAGAGGAAAGAAAGAGGGAAGAAAGGAGGGAAAAAAGGGTAAGAAAAAAAGAAGTGAAGAAGGGAGAAAGAAGAAAAGGTAAAAAATAATAATAAAGTAGAAAGGGAAAACAAAAAATAAAAAAAAGTAAAACACAAGGTGCACGACTATATACACAAACCTCTAAAACTCTTCATAGAGTCACAAGTTAGGGCAACTCAACTAATTCTGAGTATGACTACAATAGGCTTAACTGTTATTAGATTTACTTAGCCCTCAACTACTACAGTCACCAACGCCTTGCCTAAGCTTAGACAGGGTCAGGGGTATCACAAACCGGACATGTTCCGGTTGGTTAATCAGGGGTTCCTCAGGGGAGGGCGGGGCTTTCACGCGGGTAAGGGTAAGGGTAAGGGTAATAAAAAATAAAACGTTTCTCATCTCCAAATTGGCAGTCGACAATCGCATATGTGAAAAGTGGACGAATCGTGCATTTCCAAGTAGTATTAAGGGGCGTAAGTCAGTAGGGCCCAGCATCACTAGATTTATCAACTATGAGTACCATTAAGATTCTATCCTGGAACGTTAATGGCCTGCGCACCAAACCCAGATCCAACACAATTCTACAATACATCTGTGATTTTGATACGCAGGTCATTATACTCCAGGAGACACATCTAGTTGAAGCTGAAGTATCAGATCTGGTAAAAAAAACAGGTGGATAGATTTATTTGTTGCCACCTCTCAAACAGTTAACACTAGAGGGGTTACCATTCTATTTAAAAAAACTATTACAGCAAGACTCTTGAAACAGAAGGCTGATCCCTTGGGTAGGTGGGTAATTGCGGCTGTCATGTTAGGCGGTACATGTGTCACGTTGGTTGGATATTACGGGCCTAACCGAGATGATCCCTCTGCCCTGGCCTCGCTGTTTTCTGAGCTCTTGTATTTTCCAGAGCCAATAATAAAAGCGGGAGACTTTAATATCGTGCTTGACCCTTTGTTGGATAAGTCCACTTCTGGCCGACAACTTGCTCTCTCTAAATCCAGAGACTTTTTGCTTAAATCTATGCATCAATATGGATTTATTGATATTTGGAGAGCAAGATGGGGAAAGAAAACTGGCTTTTCCTTCCAAAATTACAAGTATCGTCACAGATCAAGGATCGATTATTTTCTAGTAAATAAAATCCTGGATAAATCAGTTAAGAGTTTAACTTATCTACCATCTCATCTGTCGGATAACTCGGCGGTACTCCTAGACCTTGAACTGCAATCTCAACCCCCGATTAGGTCATGGTCAATTGACAGGTCTTTCCTTACATCTCCTGATGACTTGGAGTATATTAGAGTGGAAACACAAGAATTCTTTAAAGTTAATATCGGTTCTGCTTGCTCTAGTACAGTATGGGACGCCTTCAAATGTTTTCTGAGAGGGGTCATTAAGAACAAAACTTCGTTTCGAAAAAAGCAGTATACCAAAGGGGTCGCGTTGATACAGACTAATATATCGATAGCCCAATCAGAGTTAGACAATCTTAACAATGCTCCTGAGCATGTCATACTGGCTAAACGGGAGGACTTGATAAAGCTTAAAGGGCGTCTAGCCTCTCTACTAAACCAACGTATTTTGCAAAGGTGGGAAGCTAGCAAATTAGCCAATTTTGAATTTGGTGAAGGGGCGGGCAAATTATTAGCCTGGAAGTCTAGAACTGATCAGACTCGCAACAATATTGAGTCGATACTGGCTCCGGCACAGTATCCTCTGACCCAGAAATCAGGTCAGCCTTTAAAGACTTTTTCCAGGCTATTTACCGAGAGGATAATAACATCTCCTCTGACAATGTAGGAAATTGGCTTAATAAAACTTCACTGCCATCATTATCTACAAAACAAGTGGCTTTTTTAGATCAGCCCATAACGGTAGAAGAGGTATCAACTGCCATACTCAACAGTAAGTGTGGAAAGGCGGCGGGGCCTGATGGCCTGCCGGCAGAGATATATAAACATCTTAAAGCTGATATTGCTCCTTTTCTCACCAGGTTATTTAATCAAGTTCTGATAGATGGTGATTCACCGCCCACAACGTGGAATAAAGCTTCGATCACGCTAATTTTGAAACCAGGGAAGGCATCCACCGCCTGCGGCTCGTATCGCCCTATCTCAATACTTAATGCAGACTACAATATCTTTGCGTCACATCTAGCCAAAAGGTTGGGGCAGGTCGCTCCTTCAGTTCTACACCCAAATCAAAAGGGCTTTGTTAAAGACCGCCAGCTTTTTGAACTGACATATGACTTAATAGGAGCGATTGATATGGCAACTAGCTCATCGCTGCCTTTGGCTATTCTCACGTTGGACGCAGCCAAGGCCTTCGACAGGGTCAATTGGGTATACCTGTTGGGGGCCTTGGAAAAATTCGGCGTGGGTCGGGCCTTCCGTAGAGCGGTGGAACTGCTGTACCATAATCCATCGGCCTCGGTCTTGGTTAAATACGGACTGTCGGAACCATTTACCATCACTAGGGGTACTCGGCAGGGTTGCCCGCTTTCGCCACTGCTCTTCGATCACTATATCGAGCCATTTACTCAAAAAATCCGGGAGGATATAAACATCATACCTTTCAGATATAGAGATTGGATAAAAAAAGTATCCCTGTATGCTGACGATATTATGATTATAACTTCAGATATCAACACTGCGTTTCCGACAGTCATAAACTTAGCACAACAATTTGGCAACATCTCTGGCTATGAAGTAAATGCCACTAAGACCGAGGTTATGGTGTGGAATGGTACAGCAACGGGGCTTCCGGTGCAACCCTGTGACAACATGAGATATCTTGGCATAAAAATTGTAAAGGATATCAATTTGATTGCCTCTACAAACTTTACTTTGGTGGCTAAAGAATGTAGGAAACTAATGAGTTCTTGGGGTCATCTTCCACTATCGCTCCTGGGTCGGTCAAACTTAGTCAAGATGTCTATCCTACCTAGGTTGACTTTTATTTTCAATAGTCTACCACTTTACTTTGACAAAACACTGATAGCAAAGATGCAGAGTGACATCACCTCATTTGTCTGGAGGAACAAGAGTGCAAGAATTGCTTGGAGCAAATTGAGGCGTCGTAGGGAGAAGGGTGGTTTGGCTGGTCCTGACCTCCAGATTTATGCTTGGGCCTTTCAGGTGACACACGCCCAAATGTTACTTAAAACTCCATTAGATCAAGGCATCGGGTTAATGTTTTCAACATTACTACAGTGTGAAGGTCTAAGTCAGTTGGGTTTTTTATTCAAGTTCGGAGACCCCAAATTTTTTAAAAAGATCAAACTGAAGGTACTGCAGGGTCTTGCAAGAACTTGGTATAACCTACGAGTCACTACTAAAATAGGCTACCACTCTAATAGATCTCCTATATCGGATCTTCCTGCTCCCCCATGTTGGACCAAAGACACATTGATAAGCCCACTAAAAGACGCTGGTATCTCAATATGGGGAGA